>NC_058057.1:15316359-15658859 GCF_020085105.1 Siniperca chuatsi
AATCCCAAAGAAAGTTTGCATGCAGCACTCAACAAAAACTGGCCCACACACAGGTAACATGCCATCTTTTCCCCCTGACAAACTCCTTCTTTCTGAGTCTCAGACAAAACTATCATTCTTCTCCTGGCACCAGGAAGCTACTGTTGAAACAGGCTTAAGGGGAACAGCCTATTTGCATACATAAATGTGAAAATTTGCAAGAAGACAGACAGAGAGGAAAAGAGTGAGAGAGACCAGGTGAATAAGTCTTCTGTTGGCCGAGGAGCTGCGGTAGTGGAGGAGGGAGGGAAAGTGTTTTGCATATTAAGGTTTTTTTTGCTGGGCAGGTGTCTGAGAGATACAGGAGCTGATTAGAGTCTAGCACAAGGAAAATTTGCCCAGCCATGCAAATTCTAACCCCCCTGACAAACCAACCGCCTTGGTGAGCACGAAGACTCTGTGTGTTAAGTGTTTGTGTGTGGCTTTTTGGTGTGTGTGTGGGTGTTATTTGTGTGTATGACCGCATGTTTTTGTGAGTGCGGGTGCGGGGGTTGTGTGTTTTTGCTGTTTGATGTTTGTGTGGGAATGGTGTGTTTGTGTGTATTATGTATGTGCATGGACACATTTGTGTTTGTGTTTTTCCGTCTTATATGCGTGTGCGTGTGTGTGTGAGTCATAGAGGTAACATGGAGATGGAAATGTACTGGATGTGTATCAGGATGCCCCCAAGGCCCTTTTCTGTGGATCTCTCCCCTTTCTCCTCCACCTCCTCCTCCTCCTCCTCCTCCTCCTCCTCCTCCTCCTCCTCCTCTCCTCCCCTACCTGCCTGCACCACCACTTGAAACAGGAGCCTACGCAGATTCAGCAAGCGCACACACACACACACACACACACACACTGAGTTTTCCCTTTGCCAGATTCTGCATCATCAAAGTTCCATCCACCTTGGTGGCGTCTTTGGAATGAATATGTCCTCTGTTTCACTGATCACACACGCACACACACACACACACACACACACGTCTGTGGCCTTTCTTGTTTGATGCTAATCTGCTCTGTCACTGTGCTGGCCTAATACGCTCCCCATCTCCCTCCCAGCTTCTCTTTTGTCGCGATTGTTTCCCCTTTTCCTTTCATATCCCTCCTCCCTTGCACCCTCTCGTCGTTCTCTCTTCCTTCTGTTGCCTCTCTCCTTTCATTCTTTCATCCTCCTCTTTTGCATGTCTTCCGTTATCCCCCCCCCCCTCACTTTTTCCCCCCATTAGGAAGTTTTAATGGCATAATTGTCACATTCCTTCTGGCACAATGAACACCAGCGGTAATTAAAGAGCTTGCCGTTAATTACCTAGACCCCGGCTCTACTTTCCTCTTTTCTCAGCCCCCCTCCTGATCCCCTCTCTTCTTCTCTTTCTTTTCCGCTTCTCATTCGCTCTGTCCATCGCCATCAAAGTCTTCTGAAAACACACCCGGCCTCCCAAAGCCTTGACTTTGAGTGAGCAGCGCTTTCATGTGAGGACTCAAGTGAAAATTCTCGCTTAGTGTCCTTTTCTTTTTAGTCTGCAGCCCCCTCTGTCTGTCTTTGAACCCCCAATGACAACACACATCATCTTTCATAAGACAGGAATGTGTGTGACCTGGTAATGGGTTAGATACAGAGAGAAGGAGGGAGAGAGAGAGAGAGAGAGAGAGAGAGAGAGAGAGAGAGAGAGAGAGAGAGAGAGAGGTGGGGTCTAATAAAGAGGCAGTTTTATGATGGCTCTGGGAAACTCTCAGATTTCCATAAGACAGACTAGGCCAAGTTTCCTCTGTCAGTGACCACTCCTCCCACAGAGGACACACACACACACACACACACACACTCACGCATACACCCATACATGCACACACGTCGACATTTAAAAGAGGAAGTCCTTATGATCTCTATGTGAAAGGGAGGTACCAGTGAACATGGTGAGAAGCCTTCGTCCACACACACACACACACACGCACACACACACACAGGTATCGTGTGTCCTCCCTTATCAGCTGCTCTTTCTCCTATTAGAAAGATGTCTCACTCCTTTTGTCCCTCTTCCTCTTTTGTCTGTCCATCCGTCTGTCATCCCTCTATTTGAATTGAAAACACCCTTCCACAGACACGCACTTATCCACTGTGTTTTTTTCATCCAAAGTGACCAAATAATGAAAGAAAACTTTCTAAAGTTTGACTTTTTCACTACCGTTCCCTCAGCCAGCTCTCTTCCTCCCTCGCATGCGGCCGCATATCTTTTCCCTCTATTATCCTCTCTTCCCTCCCTATTTTTTTCCAGCTTTTCCTCCCGCTGTCTCTCCATCTCCCTCCTTCGCGCTCTCCCGGTGTCTCTCCAACTCTCCATCCATTACCAGAGCCACAGAGAGCTGAGAGCAGATGCTGTCTGTCCAACTGCCGTGCCCCATAGCATTGTGTGCTTCACCTCTCCTTCCCCCCTCACTCCCTCGTTCCTCCTCTTCACGTCCCTCTCGGGGCTCCATTTGTTCTCCACCAAGATAGGCTAATGTCTGTTTTCTCCTCCTACTCCTGCTTTTCCCCTCCCTGTCTTGCACTCCTTCATTCCTGTTCTTTTTTTTTGCTTTTCTCACCACATAGGTCATGGTGTGTTTGTGTGTGTGGGGTGTGTCTTTGACCGGGGTTCGACCTCAGGGAATTTGAGGTGAAAAGGTCACGGCCGTTGCACTGGATGCACAGGCAAAGACACAGATACAGATACAAACATGTATAAACATACATAAGTACCTAAAAACACACACTTGCACACAGGTGTGGTGTTTTCAGTAAAAGGCTCTAGGGTTTTCTTTGAAGAGCGATTGAAGACAAAAAGAGGTAGAAGATAGAGGGAGAGAGATGAAAAGCTGGCGGTATAGATTTAGGTTCAGAGCTGCCAAAAATACAACCAATACAATTTGCCAGTGGGTTTATGTCAACTACACACACACACACCTCCCCTAACCCGCTTTCTCCCGCTCATATCTACAGTATCTACTGTCATTCCCCTGGTCTCTATCACTCCCACACCAAACTACCCTAAATGTGCATTTGTCATGCGTGCACACTACAGCTGTGCACTGCCATGTACAGCAACAAATAATAAGTAATAAGTACTCACTGTCCTTGTATACCCACATGCAATAGTGTGTGTGTGTATGTGTGTGTGTGTGTGTATGTGTGTGTGTGTGTGTGTGTAGATGTGTTTGCACCTGCTTTTCCCACCAGAGCGAGCAGACACACCAGCTTCAGTTTCTACAGAGATGGTACAATTAAGGCAGTTATGATGACCTGAGGAGAGGGGCCGTCTTATGTTGTGCGCTCATATTTATCATTTTCAACGTGAACGGAATCACAGATGTGATAAATGATCATAGATACAGACTGAGACATGGAGTTCAACAAGAAAATATGATTCAAACGTGTCGTTATTTTACTAAAGTCATGAGACTGTGAGAAGTCATAACTTTGTGATGCTAATAGGCTTATAAGGTTGGTTTAACCAAATGTTAAAGTAACAGAGAGACAGAAACAGAGTCCCTGATAATCTACAGAACACTGTCAACAGTTTTTATTGAAAGTCCTTTCAAACAAAGAAATAATCCCTATAAAAATTGTTGACAGCATGTTCTGGAGCAATACAAGGGAAAATAAAACCAAAGCGATCTGAAAGGCTAGGTAGCCTAACACTAGAAGTTAGTGAGAAAATGTGTTTTTGGCGGAGAACTAAACTCTAAAGAGAGACTGGTTACCACACTAGTGAGTGCACTGTACCCAGTTGGTCTCTGGGCAAATGTATCTACAAAAGATCTTAAAAAACAAACCTTGACAAAACCAGATATTAACCCGGACCTTTGCTGTGCCATGAGCGTCATTTGCGACTTGTCTTGGCTTTTTAGTTCTTTTAGTGAGAAGAGTTAGGGAAAGAAGAGAATACAGAACAGGGTCATCTGCTTCTCAGTGAATAGCCGGGGGCTATTGAGCGCCCCCGTTTGACGTTGCCTGACAGGTCTTTTCTTCAGAGTGTGGTGTGTGTGTGCGCATATGTGCATGTGTATGTGAGAATAAGCCACTTTATTCTGTGTACTGATTAAATGACCAGAGCTGCGTGTAGAGCCTGGGGCACCAGGGGTGGCAAGGAATCACTTAAACATATAGAACTACATGATCCCCTCTCTCCTTTTCTCACCTGCTCACACACACACACACAAACATATCCTCTCTCTGTGCTCGTCCAACACTTGATTCTCTTCCACCAGTACTCCCTCCTCCTCCTCCCTTCTTCTCCCCTCTCCTCTCTCCTTCTGTCCCTGGTCACCTTGTGAGGGGCAGCCTGCTCTGTGGCACAGCTGCTGATTATGTCATTATTTCTGGACCATTTTGGTCTCCCTCCGTGTGTCTGTGTGTGTGTGTGTGTGTGTGTGTGTGTGTGTGTGTGTGTGTGTGTGTGTGAGACTAATGAAGCGTGGCAAAGGGACTCATGCCAAAATGACCAGGGCGTGCATCAGAGCTGCAGATGTGTCAAACCAACCCCCCCATTCACACACACACTTCCCATTTCCCCTGCTGATGCCAAACTCTCCCTCCTTCAATCCAATCTGCAGTTTATTTTTCTTTCTTCTCCTGCCATCTTATTCTCTCACTTGCCCTTCCTTATTTTCTCCTTCTATTCATCCATCCATCTTCCATCCTCCCTCCTTCGCTGCAGCTCCTTGCTCTCCATCCTTTATTGTTTTCCCCACCCACCCACACCCTCCTTCCTCCTACCCTTCTATTCTTCCTCTCCCTCCCTCCCTCCCTCCCTCCCTCTGTTCTCCTCCTCTCCAGATGTCCTGTTCCTATCTTCCAGACTCCCTTGCTCCTTTCTTTCCCTTCTGCCTCCTGCTCTCTCGGTCTCTCTGAGTCGGGTTGACTTCCTGACCTCCAGAGGCCCCATTACAGTGCTCTGTGACCCCCCTTCGTTTAGATTGCTTTCTCTCAGCTTGTGTCTGCCATACAAGCTCAGACAATGAATTTTAAAGTCTATAAACAAGGGCTTGAACTATGATTTCTGGCTTCCCCTGCTGTTTTGCAATTCTTCTGAGTCCATATTATTTTTCTGTCTGTTGTCTGTGTCTGTTGCATGCATTGATATAAAGCTAGCACCCTCGCCACAACCCCCAATTTCTATGAAGCAAGGGAAAGAGAGGGGATGGCAAGAAGGGAGGAAACATCTCAAAGAGACAATGATATGATATGAATTCTTAACCTGTGTGTGTGTGTGTGTGTGTGTGTGTGTGGGGGGTTGAGGCAAGTAAATGTGGAGGGAGGAGCGAGGAAGATGGGATAGGAGAGCGACTTCATCTATGCTTTTGACCCTGTCCTGTCCTTGACTCCCCGGTGGAGGTGCACCTTGAGAAGAGCCCATGTGACGCTAGTGCTCATGCTCACATACGTACACACACACTAGACAGCAAGACAGACACACACACACACGTACATGTATACACAACAGCCCCTCAAGGCTCCATGTTCTCAAGGCTATCAGTGGAGTGAGGGTGGCTGGTGTTTGCTCAGCTTTGAGGCCTGTTTCCCGTCCCAGTAGTCGCCTAAACACGGAAAAAAACGCACACTTCGGGGATAAAAGATTTGAGGATTTTAGAGGAATTTAGGAAAAGTGGAAGCTTGAAATAATTAAGAAAATTAAGCATTTGGTAAGGAAATGATCGAACGAAGGATCCACTGCGACTCTGCCCATTATTTTCCTCGCTAGTTGGTTGGACTCTTCAGCCATGGCACAGTCTTATCAGTGGGAGAGGGGGTTGGGGACAAGCGCAGTGAGGGGTAGGAAGAAAGGGGACATGGGTTGTGTTTGCCTAAAGTGACGGTGTGGGCCAAGGGCTTATCAAGGCCTTTGTAGATTATTGATCAGAGCAGATAAGTGAGGCACAGGGGCCTATGTGTGAGTGTGTGTTCGAGGTTTGGGAAGCTCTGGCTTGACTCACTGAAATGTCACAGGCCTGTACAACGTCACTTTCAACTCTTGTTTTTAAACGCATGTTTCGCTGTCAGCAGAAGTGAGAATATTCTTAAGATACAGTCACTGCAAAGAAACATGTTACACATCAATGCAAGATGACCCCATCTCTGGCATTCAGTGCATTCTCAAAATCTATAAATTCCCTGTCTCACACACACATACAAACAAATACAATGACTGAAAAGCATGGGAAGTGTTGGCATTCCCAGGCTGAGTTGGGGTTAGGAATTAACCTGGCTGGCAGCGGGGGCTTATGTTGTGTCCCTGCATTTCATCCTTCAAGGCTACAGCTCACTAGCACACACACTCACTCGCGCACACAGCCTTATCTTCCAGGGTCTCGTCTTGTTTGGCCAACGCTGTGCAAACAGAAGATGCAATACATCTCCTGACAGTTCCCAAAAGCAAAGGGGAGAAACACGTTGGGCAAACAAACAGCCAACCCTGAGTCACCAAGAGAGAAGAGATTTCTCAGGCTTTACTGAAACACATGCAAAGATACACACACACACTTGCACACAGTGTGTGTAACAGTAGCCTTTATGTGAGGGCTTGGGCCTCTGGCTACCTTTTTAAACGTTTGTCTAAGCAGTCTTAAGACAGGGGCCGCTGCTGGAGTGAATGGCTCTCAGCAAGCCGTCCACAGGCTCCTATTGTCCTCAGTCATATTTTATTATCTCATCAAAAAGCAGGAAATCCGATTCCCTCTCTCTGAAAAAGAGCTTATCCTTCTGTCTCAAAGCAACCTGTCACGAGAGAGGGAGATGGAGAGAGGTGGAGAGAATGGGGAGAGAGTTGTGGGGGAGAGGGGGGAGTCAGTGAATGAGAGTGATTAACTGCCTCATCGCTGCCTCTTGTCAGAGAAGTCCCTCTTTCTTTCTTCCTTCCTTCCTCCTTGATTGGCATTTACCCAACACGCTGCACAACGCAAAGGTTAGGGAAAGGTGTGTGTTTTAGAGACCAGCTTTTTCTCCTTTGGTGATTATTTTCTCCCCTTTTCCCTCTCTGTCTTCCTCCTTTCATATTGTGTTACACAGGGGTAGAGCAACAATAATATCCCTTTTCATGAAAGCTTTTGTTTTCTTTGGACAACCCGCCACACACACACACTTCTTTCTTGCACTTTCTCTCAGAACAAAACCCCTTATTTTTCTGAAGGCCTTCCGATTTTATCAGCAGAAAGTGTGTGTGCATCTGTGTGCGACACATGAAGAGGTCAACCTCAGTCATGTTAGTCCTCTTTTATTCAGACTCATCCACACTAAGTCGGCTAAATTTGAAAATACTGTTTACATCTGAAAACGACCTATACTGTATTTTATTACTGTATTTTATTACATGCAAACCTACAATTTAGTTATTCTATATTTATTATTCATATTTCTCTTTCTGTTACCTGAAAAAGCATAAAATAGTGATTTGATCGCAGTCTATAAATGCTCCCCGTTGACCAGGCAAACAGTGTTTCCTACGCTACTGCACTGAGACACTGATCAAACCCCTATGTCATGATTGCGAAATCTGGCAAAAATAAACATAAATACAGATTAATAACAACAGCTGTGCTGTGTGATTGTCTATATTGACATTTAAAATTAGTGATCACAAACAGTCAGAGGTGACAGAAAGTTGCCTTAAATTTACTGCCACACGGCTGCTGATTATGACTGAGCAGGCTTACGTCATCATTTTCCAAAAGCTCAATTTTCCACACTAAAACGCAAAGCTGTTTTTGAAAAAGTTGTTTTCAGGTGAGAAAAACACTGGCGTAGTGTCGACCAAAAGCCAAAGACAAAAAGTTGCGTTTTCAAATTTAGCTGGCATAGTGTGGACCAGTCACCTTGTGTGCCTTTTCCAGGCGTAATTCCACACACACACACACACAACCCTCCATCCATTGCTCGCTATTCTTTTTTTCCTCCCTCCCTCCCTCTCTCCTCCCCTCTGTGTACATCTGTCCTTTAATTTTGGGCTCTGCTGAGAAGTTGTTAAAAAGCCCTATGAAATATGTATGAAGGATTGTGAGCCACGCGATTGGCCCCATTTACCGGACAGCCGAGCGAATGAACGGCCACACTGGATAATCCCCCACAATGCCTCTGGAACAAAGGCCCAACAGCTGACCCTAGAGAGAGAGAAACATGAAGAGGAGGGAGTGTGAGGGGACAGAGTGGGACAAGGGAGGGGTTGCAAACAGTTAAGGCTCACTGCTGGTCAGGAGGCAGCTTGCTCACATACACAACTCACACGTAGTCGCAAAACAAAGGCTTGTGGGACAGGAATAACTCCCTCTGTTCTGTCGCTCTGCTCTCTCTCTCCTTAGACTCTTCTCAGCCCCTCCTTCTCTTGCCATCTCTCTCTCCCTCCCTCCCATTCTCACTCTCTCGCTCTCTCAGTCAAGAGGATCTGAAATACCAATACCCTTTTCTCCTTGACATTGCTTTCTCCTTGCAGTCAGCGTTTTGCTGTCCTTTTATAGTCAAAACGTCAGGAGAAATTCCATGCAGGAATATTCTTAGTAATGCGGCACTCCCTGCGTCTAACGGATAGGGCGCTGCACTGCACCGGCCCGTTAGCGAGGTCTTTTGGGAAAAGGGTGCGCATGCCCACATGGACACTTACAACACATACACAGACAGTTGCCCTCGCACCGGGGTCATTGTGCCAGTATTTCAGAGACGACAGCAGTCCAAACGATGAATTATATCCTCTTCTATCGCACCAGAGGGGAATTCAATATTTGGGGAATTGGGTTAGCTTGTGTGTTTTCTTTCACTCTCTGTCAAACACACACACACACACACACACACACACACACACACACACACACACACAGAGCATACAAGCTCCTTATTCACGACTCACCTTTTCACTCGAGCAGTGGACAGAAATATGCACACACACCAGACACGCAGGCATCTTAGTCTCCATTCATCACCCAGAGGGGGGTGGGTGGCTGTCCCATGTGTGTATAAGTGTGTATGCATGTGTATGTGAAGAGGCATGCTTGTGCGTTTGACTGTGTGTGTGTGTGTGTGTACATGTCCGCCTGTGTGTGTGTGTGTTGAGTGGCCACTAACCTTGCTGTGTCCTGACACTCCTGATGAGTATCTGCAGGACACTGGAGGAGCAGAGCAGAGTGCGCACTGTCAGGCATTTGGGCAAGCTGCTGTATATGTGTGTGTGTGACAGTGTGTGTTTGTGTGTGTGTGTGTGAGCATCAAGGGAGGCAGGCAGGGAGACAGTCAGCATTATCCAAGCAGGTGACCCCTGAAGGCTGCATCGCCCTGGAGCTTTGAGTCGAGGAAAGAGACTCAGCCAAACACACCAGGGTAGCTAGTGTGTGTTTGTATGTGTGTAGCAAGCATTATGTAGAGGTCTGTAACAGTACAGGATGTGTCATCTCCTTGGCACAAGGAGGTGTGTGCACGGGTGTGTGTGCGTGTGTGTGTGTGTGCGTGTGTGTGTGTGTGTGTGTGTGTATGTGACAGAGTGTTGGCTTGGGGGAAGGTGTCACAGATCTTTGCCAGACTAATCATCTCCATGGTGTCGGTGAGCGCTGCTGTCAGGGACACTAAAGAGGCGGCGTGTCTCCCCGTTCCCAAAGCATTTAGTACTTCCTCTTTCGCCAGCAGCTTTCTGCTGCTATTCACTCAGCTCCGCTCTCTTGTTTGGTCACAGATTTACAGTGGCAATCATAAAGATGTCACGCTCACTGTGTTGTGGGGGCGGGTGAGAAAAATTCACAAGAAGTTACCTTTTTCAGGCTGATGCCTCAAATGACTTTTAAGGAAGTAGATACTCAAGAGACAGGAGATTTATGGTTTTACATCCACTGTGAAAATATGAACATATTCTACAAGGGAGGAGCTGGCAGTGTTGAGCATAATGCAAGCATACACTGCTGCAAAGTGATAGAGCTGTGAAGGGGAAGGAGTTCTTTGGGGCATTCAAGGTTCCAGAGTCCCGTTCATTTTCTGCATAGACAATGTTAGGTGATTGGCAGCTGGAGCACTTCGAAGGCTTGGATGGACAGGAAACTCTCCTGGCTCATCAGTACAAAAGATGAGCAACTGCATTAAAAATGTCTGGTTCTTTGATAAAACAGCAAAGGCACACGCCTGTGTACATACAAAAGTAAGGAGAGAAATTAATTGGGACTCCCAAGGAGCATTTCAGAAATATCCGATCACTGAGCTAAAATTAAGTTGTGTGTGTCGCTAACAGTGAGTGGAAGCTAAAGTTCCGCATTGTAGAACCCTGATAAAACATTCTGCAATTTAAAACAATTCACTTTGAAGCTTTGAGTCAATTCTAGATGATTTTGGCAACTATGACACAGTGTTTTGTTCATATTTGCAACCACAAAGCTTTCTGAATTTGATACAGCTCTGATTCATTCCTCTGACTGGCAACTGCAGCTGAGGCTTGTGGATATTGTAGTGTTTAGAGCTATCCACCATATCAAACTGACGGGAAAACAAACAACCTATAATATCTCCAAATATATCAGTGACATTCCTGTGTTTCTGTACTGTGATATATAAAGGAATGTTCAAAGAAAATGTTGAAATGGGAACTTACAGTGGGGAAAAATACTTTAGGAACCATCATAGTTTACATATAAAATATGTAAATCCCATGTAGTCAAAAATGGTTGGCAGGCAACCTCTTGCAATCTCAAGTGCTCACAAGCTGCCAAAACACCTGGAGAAAACTGAGAGAGCAGAAATGAGCGTGCACATGATTGGTATTGCATGCTCAAATCTGATTCTGCTCTTACGAATCTGTGCCTGTGCGCTGTCAAATGCTGACTGAGTAGCGCTCCGAATTGGTTTTGTGTCCTCTCAAATCTTCAATATACTTTCATAGATGAATAACTATTTCTTTCCTTCCTGTGTCTGTAAAGGTCCCTGATCGTTTCCTGGAGGTGGCCGAGATTACACTGAGGGAGTTCTTCAACGCCATCGTGGCTGGCAAAGACGTGGACCCGTCCTGGAAGAAGGCCATCTACAAGGTCATCTGCAAACTGGACAGCGAGGTCCCCGAGATCTTCAAGTCCCCCAACTGTCTCCAAGAGCTTCTACACGAGTAAATTTCTCCTCCTCCTCCTCCTCCTCCTCCTCCTCCTCGCTCAACGCTTTGCGCTTTTTTATTTTCTCTGACTTCATAGAATTTCAAAATGATATTCTCTTTTGTTTTTTTTCCTTTCCCCAACTATACTTTTGATTTCCTGTTTTTTTTTCTTTTGAATGTATGAAAGTTACGAAGTAGCATTCCCAATCTGAAGCCTCTGTGGCAGTTCCTAAATGACCTAGCTATTGTGTTGTTGTTCTTATATGATAATTATCATGATGGTTATTATTTGTTTTGTTTTTCTATGATTATGAACTGAAGAGACTCGAATCTTATTGGGTGTTTTTGGACCGTGTGAACCCTCATCCATTTGGCCTGTTTTATGATCAACACTTAATAAGTCCTCAGACTGTGGAAGGAGTTACCATTTACACTACATAGGCTGGGTTCCCTAAAGACTTTACTTGTGGCACCCAGGGGTGTCCCTACAATCCAGTGGGTGTCCAAATGAACTGTCCCTGCAAAGTGCAAAGTGGGTGCCCAATAGACTGTGCTACTGAAGATGTCCTCAACAGGACAGTCACTCACACACACACACACACACACACACACATACACACACACACACACATATACACAAAAACAAGGCCTAGAGAGGTTATTGACTGGACTAAGACTGGACTCGTTGTACTGGTCTCTACTAGTCTGTGGAACTTGGACTGGTTTCAAATAGCTACTGAGCTCTACCATGTTTTGAAGTGTGTTTTCCCTGCAAGTAGGGCATTGTGTTTATTGGCTGTACATTTTTATTTTGATTATTATTATTGTTGTTTATGATTATTATTATTTGTCATCACTGCTTGCTGAAGATTGGCACCTCGAGATTTGTTTGTCCCTTGATGCCACCGCAGAAAAAAATAAATTATTGCTATTAATATTATTCCACAGGAGTTTAGATTCTGATATAATTTGCCCCAATTTCCCATCCTTCTCCTTACTCTTGTTTTTGTTTGTCCATCTCTGAAGTGGACTTTGGTTTTGTTTATTTTTTTGGTGGTCGGGGTCTGGGGCAACTTGCCTGGAAAGTGTTTCAATTTGGGGTTTTAATCGAGGGCCATCAGAGTGGGCTTCTCTATCTTCTCTACCTGTAGTGACTAGCCTATATCCTGCACAGGATTAGTCTGGCAACGATGTTGGACAAGGAGTTCGTGTGCAGAAACACATGAAGTAAACGGTGCAGAAGTAAAGAAATTTGCAGAAGTGTGGCCTTTTGGTGCGTGACTTGCTGTTTTTAAACCGCTAAATTTCCATAGCCACTCCAGCTTTGATAACTAACCTGCTCCTACTAAACGAGCCATTTGTTCAGCTATCAAATAAATCTTATTCATCTAATTATCTGTTCAGGACTGGTGAACATACACAATAATAACTGCATAGGTTTTTGTCTTATAGCACTGTTCACTGAATAGCTGGTGTGTGAGATGAAGTCGGCCTGTTTATATGGCAGGCTTTTATTACGATTAGCCTATACAAGGTGTAAATTACATTATGAAGTTATTTCAATAGCAGTTGATACTTGAATATATCAGAATACTGTGGCAATCTAAAGTACAGTCTTGCTGAAACAATAGATAATTGAATACATATGAATAGAAGCATCACAGAGAGGAAGATAATTCAAGGAGGGCAAAGAGAGAGGTGAATATAAACTGAAACACAGGCGTTAATTAATTCTGCTTCAAGTGGAACTTCCCCCACAAACAACACACACACACACACATACAAGCACACACACACTGCTCCTTCCTTCCATGTTCACCTGCCTTTGAGTGATCTAGCTCCTCTCTCACTGCAACGAGGTCAGAGGTGAGCACTCACCCCAGGGGTAGATGGAGAAGCTCTCAGCACTACAAAGAGCGGGAACAAAGGCACAGAGCGAGGAGCAACACACAACTGACACCCTCTGCTCTGTCCCTCTGTCCCAAACTGGCAGCTTTTAAGACCCAAAGTGAGATTCTGCTGAAGCCACTGTGCCCAGTTTGTTAAACGCCATTCCTTTCACTTTTACCTGAGATTCTAATCCCAGATTTTTTCCACTTGTGTTGTACATGTATATCTTGTGTTTTATGAATTTTATCTGCCCTCTCAGGCTTTTAAGAATTTTAAGAAGCAGTTAGTGTTAGCTGCCCTTTTGATGAGGTAAGTTTCAAGCAACGAGAGGACTTGAATACTTTCTAGTGTGCGTGCGAGCTAGCTGTTGATCTCACCTTGGCAACATCAGCTTATAGTGTGTGTGTGTGTGTGTGTGTGTGTGTGTGTGTGTGTGTGTGTGTGTCACAAAAGATCAAAAGGGACAGGTTGCTTAACCTGCTGACTTGTCTAAGCGAGACAAAGCGCCTGACAAAAGGAGGCAGAGAAAGACAGTGAGCTACTCCCTTCATTATGCCCCCCCTCTCCTCCTCCCCGGACAGTGTTCTTAAGATCCGGAGCCCTGAGAGAGCGGGACGGACACATTTCTCACTGAAGGATGGGCTAGGCCCTGCATGTCTCAGAGTCTCAAAGCACCAGCCAAGGGCTCTAAAGCGCCACAAACAAAGGAGAGAGGAAAGGACACTTTTATCTGATGCACAGATTATTATTGCTCCCCAACCTCCCCGTTCCTGCAACCCCACCCTAAAGAGTTCCTGCGCCTAAAAAGATTAATTCAGGATAATGAAGACTTATGTGCAAAAAATGGATTAGCAAGACCTTAATACCGTGTTGAGAATATTTTTGTCAAGTTTTCCTTTTCTGGGGTCGTTTGATTTTAAGGATAACACTACTGAAATACATATATAGGCTTTTTTAAGAATTGTAAAAGATAAATCTATGGGAAAAATATATATACAGTAGTGGAAGTTCTTTGGAAGGCACTGTTAGAAATTGTTTCATAAAAGAAATCTTGAGGGTATTTTTAGTGACGGCTTTGTTTAAATCTGTATTCTGAATAAGTGAGTTGTTGGTAGATTAGGAGCAATAGTTGTAGGTTTTTTGCAGGTTTTGTGACCACTTTTCCTTTTGGTTTCTTTACCTTTTTGTATTGTGCTGAATGGCTGTCTTCTTGAGATAAGAAAAAATAAACTTGGAATATGTTTTCAGAGTAAGTGAAATATTGTTGTCGCTACTGTAAATACTGTCAGGATGAAACAAAGAATAGCTGTACAGTTTTTATATTATCTCTCAGAGTGCTAGAGAGGGGTGAGAGTGGTTAAAAAAAGAAGGGTGAAAAAATAGAGATGACCCGCTCTCTCCATCTGGACTCGTAACCACTTTTCCAAAAGCCCACAGCGGAGAGGTTTTGGTTGATGTTTTTTTCCCTGCCATGCCTTTAACGGGGGTCTGTTTCCCGTCGGCAGTGCCCTTGAAGTTGCACCAGCATCCGTTTCTTTAATTTTTGCTGACAGAACGATGCATTAGGCTAGCGTCGGGTAATGATGATGTCACGGAGTGGCCCGTTGGCAGTCTGTGGACCCAGTCTCATCCAAAAACAAGGGCAGACTGCCACCGACGTAGCTCTAGATTTGACCCGGGAGAGAGACAGGAACTCATTGTCATCAGAACAGTAGTGTCATAGAGGGGGCAGTTTAAAAAGAGACTGCAGTAAGAAAAAAGTGATTTATACCCTTTTTTACTGGGTTCAAACAGTTGGAAAAAGTTTGGACTTTTGTTGAATTTCTGTAGGCTTTGCATTTTGCATGTGTGTGTGTGTGTGTGTGTGTAGATGTATATGAGTGTGTGTCTGTGTGAGAGAAAAGACCGATTATGAGAACCTGTGAACCAGTGAGTGACACAATTCTCAACACTGTGGCCCCTCCCCCACCCCTGGGAGTACCATCCTGACATGTAAATGATTCTCATTAAGCTTTGGCAACGTGTGTGTGTATGTGTATGTGTGTGTGTGTGTGTGTGTGTTGCGATAATTTCCTCTGATCTGTTTTCTGACCTGTTTGAAAGGGGTTTTTGTTTCTCGATGCTTTCAGTAGTGATTCTTTTTTTTTATTATTATTACATTGCTCCTCTTTTTTTGTAAATATCAATGATGTGGACTTACAGTGATAAATACTGCCTTTGTGTAACTTAGCAATATGTTATGTAAATAGTGTTTTGTTGATGCTTTTTGTATGACATTATTATTCAATTATAGTGCAGTAATTCCAACTGAAACAGCCATGTTTCAAATACAGTCTGAATAGTTACACACAGGTTGTAAAATAAAACTCATGACATGGCTGCTTTTTTCTGTTATTGGTGTCTATTTGTCTTGCAGATTTTGTGTAATTTATTGGTTTAATTTATCCTAATTTATTTGATGTTATTTTCTTTTGTTTTTCAAACAGGGAAGGCTGTACTGCATTTCATTGAGTAGAACCAACTTAAAAGATTTTAATCCTTATCTACCGAAAATTGAATTTCAAAAATTAGTATTCGTGCTCATTCAATTGAGAGAAATGATAAAATGGAGATCTTGGCAGCTAAATGGAACTGGACAGTTAAAAAAAAAAGGTTGTTATGTTTTGTTCTAGGACAGGGCCGAGGGTGGGCTAGAAAGCTGAAACTAGTTTGAAGCAGTTTTGTATTTTCTCTTGAGATTTTTTCCCCTGTATTGCTTTGGCCCAGCCCAAAAACAACCAGTAGTCAAATTGCCTTTCGTGCCTTCACCCTCTATGAACTGAATGTATGTGCAGTATATATGCAAGCTTGTGCAAAATGAATAAAAAATGGAAATAAAAATGAAAGAGTAGAAAACGTCTGCTGTTTATGGTTTATTTATATCACCTTTACAAGGTACACGCAAAATAAAAAATAAAAAAGTATTTTGTTTTGATGTGTGTGTGAGAGAGAGATGGGTGGGAGATAATTAATACAAACAAAGTGATTTAAGTTATATAAATATATGGTACATGGTATATTACCTTGGTATCGCCTATCTTGTTTATTAACGTTTTTAGTTACAAGTGCATCACTGACTACAATGTATGCATTTACTGTATAGTTACTCTCTCCTGTTTGAGTGGATCAGTGCTGCTCTGCTCTCTGAGTGATTCAGTGCACTAATGAGGGGTTTGACAGCAGAGCACCAACCTCCCAGCCTTGTTTTCTCCACTGATGACTGCTGATGCCACCACATCGGGCTGAATGCAACAATTAACATACCTACGGACACACACGCGCACACACACACAGACACACACACACACACACAATGAAATCCTCTCTTCAACCTACAACACTAAAGCAGAATAAAGATATCAACTAAAAAGTTGGTGGAAATTAAGTACATGGTGTATGAAAGATTTCATAAATAAAATCAAGTCAATTTTATTTATATAGCCCACTATCACAAATCACAAATCTGCTTCAAGGAGCTTTACAATCTGTACAGACAAGTTAATAAATGCTTAGATAAAAGTTTAAGAAAACAGCCGAAAGACAAACCTTTTATCGATTAATCTGCTTCATTAATTTCTCGATTAATCATTTTGTCTATAAAATGTCTAAAAACGCCTGTGACAAATGCCTGGTATAATATTCCACAGCCCAAGGAGATGTATTAAAATTGTTTTATTCGACCAACAGTCCAAAACCCACAGATATTTTGTTTACTATCAAATATTTAAAAAACAAACAAAAAAAACTGTGAAGCTGGTACCAGATACTGTTTTGACATTTTCACATGAAAATGACTAAAACGAATAATTGATTATCATAGTCGCAGATTTATTATCTGTCGATCGACTAATGGATTAATCAACTAATTGTAGCAGCTCTAGTTTACACCCATGTGTGTGTCTGTGCAGTCATGTAGTGAAATGTTATAATGTACAAAATTCTAAAAAACAACAAAAAATATTAAAAAACTAAAATTTGATTTGACTTTTTTTGAAAGAAAATGCACATTCACACATTTTACATTTTTATGGTTATTTATTTGCTGATGAGTTTGGGAGTCTTTTAAGTAAAATACAAGACTATTTTAAAATGCTTGGTGTGTTCTCTCTGCGTCATTTAGCTGTTTTCTTATCATGCCCTCTGTTGTACTTTCCACCACGCCTGCCCATTGCTCGGTTCCTTTTCTTCCTTTTGTTCTTGCCTGACTGCTTTTCACTCTTTTTGCTTTGATGCTCATTTTTGGAGTTGCTTCTTTTGTGTCTTTCTTGCTTGCTTGTATTTTTTTTTTTTCTCTCTCCCGTGTTCCTTTTCCCTCTCGTCCTCCGCCTGCCTCCCTCCGCTTGCCTTAACCGGAGGCAACAGCTCCTTAGGTTGGGCTGAGACAGCATCTTTGTACAACACCGACCGTCTGCTCTGTAATCAAATACCATCTGTCGCTACATCTGAAGTCTCACTCTCTCGCTTCCTCCATCACACACACTCACACGCATGCACGTAGGCACACACATGCGCACACACCACATCTGTGCCTCCTACTCTTGAACAATGTGTGTGTGCTTTTTATGTACAATGACCCGTGTACTTACAATCATTCCACCTGATTCATTCTTGGCCTGCAGGGAGGAAGTCACCAGAGTCACTTTCACCACTTCCTGTTTTTTCCACCTCTCCCGCTGGGGGTTCAAAGGTCATTGTCTTCAGGTATATCCATGTTTGTTCTGTGGCTTTGTGTGTCAGCAAGACCTTGGCTGCTATATCAGACAGGAGATAGTGGACTTTAGTTCCTCAGTCTTAGATCAACGGCCCACTATCTCAAAGGCTGCCAGCCTTTCCCAATGTTTGCCCAATGTTTGTCCCTGCTCCGGCACAGAAAACGTTGACACGGTCCCCAAGGTCCCTCTCCAAGTCCCTCCTCCCTTCGTGGTCGCCTGTTATCACACGCTCAAGTTCAAGAACATGTTCCATTTAGTGTTAAGAGTGTGTGTTTTTTAGTTAAAATTGTTTTATTTAAGCTTTCACATTACATTTAGTGGGAAAGTGTATTTTACAGCTTGGCGGCAGTGGGGGATTTACAGCACACCAACCCAACAACAAACAGAACATTTTTTGGTAAATATCACCACACACATGCACTGATGTAACTCCCCATGCTGAGGAACCTTTGTGACGAAGAAACACAAGGACCCGGGACCTCATTTCGATTTCTTCTCTGTGCAATCCTCCTACCAACGACCAAAATGAGCTGTCCACTGTTTGAACCATTTTGACACCTACACCTGCAAAATGACTGGGGGCTTGAAACTGAAACAGCAGAATACTATTGAAGTTTTTCTCCATCAAAGGACCTTTTTTTTTTACAGAGGATGGCAATCTGTATGTATGTGTGCATCTCCTTTTATTTGCTTAATAGTGCATTTATTTCATCATTGCACCTAGAATTAAACTTTTCACACAAAAATGATTCCAGTTTCAATCAAAAACCATGAAAACAGATTTCCACATTGCACAGATTGATGGATTCATTCTGCATGTGTTAGTAATTAAACACTGGATTTCATCTATTGTGGATGGAGCAACACACTGGTCTTATGCTCCAGAGCCACTGGCACAGTGTGGGATTAATTCTGGGTTGCCCACATTTGGCATCAGTGATGGGGACACCTAGTGGTCAGTATGTGCAGTTTACACTGTGTGTGCTGTTTTTGATGTCTTCTTCATACCATTCTCATGTGTTCTTTGCCATTTTATGTTTTAGTTCACTTCTATTAATTCTTTATTCATTATCTTTTGATTCATTTGTTCTTTCTTTTTCTACCCCCTCCTTTCTTTCAATCTCCACATCACTGTTTGTATGTGTGCATTTGTTTTATGGAATTGAAAGATTCCAGTTGGACAGATCATTGTGCCCCCTTTTTCCTCTCTCTCTCTCTCTCTCTCTCTCTCTCTCTCTCTCTGGAAGGCTCCAACGCAACTGGAGCCTCGGAGGCTCAAGAGAGGAGCCTGGGAAAGGAGGAACAAAGGGCCGTCCGTCTGCAGGCATCACCACTCTGCACCTCCTCTCCTCTCTCCCCCCCGTTCTTCTCTCCCTTGGTCCCCTCGCCTCTCTTCCCTCTCCCCACTGGCCAGCGCCCCAAATTAAGACTTCAGACAAGAAAATGGGCTCACTAAAAAAGGGAGAGAAAGCGAGAGAAAGAGAGAGAGAAGGAAGTCCATAACAAGCCAAGAGGAGCAGAGCGACAAAGCCTCTGTTGTTGGATGGCAGGGCCCCTCTGTCGCTCTGCGAGGAACTGTCACTGTGTCAACTTGGACCCCTTGTTACAAGTAACACAAACACAAACCATAATGAACACACACACAAAACATACACACACAGGCAGAAACATGCTGCAGAGGACACTGCTCACACACTCATACCAACAAAAAAAAAAGGCTGCATGAGCGTACAGTGTGTAAACTCACATACACAAGCACACACAAATCATGCCAAGCACATACTGATACTCCAAAATTAGTATAGACAGTATAGGTGAGAAGACAGCAGCTGTGAATCCCCACAGCACACCTTCATTTTGACTGCCAAGAAAGGTGAAGGGGGGGCAAAGTGAGGAGGGAGGAACTTCCCTTAAAACTGAATGAAATGAAAAAGGTTTGTGAATGTGTGCACATGTGAGAACTTGTGGTAAAGGTAGACCACGGGAGGATAAATGATATATAAATGATATCAGGATACCCATTGACACAAGGCCTTTAAGGTGCACTGGGGGCCCCAGGGGCAAACACCTGTTATATGGTCTTATGAAGTGTACACACACACACACACAAACAGTAGCGAGGCATGCGCTTGGTAAATCAAAGACCAAAGAACTGCAGGTTCCTTTAATATTCACTTCAAAAGTGGAAGTGGTGATGGGGAGTGTGTGTATGCGTGTGTGCTCGCATAACAGTGCATTGGGGGCAGAGATAGAGACTGAACTGGTTTGGCTTCTTCCAGTCTAAACTGGGTCTAGTGGGTCCAAGACAGATGGCACTCAGGGCAAAGCCGGTCTGGGCTCTCTGTCTCTCTTTCTCTCACACACACAAACACACATCTCTTTTAATAGCCATTATTGGCATCCTTTTCCTCTTCCAGATCCCTGAATCAGAAATCACAGAGGCCCATTATATTTTCTATTGACCCATTTGGCAAGATGGTGGGAGCATCGAGTGCTGGATTAAAAGCGAAAGCAGTTTATAATCCAGTAATTCTAATGTTTTAATTACTTAGATGAACAGGAGGTGTTTGAGCAAAGGCTAATCTCTGAGACATAAGGGGGAGAGAGAGAGAGAGGCGGGAAGAGATTTGTCTTTCTCCTTTGCAACACACACACATAAGCTTACTCGTGGAATATTAGCGGCCTATTAAAGTTTATCACCTGTTATCAACACAGATTAAAAGATTCACAGACTTTATCATTCATATTAAGATGAGGCCCACAGAGTGGAGGTGCGAAAAGATTACCAAGCTTAAATGTCACTGTGTATTGGTATGTAATTTGTATCGGTAGACTTGCTTTTATCCCATATGCACCATGTTCTGGTTTTGAAAGTATTTTCAGTATTTCTAGGCTATATTCAAGGAAATTATCACAAGTATTTTTTTTGGAGACCTGCTGTATCTTGTGTGACATCAATGGCTGTAACTGATGCCACAATTGTCTTTGATAGCCACCCCTCCTGACGTCCATCAGGCTGTAGGACAAAGGCTGCTAAACCAAGGCTGATGACCTCATGCCTGGGGTCTGCTCCATTCCGAAGGGGACTTAACACTGTTCAACTTGCCTTTTGTGTCTGGGGCCGTTTTTCAGACGCTGCTGAGTACCGAGAATTGCCTCGCACTTTCGAGGCTCGGGATGGACACGTACACGTACACGTACACACACACACACACACACACATGCGCCGTTGAGCCAGGAGTGAGCCTTAAGACAAGGAATGACAACCGGGACAGCTGCAGGGGCTGGAAGCCAGTCTTAGCCCCCACCCTTCCACCACCACCACCTCCCATACTGCCTCCAGCCAGCCAGCCAAACAAGCCATTGTTTCTGGCCAGGGCCTTTGGTATTTCATTTGTCATGAAATGGATACGGACACGAGACGACCATGAGGCTCTTTCTCCAAAAAAGAAGCTGCTACTGCTGCTGCTGTGGCTGCTGGTTGCTGAGCCCAAATTGTTAACTCCCCTTATCCTTAACCTTCTCGTGGAGCTTGCCCTAAGCACCCTGCTCTGAACTATTAATAAACCCGCTTTTTCTAAAGGTAGAGAGGCAGGGAGGGGGTGGTCCGAAGGGTATTGTTCTCCGAAGGGGTGTAAGAAGAAAGAAAAAGAGAAAGAGTGAGAGTGTGGGAGGGAGGGAGTTTAGCTTACGTGCCAATCTGTTTTTGTCATCCTTTCTGATCTTCATTTTCTCAGGTTTCTCAGTGGACATTAGGCAGGTTAGGCCTGTGAGCCAGGTAAGGTCATCAACATCCTGTTCAGCTGTTGTCAATCTCTGCTGAGAATGAGTTTGGTTTTGTGGGTATTATGACAGAGGGGCTATATCAGCCTCCCAATAATTGGCCAACCTTTACACATTCAAATGGCTGCTTGACGCAAAGCTGCTCGCACATGGCATGTCTTAGAGCAACTTTCAACACGTAGTTAACAGCGAAAAGGAGGAACTGACAACATACAGCTGCGCTTCTCATGGCATTTATGTAAGCAGTAAAGATGCTAAGATGTTCATCACCCTCGCAGCTCTATCATCTTTAAGTCCCCAAGTCCAAAGAGTTCATGGGCATAAAAACAATACCCCTCTATCTCTGTCAAGGGCATTCCTTGGCACAACAATAGGACCATCTCCTCCCCCTGTATTTTCCTTTCCTCCCCTCCCTCCTCATTCTCCAGCCCCTCCATCAAAGAGCATTCCAGCTCCAGAGCCCCCTAAGCCCTTCACTCTGGGCCTGTCCATGTGACACGGCACGCAGACAGTCATCTTTAAGAATTGATTCACTCTGGTATCCAAAGCTTATGGAGCCTGGCTGCCAAGATACCCAGCATAGGCGCCACTCATGGGGTCCAGGTACACAACAGCTGCTCCCAAACAATAAAGGCAAAAAATGGGAGGCACTCAGGGGGAAGATGCAGCCCTAACCTCCCTCTCAAGCCTGAACTGGTCACCTTGAGCCAGTTGTTGCCTGCCTGCCTGCCTTCAGAGACGACAAAGGATTGGATCCAACTTTGGGATCAGGGTGGTGGAAGGGGGTGACCATTGAAAGACACCTATAATTCGCAATAAAAATGGAGAGAGAGAGAGAGAGAGAGAGAGAGAGAGAGAGAGAGGGGGGGCACAGGACAAAAGAGCAAAGGAGAAATATTTTTTCCCTTCCTTGGAAGAAGTGCGCAGTCACAGCTGCGCTACCAAGATGGTACAAAGCGACACATGGAAGACCATAAATAAGACAATGGCATGTTGTTTTCTTCTGAGGCACATTGCGTAGCAGCCTGGAGGTCAAGTGAAGGAGATGCAAGCCCATCCCAGAAACCACACACAGACATGCACACGGGGAAGTAACAGCGGATATGTCGTGATACTACAGATAGAGATCACAAATCACACAGAAGGAGACAGGAGTGATATTACCTCACCTGAAGTGTTTCCATAAACTCCAGTGTACCAAAGCCTTGGGAAGTGGTATCACTATTCAAGCAGGTCCTGACCCACACACACAGTGATTTATGATGATACAATCTAGCACATCATCCATCATAAACAAGGGAGATTAAATGAATAGAATGAGGCTGTGTATATAGTACTTCCACCCTCAGAAATTATGTATACTGTTGAGCCACTGTGTAGTCTAAAAACTAAAACACATATTCCAGGATGGTTTAGGAAAGAGGAGACATACATCTGTCACTTTTTCCTCAAAGTTAAGGAGAAATGCAAAGGCAAGAGACAAAAAAGAGAAAGAGGAAGCAAGAGACAGAGAGAGGAAGATGAGGACAAAGAGGAACTTGGTAGCATCAGTCTTCCTGTTAAAGTGGAAAGGCAGAAGAGGGAAAGCGAGTGCGATGGAGAGCCGGGGAGACAGGGGGAATTTACCAAAGCAGCTCAGGAGGGCCCTCATTACGATATTAAACAAGATTTAATAAGTGAGAGTGATTTGATGAGGTGATTATCCTGGCCCATTAATCAAGCAGGCTTCTGGCCTCACTGTAATATGGCCCATCTTTCCCCCTATACCAAAGCCTCTTTAGACGCTGAGCTCCTTACTGCACTAACGCCGCTTCAGAAACAACACCAGGCCAAAAAAAAAAAAAGGCATATTACGTCTCATCTCTCAAGCCTGCGGGTATTTTCGATGCTCACTCATCCCTCCACCTCCCTGTCCGCTCTTCTGGTGCATCTGGTAAATTGAACTCCTTAACAGCTGGGTCAGAAAGTAAAGTCTTATCAGAGTGAGCTAAGAGTGATAACTGGCAATGATAACCAGAAAGCATCTGTTGGCTTTAAGGCTTTTGGTTTGAGAACAGAAGGAAGTTGTACGGATTTCACTGGATTGTTGGGTTTGTAGAGAGGTAGGGGAAGCGTGTGTGTGTTTGTGTGTGCTTGTGTGTGTTTGTGTGTGGGTAAATGTGTGTGGATGGGCTGAATCATAGAATGCTTCTTAGGAAAATGAGGTACAAGTTGCATCAGAACACGTGAGAGCAAACACAGTCTGCTGTTTATGCTCAACCAGGTCAAAACAGAGAAATATGACCAAGACTGGCAGACGTGAACCAGGACCCCTTGGGCTTTAACTAGTGATATTTTCACTATTGATAAATCTGTTTTTTAGTTTATACTATGAAATGTCAGCAAATAGTGAAAAATATCCCATTACAATTTCCCAGAGCCCAAAATGGCATCTTAAAATTGCATTTTTTGTTGCACCAGCAGTCCAAATCCCATAAGATGGTCCATTTACAATAATATAAAACAGAGAAAAGTAGAAAATCCTCACATTTGACAAGCTGGAACCAGCAACTGTTTGGCATGTGTGCTTGATAAGTAGCTTAGACAATTAATCCATTATCAAAATATTTGGCGATTCATTTTCTGTAAATTGACTGATCAATTAATTTACAAATCATTTCAGCCTTAACGCCATCATTTCTGTGTATCTTACAGTAGGACAAGTAATGTCATGTACAGCAGCTATTGCCAGAAAAGATCGGTCCAGATCCTTGTATAAAAACTACTTTTTAAAGTGGTAATCTGTGACATTCATTTTAAAAATGATTTCAGCATGTTTGGTAAAATGAGTTCATTAACGTGGTACGACGTCTCTCTCCCTGTTTTTTAGGTGATGAGGTTTGATTTTTAAACCTCATCACCTTTTAAGCCATTGCGGATAGAATTTCTCATTTCCGACTTGCATCAAAAATGCCTTAAAGTGCCACAAGCTGAAATAAATGATGCATAAACAAAGAAATAGGCTTAAACTGATAAGTTGGTGTTTGTTTTGTAGGTATGTCCTCTATAAGAAAAATTTGTTTTATTAATGTGCAATATGGGAATTTGACTCATGCATCTTAGTATTGTCTTTAGATTATTCTTTACTCTTGACAGTTTACCTTTCCCTTCATGCTGCCATATTTGTGTAACGTTGACTAACTGCCTTGGGGTTAAAGTGAGGGACCATACACAATATACAAGTTGCAACTTGGGCACAGCTAAATACACAATAATAAGACATTTTGGAGACACATTTGGATCTAAAGCAATGTCATTATCCACCACGTGCCTTCAAAATTTAATTTAAACCTTTAGTGGGTATACTGACTGAACAAGTCTAGTCCGGCACAGCCCAGATGCACATATTTATTAAAGATATATAATTTACCATGTGGAATGATATGATAGAGCAATTGAGTCAAAGACAAGAGGTTAAATATAGCCTCAAGAGTGAGAGAGAATAGGTATTACTGTACAAAGACAGCCAACCCCCCAAAACATTTTAAAAGCTCAAGTGGAAGAAGATTACCTTAAAGCAGGCGTGGGACGGAGCTTTTTTCTGGGAACTGCCTGAGAGTATTAATACAATAAGCACAGAAAATATAATACAAGAATGTTTTTATCAACGTAATCCGGAGAGATGAGGCCGAACCAACCTGGAAAATAATCCCAAGGAGAAGGTCCCTGGTTATCTGTCATCTGGGACAGACATACACACACACACACTTATGGAGACACACTCATACACTGTCTCTCCATGTCTGGTCCTCACTTCAAATAATCGACAGATAATCTTCAAGGGGGTGTTGTCTCATCTTTACTGTAATGTCCCCACCAGCAATAAGAGTCGAGAGGTCAACTGCTGGGTTAAGCTATCAATGAGAGGTCAGCTTGTTGATATTTCCATTAATATGACATCGTTGATATGATACTCCATCATTATTTGTACACTGGAAAGGTTATTTGTTGTGCTAAGATCCTATATTTGATTTAGGCTGAATTTAACTCATCCAGTGCCTTTCTTTGCAATTTAAGAATAAACCGAAGCATGAAATAAGTCACTCAGTAGGTCCCTTAGAAGTTTAGGAAGCAGTCAGCTATAGCAGTAAACACGGTCGAACCAAACACGGTGAAGCTGCATTTAGCTGCACACAGATGAAATCAACTTCCTGCTGATTTTAAAGGCTTTTTAAATACTTTAACCACTTTCAAATTTAAATGAAACCCCCCCTGTTTTTTTTTCTCTACTGCACTATTATTTCCTTTATTACATTTTTTGGCAACTTATTACTGCACTGAAATTGCATTTATTGGCTTTCATATTTGTCTATTTGTATTTGTATCTTTTATGCTTTTAAATGTTGTTCTACTGCATTTCTTTGCCTCATGTAAAGCACTTTGGATTGCCTCCGTAATTGAAAAGGTACAAATTCACTTGCCTTTCCATTATAATAAAACTGTTAGATAATAATGATAAAGCAAATAAAGCAATATAACTGTCATTGAGGAACACCTCAAGGGAAGAACGTAGGGGTTTACTTGAAGGACAGATACAGAATTTGGTAGCTGAGGGCTGTAAGACAATGTCGCCTTGGCGAGTAACTTTCTCTCTCGTGCTCTCTCTCTCTCTCTCTCTCTCTCTCTCTCTCTCTCTCTCTCTCTCTCTCTCTCCTCCGTGTATCTAAGCAGCATAATTTGAGTAAATGACAGGGGAACATCTGCTGTGCATAAGAGAGAGGCCAACACTTTAACATGCAGATGTCTCTCTCCATCTGCATTAATTCAATAATTACCGCAATGGAGGGAGGGGAAAAAAATCTTTTTTTATAGCTTAAGACAATGTTATCTGTGCCAGTTTGTTTGGGGAGGGCGAAATGGGTGAATGAGTGTGTGTGTGTGGGTATGTGTGCATGTGCTGCTGGAGGTTTGTGAGAGGAGGGGTAGATTATTACACCATTTAGCCAGAGCAAGCTGTCACATTGTGGAGAATCTCACTAATTCCATTGTGCCCTTGGTGAGTCACTGACAGACTCCAAGTGACCGATGATGCCTCAACGCCACCACTTGGTCACCGGACGACCAACCTGCTTCACTCAGGGTGTAACTATGTGTGTTTTATATTGTGTGTGTGTGTGTGTGTGCGAGTGTGTGTGTCAGATGACTAACCTGTGCATTTTAATGTCTGTAGGAGTATGTGAGTGTGTGCTTGCATCTGTGAATGCAACCACGTTGCAACTAGACAAACAAACTGCTTCACTCTACTGTGTGTGTGTGTGTGTGTGTGTGTGTGTGTGTGTGTGTGTGTGTGTGTGTGTGGACATGTATTACTCATGTTGTGGAGACATAATTATGTTTACACCGTCACATTATGGGGACTCGCCTTCCTTTTGGGGACAAAACACAAGTCTCCATAATGTAAATCATTACATTTTAGGGTGAAGACTTCGTTCAAGGTTAGGGTAAGGTTAGGTTTAGGTTAATATAAATCTCCTCTAATGATAAAACATCTTATTTAAAAATAAATACAAATCTTTAAAAGGTGCCTGTAAGGTCTTAGGGAATGGTTAAAGTTAGGCAAGGATGGTTAGGGTTAGGGTTAGTCTCCAATAAATTAATGCAAGTCAATGTAATGTCCTCTGAAGTGATGCAAACATGACTGTGTGTGTGTGTGTGTGTGTGTGGTTGAGTGTGAGACAGATTACAGTATAGTGCAGCCCATCGGCCAAATCCCCAATTAAAGGGAATTTGAGGCACAGCAGCAACACCAGAGAATGACAGGTCAAGGCTTTGACATACTACTAAATCAGTCCTTGTGACATATAAAATGTTAGGCAGATATTACAATATTGGCTGGCACCATCAATTTAATGATATTACAATGAAAATATTGGGCCAAGGAGAGCATTAACATGTGATGGTTTCCATTCAAATAGAGCTAATTACTTTATTGAAAGGTGGGCTCCAACATCAAATTTTCATCAAAAGCATTTATAGAGCAATCAGACAAATCTGATTATAATGTCCTTGTTCAATGAATGGAAGAGATGAAATGTGAAAAATGATTTTAATGACAGTAAGAGGTTACTTTTTGCACATTAAAGACACTCATAGCACTATAACCAGGAGTTTTGTTGAAATCATTTACCTGGAGATGAAAAAAGAAAAACCATAATTAAGAAGTAGTAGGTCATACAATAGATTAACATGTGTTCCACCAAAAAGCATACCAATGCACCCAGAACCTGTGAAGGCTCATGACCTCTAAAACAAAAGGTCACACTGTCAATGAGCGGCTTACAGATACACTCACACAGACACACACAAACAATTAGAGGATGTATCACTGTACATATACGATTACACACATAAATAAACATACAACCTGACATAATACCCATGAGCATGCACACACTTGCTCGTACAGACACACAGTCATGCACCCACATCCATGCACAGTCACACACACATCTGACTCTTCCATGCCTGCTAAACTTAGGGACAAAGGAAAATATCTGTATACTTAGCAGGCCAACTTCCTTTGATTGCAGCAGTGCTGTTGTAGGAAACAATGCACAAGCACTATTAATACACCAAGGAGAAAGAGAATTCCTCTTAGAGGAAAGCTCAAAGGAGCCACCAGCCAGGCTATTTACAGACTTACTGACTGATTGGATGACAGCCTCCACTATACTTACTGTAGTCTCTGCGTCTTGTCTTACTCAACTCCTTTTTTCTGCAAGGACTCTGACATGCTGACACATACAGTACATTGTGCATTGGAGAGGCAGTGGTACATATTCTTGCATAATACCCTCTTTTATACATTTTGCTGACTATTCTGGTTAGGAAAGTTTCAGATATCAAATTGAAGCAAGTGCATGAAGAATGTAACAGATCTCTTCCACCGCTGTATCGCATCCACATGCCTGTGACATTTGACTGGTGGTAAATAGCCGCCCGGCCTCACTTGATGATCGCCTCTCCTTTCTAAAAGTGCCCAGTTAAAGAGCATCAAATCCCCACTCGCTAAACCCA
The DNA here is from genome assembly GCF_020085105.1 of Siniperca chuatsi. Taxonomy (NCBI): domain Eukaryota; kingdom Metazoa; phylum Chordata; class Actinopteri; order Centrarchiformes; family Sinipercidae; genus Siniperca; species Siniperca chuatsi. Next base: position 15,344,936 of record NC_058057.1, read on the forward strand.
CACAAGCCCAACCTTCATTAGCATAGCTAACAAACTCCCTGAAAGAGCAACAGTGAAGGGAGAGAACAATGGCAGTCTATTAAAGGGGGAGATGAGGGGGTGAGAAGAGGAGAAGAGGGGGGAAGCTATTGTTCTGGTCTTATTTAGCCCTTGGTGTCACCCTGCAACTGTTGTCAATTCTAAGTTTAGCCGGACGGCTGAAGAGGACAGCGAAGAGAAGAAGGAGGAGGGGAGGCAGGAGGAGGAGGAGGAGGAGAGAAAGATGGAGGACAGAGGGATGGTGGTCAGGGAGAGATGGTGTCAGGAAGAGGGGATGATGAAGGGCGGAGGACAAAATGGATGCAAACGGAAGATGGAAAGAAGGCAGAGTAAAGGGATGTCAGTCTCTGTCACCCAGAAATGTTCACAAAATGCCAGTCGAAGTCAAGTCTTTGACTTGAGACATCTTCAAATGTCTTGTTTTGTCTGACCAACAGTCCAGAACCCAAAAGATATTCAGTTTACTATCATGTATGATAAAGATAAGCCAAATCCTCACATTTGAGAAGCTGAATTCAGCAAATAATTGGTATGTTTCCTTAAAATAAACAATTATTCAAATAATAAAATAGTTGCAGATACATTTTTGTCAATCTACTAATTTTTTTTGCACCTCATGTAAAATGACGCATATATTCTGTTTAGTTCAAGGTCTTACAACTCCCTGAATTCAAAGGTTATAACTTATCGGACAGATCTCATGGAATCTGCTCTGAGACCGATTTACGCCTAACAGGGGTGTCAGCCCGGCAGATGCATAGTGTGTTACATACAGTACACGCAACATACCTAACATATAAAACTTTGAAGTCATTATTAACAACTCAAAGCCAACTCAGTGAAGATGAAGATGAATTACAAGTCGTGTAAAGTTTACTTAATTGTAGCTGAAGAGCGACTTGAGTCAAGAGTCGCCCACAAGTGCTGGAACCAGATGTATCCTAAAGATCCCAGGACCAAAACTTTTCTCCTGTGATTCCCTTTTTCACAAGATCTTTTTGAATTTCCTATTGCAGTGTTGGTGTTTGAAAGGCATGAAAGCAAACTAGACTACAAATAGACGACCAAAGGAGCCAAAAGAAGAGATGAGGCAAGATCCAAGGAGAAAGAAAGAGAGAGACAGATTAGCCCAGCTGTCTGCTCATAAAGCAGCCGAGGGGTGAGGCGCTAAGCCCTCCAGTGAAAGCAGAGCTTAGGTGGGTGACACAGGGCAGTGGACCCCACTCAGCCCACAGTGGCCTACAGTGTAGGGCCCGAGCCAAAGCAAAGATACATGGATAAACAGTGGGAGATGAGGCTCCGCGCCTGCAAAGCCCACAGGGCTAAGACGGTCGAGCAGGCGAGCAGGCAGGCAGGCGTCACATTCCCCCCCAGCCAGGAGTGGAGACAGGGGGGTTAAGGCTAAGGCTTGGCTCCCGAACTGTCTGACGAGGGACGAGACGGGATGGTAGACACTGTCTATCAGCGAGTTCATCAGAAAGAATGTGGATTTATTGTATATTGCCTGGGCTCTGCTCAGGGTAATAAAGGGACAACTACATAGGGTCTTGGCATGCAAACAGCCCCCCACTCACACACACACACACACATACACACACTCTCTCTCTCCACTGGACACAAACACACAGCACCGTCCATCTCTCAAGCCATGCCCTGGCTAGTTAGCACAGCAGCCTGGGAACCTGGGAATGGCATGCGATGACAAGGTCATGAGTATGAAGTGAGGAGGCCTCAGTCCACCACTACTGCAAGACCGAAAGTAGCAAAGGTCTTTAACCACACTGGATTTCACACACAACCCTCATTCGCGACCTCGTGGCAGCGAGGCATTAGCAGCTGCTGTTTTACGAGGTCCCCAATGTGACAATGTACTGCGTATATCCATCAACAGTGTGGATGTAAATTATACGTACAGTGTCGTCTAAGGGTGTAAAAACAGCCGGAGTGCTGATGTAGTTTGATCCTTGAAGAGGTGCAGGGTGGAGAGAGCTCTGACAATGTGCAAATAAATTCTGAGACAGTAAAACTGTAACGGTTGTGCACACAGTGACATGGACTCAAAAGCAGGACTTAGAGGCAGTTAAAAGCAATCAATTGTTTACTTCGTAAGAAGTTCAAGGCAGATTTCAGCAACAGGTAATCAGTCAGCGAGGGCAAGTGAAGCAGGCAAGGGGCAGGCAGGCAGAACTGGGAACAGGCTGTAGTCAGGAAAAGGCAGGCAATAAACAGGAACGAAGGCTGGAACACTAAGACTGGGTAGTACATTAGACAATCTGGAAAATGAATAGGGAAAAAGGGTTTAGAAAATATATGCAGGAGAACTAGTGAGGGAACAGGTGTGCTGGTGAGTGAGGGGATCAGGTGACTGAGGATGAACAGAGGATGCTGCTACTGCAAACCATTACATGTCTCCACTGATTTTCTTATATTAACAATAAACCAGTCCACCCACCTTGATCTGTACAAAGCTTAGAAACACTGCACTCTATTGTCTATATTTTAATGGCCCAGTCTGTACAGTATGGTGCCCCCTGTTGAAGTACTATGGTCCTGTGTCTGCTAGCCATGTCGGCTTTGGTTTACAGCATCATTCACTGAATCAAAGACCCTTTCTTCGCTGTTTTGAACTTTAAATACAAGGACTGAAAATATTGAGTTTACAAACAAATATAACAAAGAAAAGCAGCACATTTTTTACAATTAAGTACTTGAGAGTGTTTGCCATTTTTCTGTCAATTGACTAATTGAACTGTTGAGACAGTAAAGGACTTACTTCATTTACAAAGGCTTGCTTCTTTCTAGGGCTGCAATTTACGATTACTTTCATTGTCGAATAATCTGCATTGTTTTTTGTTGTCTTTTTGGTCTACGAAAATGTCGAAAAATAGTGGAAAAAATGCTCATCACAGATTCCCATAGCCTGAGGGGATGTCTTCAAATATCTTGTTTAGTCCAATCAACAGTCCAAAATCAAAACATATTCCCTTTATTATGATGTACAACAGTAAAACCAATCCTCACACTGGAAAAGCTGGAACTACAGAATGGATTTTTTGCTTGAGAAATAGCTGAACCAATTAACAAAAAAGTTGATGATTAATTTTCTGCCGATCTCCTAATCGCCTAATCTTTGCAGCTCTACTGCTATCTGTAAATAAAAGCAGTCAAACCTTGCAAGACCATGAGCCAATATGTTCAAACTTTAAGTGTTGAATGAATTCTAGATGAGATCTATAATAACTAGTGCTTAAAACAACTTATTCTGAACGAATACAAATGTTATGGTGGGATCCATTAAAATTGAGTTAGTAAGACAAATAGAAGACCTTAATTTCTCCCTCAGACCAAACAGGTCGGGCTGATTGTATCTATTTAATATCTCTGTCTTGTCTCTTTTCTGTCCTGTCTCTTATTCTGTTGATTTTTCCTAACAGGGTTTCCTTGAGAACTAAATCTACTTAGGATTTATTGTTTCTTATTATTTCTCGTCATTGGAAATTATAATCCTTTCACCTAATCCCCCTCTCCCTCCCTCTCTTTTAGATCATATTCATCAAGATCATCCCCTCTGACAAAGCAAGAAATCAGCACAGTGGGGAGGACTAAAGAGAACGCGTACTGAAACAGGGGGTTTCTTCCTAATCAAATCAGGTTCCTCTGATGTAATCAAGACGAGACGCCAAAGACGACGACATAATCTCCTAGGGACATGCCTCCCTTGCTTGCACGTTATTAAAAAATGAGGAGGAACAAATCTTTAGATTGAAAGACTGGAAAAATGGAATTATAATAAATCGGGGGAAACTGGGGCAAGGTTGGATAAAGCCTTCAGATACAGATGAGGGACAAATCTTCACAGTGGTTTGTGCTTGTATGTGTTTATGTGTGTGTGTGAGTGTGCGTGAGAGAGAGAGAGAGAGCAGGCGCGCGTGTGTTTGCATGGTTGTTTATGAAATATTTCAATTTACTCAAGATCAAGTCCCTGACCTGAGCTCTCCCTCTCTACCTCTGTGTACAAAATCAGGAGTGCTGGTCGTCCCACTGGAACTCATTCAGTGTTGTCGGATAATCTGTCTGTATCTAAGGTGACTGGCGGACTGTGATGCATCATGGATGGGCTTCTCAATCATTTGAGGGTGCACTTACAATTAACACCCACATGATGGCACAATATGACAAAAGTGGACACCAGCTAGGAAGGCTCTTTATATTAATCTGACCTGGTCTTATCTCCGTTATGAATGAAGTACTACACATAATGCATAATGTAATCAAGGCCAGTTGTTACAGTTGAATATTCAACTTTATGAATTTATTTAGTGAACTGATCTTCAAGCACACAGCTGCCACAACACAAAGAATGAAATTGTACAATAAAGTAGGCATCAACTGCCAAGACATTCTTGGCTTTCACCACCAGATGGCCTTATTGAACTGCAGTGAAAAGTACCAACACTATGGAGATGAACTGTAGGCTGTTGTTGTTTTTTAAACACACCTAAAACATGATGGTTGAGGTGGATGTCTGATGTCTGAGTGTAAAAAACTCATCATTATGGCTGGTGTTCCACCTGCAAGTCCAATAACATTTTGCAACAAGTCCTTTATAGAGTTAATATAGGCCAGTGTGCCATGGTGGCTTGGGGTTTAAGGTGTTGACCATGAACTGTAATGTCCATGGTTTGAATCTGCCCGGGGACTCTTGTTACATGTCATTCCCTGTCCTCTCTCCCCTCATTTCCTGTCATCTCTCTACTGTTCACTCTCTAATAAACGGCATAAAATGCCCCAAAAATACCTTAAAAATGCTTTATAAAAGCCTCCATATTGCATTAAAGGTATAACTGTACTTTGAAAGTTCAAGCACAATTACTTATAATTATTCTATATACAGTAGATACAATCAACAGATTGATCAACAATGAAAATAATTATTAGTTGCAGCCCTGCCATTCATATCACCATGTTTACCATGTGTCTGGTTCGTTCATATCTGTATAAAGCCATTGTTAGAAGTGCTACAAATCAATGAGTAAAGCAGCTTAATGGCTATATTGGATTTTTCATCATCAATGTCATGAAACAAAATTATTTGTCAGGTATTTAATTCTCTGCATTAACCAAAGATATACATTGAGTCATATTTTCTCCAACAATTTCTCAAAAGCTTTTCCGGACACTTCACTAAATCAGACTACTTTATATCAATATCATGATATAAAATTATATTTTATTTATTATTTAGATTTTAACAATATTGCCAATCGCATCCATACAGTGGCGGTTCTGACCCATTTAAACCACAGGGGCCAGACTGGGGCCAAATGCTCTTTGAGAGGGGCCAGTTGAATTAACTCCATAACTGAATTAACCATAACTGAAAATAAGCGCTCTTTTTAGCAGCAGAGTGCTTTAGAAGTCAAACAGGTCATCTTAGGAGATAAAGTAGAAACAATGTGGTAATTCATAAAAAAGTAAACAAATTCAAATTTATAGTACTCTTTCACTGTGGTGGAATACAACAAATCACATCAAAAAGAAGCAATGCACATATCATAGATACATGACTTACACAGTGTTTGTTGAGTATCGTCTTAGCATATAAAAAAGATATACAGTACAACAAAGCTTATACTTGAAACAGGTACAGATTGAATACTAAAATATTGAACATTAGAAACATTCACAGATTTAGTTCATGTTCACATCAGAAGGTATCAACGCATAATGAACTGCTTGGCATACAAAAACAGCCTACAAGGGCTACAATATAATGACTCATAGAAGCACAGATGAAGAAATTCTCACAAGCAACAAGCAGACGTCCACAGGCTCATTACCACACACCATCAAGTGACTGAACAACCAATACATGCAAAATTGGGGAAATTATTCAAAGCCCCTGCAGACTATGTCCTTGCAGCTGTGTCTATGTAGCCTAAATAGCATCAATAACACAACAGCTTTGCAAACAAGGTACAGTAGGCTAAGTTACATAACACAATCTCATAATGTTAACAACTACACAAAAAGTGGTTAAATACACACAGACAGCCCGAGAGACACATTTAACCATCGGAAAAATAGCGTGCAAAGAGACAGACAGAGACAGATAGACACAGAAAGAGGCAGAAAGAGGGTGGATTTATCTGACTCACATTATTTGACGCTGAAGCCCATCCTTTCATGGAGATGAGGTGGTGAATATCCATGTCATATAGTCCCACTGCACTTGTTGCTGTGATTGTTTGTTTACAGAACTCCTCATCTTCTCTCTCCATCACTGCTAGCTAACAAGCCTTACAATAACACAGTTAGCTGATTAGCAACACTGACAAACAAACTTTCCCGGTTGTTTCATTTATTAAAAGTCCCACTGTACTTGTTGCTATGATTATTAATTGAAAGAACTCCTCATCTCCTCTCTCCATCACTGTTAGCTACCTGACTAGTCTTAAAAAACACAGTTAACCTAGTTGATATTGTTAGCATCACTGGAAAACAAGCTAGCCAACGCTCCTGGTTGCTTAATTTAAATTATGTTAGTTTTCTATTGTTTATTATGAGACTAGAGTATGACTGGCTTCCCAATTCACATAATAGTTTCTTATGACCCATTCACTATCCCACAATGACCGCATCTGAGTGTTTGATACTACTTTCCAAATCAACTTCTTACTACATATTTGCCTTAACGCTTAGTGTAATATATATCATCGTTAACCACACAGAGCAGCCGCTAAGGGCGCTGTTTCACTCACTTGTGGAAACTCAATGAAAACTTGGGGAAACAACATAATAAGAATTGCTAGTTATTTGACAAAGGTAATTATGCAGTATTTTAATTAAAATCACAGTGTCTATATTATATATATTATAGTGTCACTATTTTGGATAGTGAGGGAGTCTCTGTTTGCATTGGTTTCCGAGAGAAAGCTGCTGCATTGTGGAGGGGGGGCACAATGGCGTCTTGTTGCCATAGCAGCACTGGCCACCTAGCCCCAGACCCACCAAAAATGTTATTTAACAGTTGTAAAATCACTCTATATGTTTCTCTAAATCAATTATTGGGTGCTATTTAAAAAAGAGTAGAAAGTTTGTCGGTCACAGGAAAAAGTTTTAATGTTTTCGTAGTTTGCATATGGGCTCATCCTGCGCCTTTGGATGCCATTAGGAACTATTATTGGGGAGGGTGACGCCCCAACACGTAGAGCCGGGGTGTCACATCCCACACTTCTCTCCCGGGTCCTTATGAGTCATTTTGGAGGAAGACAACCCGAAGGAGGCACAATGACGGGCAACATCGAGGGAATTGAGAGGTTTGACAGTCCGGGGAAAGGGCGAGGTCTCCGTGTTACCAGACGCTTTAAAGTTGGAGAGCTGCTGTTTTCCTGCCAGGCGTACTCTTATGTGCTGTCAGTAAAGGAGAGAGGCTGCTACTGCGAGTGCTGCTTCACCAGGTAAGTGACTGGTTATTTTTATCCCTGCATGTTGTGACAACGTATTTCATTTTCTCTCTAAGCATTACTTGATCCAGTTCATAAAGAGTCTCATCTGAGCACTTTTGCCTGTATCAAATACTGTACAACCTTTGTGATGACACCTGACATCATGTGGCTGCATATCCTGCAACACCTCATTGCCTATGATTTATTTCTTATTAGATCTGAATAAGTTTAAGACGCCAATCTCTTTAACTGCGAACCAGATCAGTTTATTAGTGAGTCTTAATATGTATTGGCCACCATAAAGTACCACATGGGCTCTTTGTCATAAATGTGTCACTCCATAAAATCTATTTTGGTTATCTTGCTCATCTTTCTGAATGGTGGTTCATTTATATCCTGTTCCACATTTCTGCATACCGTCTCTGGCCCGCTCTGGGAGTAGGCCTATATGAATGCTGAACATTTTCGTAGCATCCAGGCAGTCATTCATCTCTTGATTGTGTTTGTTTGCCTGGATGTGTTATAGTAGAGCTGTTATAGTAATCATGATAACAATCAGTTACATTCTAATCAAATCTCATGTCTAATAATTGTCTTTGTCCTGTAGTCTACAGGTTGGTATGGATGCAACTGGTTGCACTGCATACACACACCTTTTTTCAGTACTGTTATGTAAGACATCATCCCGCTTGCAGCAGCAGTTTATATATTTGTTATGTTTAACATTGAGAAATTAGTTATTGTCCATATTGGCTCCCAATGGTGTGAAATCTTTTTTATTTAAATTTATTTTTAAATTTTTATTTAGGAAGATTCTGTGAGATTCATTATGGATGACTTATTTTGAAGTTACCATAATTTGTCCTCTTTGACTCCTTAAATGATATTGAAGTACTGAGAGATGATGTGAAAAGTTGCAGCAGTTTAATTATGTGCACAGTTTGGATTCTGTGCAGTGATATTTGTTGTATTGTCCAGTGCTGATCCTCAGCTATCAGGTGACAAAAAGCAGATGTTTGGAAAGTATCACTTCCTTTTTTTGTCTATTGTAAACCGCTGTAACCCTACCTCGTACCTTAGTCTTACCCCAATCCAAGCTCTTGTTGTGACCTCCTTTTTTATCCTGAAGCAACCCAGCCTAACCTACCTTAAATGTGACCTTAGTCTTGCATAAATAGACCTTGACATCGCAAAAGGAGACCTTTAAGATCATATGACAGCCATTCAATTTGCTGTAAGTTAGAAAACAGCTTCAGGAGATGCCATTTGTGTATTTAGAAGACTTTTGCAGATACAGTTATAGACAACACATAATTTTATCATAGAGGATCAAACATGTTTGGTCTTTAATTGGTCACTGTGTGTAGAGTGCAGTGTAGTGTGTTCCCAGCTTTAGACTGTCGTGTTCACCCATCACTAACCAGTTTGTTGGACTTGGCATGACTACCAACAGTAAATGTCTCAAAACTTTTTGGGGTGGAACTATGTACTGCTTTACTGTTTCAGTGTGGTAGAGAGACAGCTGGCACTCATAAGGTCAGCTCTATTAATACCACAGAATGTTTTAAAGCCCTTCATTGCTATCAGTTACGACAGGCCACTAGCAACTGCTGTTTCTTGTCTCAGAGTAATGGAACAGGATGTTTTTAAAGTCCATACACACACTTATACACTCAAGCAACCACATACTCACATACAAGATACTCCACTAGACGTACAACTAGATAATGCACTATCCACTGATGTTTAATGTTTGAATGTTGTTTGTCTGTGTGTCTGTGTTTGTAGGAAATTATATAAGGGTGTGAGAGGACATCAGTAACTTTTTAACCATATGCTGTTTGCTATCCATAAGCTAACAGACCCTGTTTTTTGTCATTTATAGGAAAGAGGGCTTGGCAAGATGTGGGAAGTGCAAGAAAGCCTTCTACTGCAATGTGGAATGCCAGGTAGGAAACAGTTGAAGTGACAGAATGACTTCAACTAATGTAATGATTCCTGTGTAAGTGGTTAATGGACAACGACCCAGTGTAAGACAATGGACCCTATATTGTAGCTCAGAGCTCCAACTATTACTGAGTATTTCCTTTACAACAGCTACTGTATGTTGAAACACAAGCAGATTCACCCGAGTAATGATAATATTTGCAGGCACACGGACAATTCATGGTCTTTAAAAGATTAAACTAATGATTTGGGTGATCCCTGACTTTTCAACAGGTTAAATTTCATGTCCATGACAGTTCATGATGGTACACATCTAAAACAATTGACTGGGGTGCCCAGGTAGCTCACCTGGTAGAGCGCCTGCCCCATGTACAAGGCTGAGTCCTTACCACAGCCGCCTTAGTTTGAATCCAGCCGCCCTTTGCTTCATGTCATCCCCTCTCTCTCTCTCTCCCTTATTTCCTGTCTTTCTTCAGCTGTTCCTATCAAATAAAGGCAAAAAGCCCCCCAAAATAACCTTTAAAACAAGTGACTAAATTCCTGTCACACGTTAGCATGCAGCTCTAAGCACAGTTACACCCAAATACACCTGAGGCTGACAGAGTACAGCTTAGACTGTTTAATGTAGAGCTGAGCCTGCAAAGCTGAGTCTGAGATGACCTAAAGTAGTCACTGTAGAGAGGATGAACCCTTGTGTTTTAGGTGACAATATGTCCTGTCCTCTGATGCCACCCTCAAGCCAAACTTAACGTTTTTGCTCCACTAGTGGCAGTGTGGTTGTGGTAGTTTGTTTTGTTTTTTTAGATCTTATTTCCCGTTTTCCCCCAACATGGAGAAGTTACATGGGAAAGGGGATTAAGAGTTTTCACTGGAGTTTTCTATATGCTGCAGTTTCCTTCCCCAGTCGAAAAACAGGGGGCAAGTGCAGTCAATGAATAGGTCAGTTTGCATATGGAGGGGTAAATGGGTGAGGGTAACATTAGATTAACACAGTGTGGAGTCGCATTCCACCATGCTGCTTACTGCTTCAGCTGGTAGTGTAGCTCAGGGGCCATATATGCCAACTTTTGTTGTGGAGGGACCTAAAATGTTTGCTCTACCGTAGATGTTCACAATGGAATCAGCTTTAAACTACTTGCTCTTTTGCATGCTATTATGATATTTATGTGTGTTTGTGTGTAGAAAGGGGACTGGGCCATGCACAAGCTGGAGTGCTCTGCAATGATTGCATTCAGAGAGAACTGGTGCCCATCAGAGATGTCCCGCCTGGTGGCTCGGATCCTCGCCAAGAAGGTTGGATAGTTAATAAAAGACACAGTGTCCTTTTGGAGTGTTGTCTGGCACATACTGCAGTTCATTCGGGTCATTTGTATTAATCATGCCTGTTTTCCACAGAAAACGCAGAAAGAAAGATGTGTTTCTGAGAAGATCTTGCTCATAGGAGAGATGCAATCACGTGAGTAATTACTCCTTTAACACACAGACATAAAAGCATGCACGGTTATTTGACTTCTGTTGCTCTTTGAGGACAACCCTTATAAACCCACCTGGAAAGTGTCTGTGTAGATTAAATGTAAAGTGCTCAGAGACTCTACTAAGTGTCCCTAGATATCCCTCTTAAAAACACACAACCCATTCAGATTAGACTGAGAGAAACACCCATGGCCACATCTATATATATATCCTATAGATGTGGGTCGAATGGCCGTTAGGCAACATAACAAGTGTAACAACTTGAATGGGAAGAAGAGCACTTCAGACTAACACACACAGAGCTGACTGCATGATTGTCCGTAAGTCAAATGGTGTCAAGTTAATTATATTAAGAGAATTCATAGTTCAAAACCATAAAAAAAAGTTTGAGTTAGAAATAACTGAGCTTACCAGACCTCTGTAGCCTGCTCCCCATCTCTGCTTGTGGCAAGTTGGCTGGAGGCTACATTAGCCGCTACTAGCGACTAGTTGTTAAAGAAACACACAGTTTTGTCAGTGTGCCCATGTTTGTGTGTTACTTTGATCTTGTGTGTCTCTGTGTCTGGAGGGAAAAGTTCCGGTTTTCTGAGTGTCTGACGTACGAGAATAAAGTGACACACACACACACAGTCTGGCAGATTGTAGTATATGGATGACGTGGTGACAGTGTGTTCCTGCCTTGGCATAGTGAGAGTGACGAGGGAAGGAGAGCTGTTTATCCCCATCTATTTACAGTTGTTAGAGGTTAACAGACTGGACCTGATGAAAACTTCTCTAAACCAGCAAAGGAACTGAACTTCCTGTCTGTGTGTACTATTTGGATTATCACATCATTTCAAAGTCAGATATGACACAGGTTCACAGCATAATTGCAATACAATGTAACATCCAGTCACAATGTCCATAAATACAATATAAAGAGATTGAGAGAAATGGTAAATCATACACAGATGTTAAGACAAACTGCGCAAGATTTGCTCAAAGGTAGCTTCAAATTGCAACAATATATTGCAAGTCACCAAACAGCTCACTTGCTTTGTGCAGATAAGATTTCTTACAAATGGCCATACACAAACTAGTGTTTCATTTGGGCAAAGAGGGTATATCCACATTAGAATGGTATGTTCTACTCTGTCGCTGTCTCACTTCTTAATTTTAACCTGGCATAAGTGTTGTTCGCCTAGCTTTATATTAAAGGAAATCATAGTCTAAAATAAATACTGCCAAAGAGAATGCATGCCACCCTGGGTAAATAGTTGAAAAATACACATCTGATTAATCACATGTCTTTTGTTCTTCGTGTAACAGACGTGGAGGACGTAGATAATGAGAAAAGAGAGATGACCGAGTCAGATGTTGCCGGACTGCATCGTTTTTACTCCAAACATTTGGAGTTGCCCGACCATAAAGACCTGCTCACACTCTTCTCCCAGGTACTATACACTCTCTCACACACACACACACACACACACACACACACACACACACACATAAATGACTGGTGATAATAATATCTACAGATTCTTACTCTGTTTTTTGCTGTCCTGCTGTAAGCATAGATTCTGTAATACTAACAATTTGCTTTTCCACCACTGGAGTTTAAGAGGAAGGAAGACATAGCGAATTATATGTAAATAGATGTAAAACAGGCGAAAGATTGGTAATATGTATTTGCATTGTTTTCTTTCTCTCCCCTGTGTCCTTTATTCAACAGGTTGCCTGTAATGGTTTCACTATAGAGGATGATGAACTGTCCCACATGGGTACTGCAGTCTACCCAGAGTAAGAAGGAAAACTCACATGCATACATACGAGCACATTTTCATTCTGTACCGTTTCAACAACACATTTAAAGGTACAGTATATCGCACAGTACATTCACCCTTCCTTACACAGCTTCTTCTTTGGTTCTCATTGTCTCAGTGTTTTTCTCTTAATGTGCCAGCTGGCTTCTTTGGGTACGTGTTAGTTCCTTCATTTTATTTTGGGACATTGGTCATTTGCTTAGGACTCCAGTCATTGTTCTTGAAAAAACAGGACAGAGTAGGACAAGGACAGAGTAACAGAAACACCTAATTAAAAATATGACATAACATAACTATAATTACAAGGCTAACTGGTCAGGCAAGCCATATAACTAAATGAATGCTAAATGCTACAATTAACAGTATTTGTTTATGTTTTAAAGGTCAGTATTCAGAGCAACATGTACCAGATATCTAAAAAAGGCCAAACTGCAATTCCCAGCAAGACAACTTTTTTTCTCCAGTTGGTCATTTGGTCGTAAAAGCTGTTCAGTTTTAAAACTGGCTCTGTGAAGGTGAATTTGCCCTCTCAGCTCCTTTTTGAGCTATTTCCAGCCTGCCACACAGGTAATAGCAAGGTCGCTAACATAGTTCAGGGACACTGAAGACCTCTCTGTAAGTGCAGTTGTAGTACAGTGCTAATACCACTTAAAATAAAGTGGTTATGTCACTGTCATGTCATTGCTATGAGCAGTAGTAAGTTGGCATTTTTCTCACTGCTCCTACTTCATTCATTGTAAGAAAGTAGAGAGCTGGATTTTTATTATTATCTGTTTCTTTCCCTTCCTGTCTATCTCTCCACAGTGTGGCACTGATAAACCACAGCTGTCTTCCCAGCGTCATAGTCACATATAACGGGACGTCAGCTGAGGTTCGGGCGGTGCAGGACATGAAGGCTGGAGATGAAGTGAGGAAAGGCGACAGCTGCCATTAGAGGGGGTTGGGTCTTGTTCAGTTTTTTTTTTCATTCCGTGTGTGTGTGTGGAGAAGGGAGCCATGCTTATTACGAGAGGGCAGAGTGTGTGAAACATTTGTCTGTCTGTGAGCTCGATTCAACTCGATTTGGTGGATCAGCCTGCACCGAAACCAAAGGACAAAGATTCACTAAATTACCTTTAAACTAGTAAAGAACAGTAAATTACATAACACGCTACTTTCTTTTAATTTTTCAGTAATATATAGGAATTCATCAACTTTAAATGATCTGTAGGCCAAGCATTGTTTTTTGATTGTGTTTTCGGTCACTTTGAGTTTAAAGGAGTAGTTCAACATTTTGGCAATACACTTATTCGCTTTCTTGCCGAGAGTTGGATGAGAAGATAGAAACCACTCTCCTATCTGTCCATTAAATATGTAGCTACAGCCAGGGGATGATTAACTTAGCTTAGCATAAAGACTGGAAACAGGGGGAAACAGCTGGCAACTACCAGCACCTCCAAAGCTCAAAACTAGTTGTAAGTAAAAAAAATAGCTGTCAATTCAGTGTGTGTGTGTGTGTGTGTGTGTGTGTGTGTGTATGCAAGCAGCCTAGTTTGTTTTAATCCATACAAAATGTAATGTAAAAACAACATGTCAGGGTTTTGTAGGGGGTTATTTGATGGACCGTTTCTTGGCTGGGCTCAGTAACTTCCTGGAGTCTTGTCATCACCATAAGGTTGCCAGGCAACCAGAGGGGACTGGTTACCTTCCAGATGGATCAGGTTGTTAGCTTTGGACAGAGCCAGGTTAGCTGTTTCCCCCGTTGAAAGTCTAAACTAAGCTAAAAGGCTGCTGGCGGTAGCTTCGTATTTACCGTACAGACATGAGAGTGGTATCAATCTTCTCATCTAACTCTCGGCAAGAAAGTGAATAACCACATTTCCCAAAATGTCAAACTATAACTTTAAATCTTGAAACAAGCTTGACAGGTTGTGGTTCTGGTCTCTTTCTCAACACAGGTGGTTTTGGATTCAAACCCTGTAGAATATGGATGAGACAGTATCTTAAAAATGGAAAGACTTGACATTGGGATTGTGAGATTGAAGGGCAAAGACAGGAGTGTGAAGGCTTTGGCATGAGTAGAGCATGACATCACTGCTGATGTACAGTACCAGGTCAATGACAGTTTACGTGTCAGTGTGTGTCAAGACAGCGCTGTTGAAGAAGAGTGTGTGTGGTTTAAAGGGGGGGATGCAGCAGCTGATTATAGAGGCTGGTGGGGCTATTTTCAGACTGACCTTGTAACCTGCAGTTTAGGGCCTGTCTGGCAGCAAATTGAGACATTTACAGGATGAAAAATGTCAAAGATGAAGAGTGTCCATTTAGGAGTCTCTTGTGCTGTGTGTTTGTATGTTACAATCTATTCATAACTTTGTCACCATGATTATACATACTGTAATTTTACTGTGTTGGTCAATTCTGTACACACGTCATCTATTGCATGTCTGTCCGTCCTGGGAGAAGCATCCCTCCTCTGTTGCTCTTCTTGAGGTTTCTTCCATTTTTTTCCCCTTTTAAAATGTTTTTTGGGGGGAGTTTTTCCAGAGGGGGTCGAATGCTGTACAGATTGTAAAACCCCTTGAGGCAAATTTGTGATTTGTGATATTGGGCTATATAAATAAAACTGACTTAATGTGTTATTTCCACCTCTAGGTGCTCATCAGCTACATAGACCTCCTCTATCCAACAGACGACCGCAACAACAGGCTGAGAGAATCCTATTACTTCACCTGCGAGTGCCAGGAATGTAAAAGCAGGTCCAAGGTAAGACACCATAAGAAGCGCTGGGTGAAAAAAGACCAAATGAAGCGATATGCATTATTTTGGTTAGCAAACACAAATAGGGATAAGCACTTGTGAGCCCTTACTGAGAAACGCTGTATTTACCACAAGCCATACAACTGCCACTGTAATTCATATGTAAAATTTAGAAATTACACTTCATAGTTTGGTTGACTAGCATGTTTGGTGTCCTGTCTTCACCTCCAGGACAAGGAAAAGTTGAAAGTACGTAAGCAGAGTGATCCCATCGAGCCAGAGGTCATCAGCAACATGGTGCGCTACGCCAGGAAAACCATCAGAGAGTTCCGGGCTTTCAAACACATAAAAAATATCCTTTGTCACTAAATAACACTGTTGTACAATTCGCTGCACTTTTAATTTTTTATCAAGAACACCTGCAGGAAATATCATGTAGAAAAATCTGCACAACCGTTCAGTGTTTATTAAGCTTGCTTATGAGCCTAATAGCTCAACAGCTAGACGTTTCTGTATTACTCTCAGAGCTTTACACTAATTAACTCATTTGATAAATTATTTGCATGATGATAGTGGTGATTAGTGTCCATTTTCTCATTAGCTGCAGTTGTTCTTCAGCAAAGTAGCTTCCCAGACTGTAAAACATCCGATTATATGATCAGGGGCCCTTTGACGTTTCAGTTAAACCTCAGCTTGTGCTGATGCAGCCTTGACTCTGTGGCACCCCCTTATGAGCTGCTGGAGATGTGTGAACAGAGCCTGGAGCATATGGGGGCCATCTTTGATGACTCCAATGTCTACATGCTCCACATGATGTACCAGGCCATGGGGGTTTGTCTCTATATGCAAGATCCAGTAGGAGCTATCAGATACGGCGAGAAGATCCTCAAACCTTACAGGTGCTAAGAACCGTCAGAAACACACATCTTTCTACACACTTTCTAACCATACAGGTCAGAAATGGCTAAAGATTGTAGCAGTTCAAATGAGTAGGCTTTTCACTTGTATTGTTTTATCAGTTTCTAAAATGGGTAATTCCTTCATTTAAGTAAATTTTTGATTAAATATTCTTCGCATCTAAATTAGTAAAGGTGTGAATTACAGAGTATGGATAGTAGGGTGTTCCCTCAATGAAAATATAGCACCAGAATGTCACAGTGTACCTTCCACATGTAAATAAGTAACAGCTGCTTATTGACTGCATCGTGGGAATTGATGGTTCCAGTATTTTTGGAGTTTGACCCATACAGGGAACTAAAACTCAGGATATTTGTGCCTCTGTTGATTCGATTTTACTTCTTTTTAATCTGTCTCTTGCAAGTTCATCTATTTCATAGAAGTTCAATAATAAATCACTGGAGTACTGTCAACTCATTTTCTACTCAAGTAATTTTACTCCTACTTGAGTAGGATATTCAAGCACTCTTCACTCCCCTGGCCTGAAACTTTGTGTCAATTTGAAAAGTTATGATGATGATCAAAAAATTTGTTTTCCTTCTACTTTCTTTATGATTACAGTGAACCGTACAGGAAGAAGATACGATTTTAGAAAAGGAAATTAGGGGTCTTCTTGTGATATCAGTGCAATATATTACCTTAGGAAAGACATGTTGCTTATGTCCATGTTCATGCCTCTCGAAAGCAATGATTGACCCGTTTAAGTGTAATCAGTATGTGTGATCTCTTTCCAACACAGCCAGCTGTATCCAGCCTACTCTTTGAATGTGTCCTCCATGTACCTGAAGCTGGGCAGACTGTACATGGGGCTAGAGAGGCACTCAGTAGGCATCAGTGCTCTCAAGAAGGTAACATGACCTGCTGAGTTTTTACATCAGACTGTCACACTCAAATAAAGCAGCTACAAAGCACTTTTAACCAAATGAACAACAGTAAATACTGTTTTGACAAAATCATTAGGCCTGGGTGTCATCTGAAATTTGAATATGACATTAGTTTTGGTACCGATACTAAAACTTTTTCTCCTTAGAGGAATATAAATTTTATATAATTTAATAAAATAAGCCTTTTTCTCAAGTATTAACTGTTGTCTAAACACAAGCAGCCATTCAATAACTTTATAACTAAATAAAATTTACTTAGGAATTTAAATAGGAAACTGTCTAATCAAGGAATTGGTAACAATTACAAATTTGACCATGCTTTGGATGCCAGCTTTTAGTACGATACTCAGTGTTACAGACACATTTCATTTGGTACCTAAAAGGTAGTGAGGTTCGATATACCCAGACCAAGAAATCATGTACATATTGCATGCTGTAAAATGTTGTAAAATTATATTTGTTTGTGTTTACAGGCAATGGCCATTATGGAGGTGGCTCATGGGAAGGATCACTTCTACTTGACAGAGTTGCGCAAAGAGATAGCACAAAAATGAAGAGAAAGGAAAGAAATGACATAACCTGGCCAATCCCTAAGGACTGCATACACTCCTTTGATTAGGAGCTTGGAGGCACTTTGTACTCTTTTTGGCACTGAAGAAAAGATAGAGAGCATTCATGTTTTCATGGAATTTTTTTTTTGGAGATGTAACTTTTTACATCAGCATATGCATTTACATATGCAAGAACCTATTTGTTTGTTGAATGCAGGATACTTTTGTACTAGGTATGCATTTGATGTTCAGTTGTGTGCAAATGTGAAAATCTGATATTGTGAAAAGTGCTTTTTACTCATGTTGACCATAATGTGTTTGAGAAGTCTCTTCCAAATTGTTAATGGTTTCGTGTTTGTTTTGGATTGTGACTGACACGTCAGCTGGACCCTGTCATCCATCAGTCGAGTTGTTTACATATGTGTGTAGGGGGTCAACGCAATAAAATCCCTGTCAGCTAATCAGGACAGCTGCTGCACCACAAGGGGCCTATTAAAGCTGCAGAATGTGCCTGAGTCACAATGGAGGGCTCGATAGAGCACTGTGTTTGCATTAACACCTTGCGTGAGTGCTCTGCGCTAATTAATATCTCCAGTACTGCGAGAGAAACCCTCTCCAACACACACACAGTATTGCCAGCTAAAAAAAAGTCATTCAAAAATTCCAAAATAAATGAATTTGTGGCCACAATCTTAAAGAAAATAAGGCTTTATTGCATAATAAGCAAGTACGACAGCTTCATACATGTTGGGGGAGAGAAAAACAAAAGACTTGATGCACTGAAAACGCATATACAAAACCTATGTACACATACTTTGAAAGGTATTTGGAAGTTTTGACCAAAAAACAAAAAAAATGAAGGGGAAAAATTAAATATAAACAAACAGTGGAATGCCATGTGAGAAAACAGAAGTGCAACAAAACACTTATATGTCAAGAGAGCAAAGCTTATACTTATTTGAGAATATATACATTAAAATATAAAAATGCATGCATAGTTTATTATGTTGCGGTATTTTTAGGGTACCAAGTCAAAAAAAAAAAAACTATATAAAACATTTGTAGAAATTTTCTCACATGCCCATTATGTACACAGTTACTTTGGACATGGCTGGCTTTGCATTATGATTCAGAAAAATAAAAGTACATTTAATGTAACATGTAAAAGGAAATTCTTCAGAATGTAATTTTCTAAACAGGATCCAGGAACATGGCAACATACTATTGGGTTTGGATCAGATTATTACAAACGGCTGCCTTTTTTGGCAAAGTCAGTTGTGTCATTTTTATACTATCATCCTTCAGAAATAAACCAAGACATCAGCATTCTCCTACTGCCAAATCCTTACCTGAGAGTTAGGTAAATGATTTGAAATGTTAAAGTTGTTCTTATAACAAAACACACTTAAATACTGATTTAAAGATTTAATCTTTGGAGAAAAAGAAAAAGAATTTAGTTTATCAAACCCATCCAGAACCCTAAAACAAGGATAGGAATGTCAGCCAGACGGCTTCTCCTTGTTTCATGTTTCAATAAGGCACAATGATGCAGTATTTGCTGTATAAGGACATCATTCTCTATTGACTGCATATGATAACCTGTGAAATGGTATTTCTAAATTATCTCCAATTCATTGTATAAACAGCTTTTAGACTTTGAAATGCTTTTAGGTAAGAAATGTGATAAAAAGTACTTGATCGCAAGGAGCTGTGATTCAAGAAACAACTAACTGAGAATTTACTTTGTGTGTGTGTTTGTATGTGGAGGAGGGAGTTTAATAGAAGTGAATCCAATGAGGCAACTCCAGAAGGATAATCGGAGGGACCCTTTTGAAATTAACAAGGAAGGCTTTCCGAAAAATATAGTAAAAAAACAAGACAAGTTTAAAAGATGAAAAGAAAATTGACAGGGCAAGGATCAACATGCTTGTCAATGCTGCGTTCAATGGCAAAGGTGACCACAATCTAAATAAATAAAAACATTTGTTACAATGTTGAAGTAAATATTTGCTGTATTAATCAGTACTCTGTTAAAGGAACATTTTAGAACAGTGATTTAAAGAATACTTTTGTCTGGCAAACTCTTTCAGAGTGTAGAAAATAGTAATAATACTGCTGCCACCTACTGTTCATGCAGCATAGTGCCATTTCTAATAATGGCTAAATAATGAATGGGAAATGTAGCAGGCAGGCAATCTATCCAAACTGAAACTGACATTTGATTTCTCAAGATATTTCTTAAGAAATCTCAAAAACACATGGGTTCAGACAAACACATTCACACCTGCAGGCAAAACAAGCTGCTTATTCAGCTGACCTACATGGAGAAAACGCACAAACATGCATTCTCCACACAGGAGGACCAGGTCCAAGAATAAAACCCATGGGGAAAAAGAACATCTGAATACACGGATTAGAAAAAATGTTTGTCAGTTTGTATACAGGCCTACATGAATCCTTTCCTACCTTGAGGTGAGTTTGTATGAAAATCCACTAGAATTTCCATAAACATAAACTGCCACATGGAAAACTGTATCTCTGTATCTGCTTTCAACCAGATATTAGTTATACTGTATCTGTTGTACAGTCCTTGTGCTAATTTGAAGTACCATTGTTGTTATCTGGTGCCTCTCTGCCTCCTCATGTAAGGTCAAAGGTCAGGATCCCGGGCTCAGATGAGGCGGGAGTTCTTGAGGAACTGGATGAGGACCTGATAGACAAACTTGTACTGGGAAATGGTCTGCACCATCAGCATCCTCTGCTGCCTCAGCCCTGACAACATGGTGGGAACCTCCACTGGCTGAAGGGCAGGGAAAAGAGACAAGAGACAAATAAAAAAATAAATAAACAGACAATAAAAAAACAGGAGAAAAGGGAGAGGCAGTCCTTTAGGGGTGTAAACTGTAAAATCTATTCTGTTGAGCTACATTACTCTGCAGTAACAAGGCTACAAAAAAGGCTAGAAAAAGACACATTCAATACACTCAGTTACATTAAAAGTCCATTAACCTGCCTCCTCTCTTGTGACATTTGCATTTTCTCACTACAGAGGATTCAGAGTGAAATGAATAAAAAGGTATCATACCTGGATTTACCTGGTCTGCATACTTGGATAATGTTTTGCAAATGTGGTGTATCTTTTAAACAACTCTACCTCCAATGTTTTTTAAGTCACACGGTCTGCATCCTCATATGAGTTGATTCATTAACTTCACATAGGCAACATCTTAGATTTACAAAACAAGATCTACGTTTATGTTTTCCATCCAAGAAATTAAGCTGTGCATGTACTGTGATATATACATCCTGTCAAATAAAAAGTGAGATCCTAAAAATGACTAAAGCGTAATTACAGACCAATCAGACTCTTGAATTTGCAACCCTGTAAGCCTGCTGTCCACCCACCTCATTGTGCTCCAGGCAGCTGATCATAAGCTCAGTGAGGATGACCACTCCGGTGCGACCCACCCCGGCACTACAGTGCACCACCACAGGTGGATTTAGGCTCTTTGAGGTGTCCAGCATGGAGTTAGTGTGTCTCCTTACAGACTGGATCTCCTCTAGGTAGGCTGCAGGAAAGAAGAAGGAGACAAAGGTAAGATGTGGGCATGTTGAATGTGGTTAACTGCATTTGTTGCTCACTTGTGTAAAACCATCTTTTCAGAGTGTGTGGTTTAGATAGTTAGATAAGAATATCAATACCTTTCTCAAATCTGTCAGGTTAATATGAAGCTAGAGCCAGGCGACAGTAAGATTAGCTTAGCTTAAAGACTGGAAGCAGGGGAAACAGCTAGCCTGACTCTGTCCAAAGGTAAAACCACAAATTACTGTTTTTACTTTTCATTTATGTATGGATTAAACAATTGAAAAAAAAAGTTAATTGGTGACCTTTAGAGGTGCTGGTAGGTGTTTTTTTTTTTAACCATTGGAGAGTCAGGCTAGCTTTTTCCCCATGCTCCCAGTCTTTATGCTAGGCTAAGCTTACTTCCCTGCTCGCTCCAGCTTCATATTTACCATACAGACATGAGAGTGGTATCATGTTCTTGTCTAACTCTCTGCAAGAAAGTGAAGTAAATAACAATGGTACAGTGACTGTTTCATCACTTCCTGTTATGTCTTAAAATTCACACAAACTTATGATGATAATGACGACACAGTCCCACTCACCGAGGAATCCCTGGACATATTCGGGACAGCCCTGCTCAGGCCAGTCAGTGTACTGCAGGTGCCAAACCGTCCTCTCCTGGCCAGACAGCAGGTGTTTGACCTTTAACCCCGTGGTGGCGTAGCAGCCTGAGTCGGTGCGGAATTTGGTGGTCACCTTGAACTTTCCATGAGTGGCCGAGTTGTGTTTGGAGCCCAGTTTGGGCCAGTAGCGGTGACTCTTGGACCTGCCACCCTCCTGGATGGAAGACAGGGTGAAGATTGGAGGATGAGGATGGATTGGTGATTGGAGGGAAGGAAAAAACAGGAGAAGGGGGATGAGGGAAAATAGATGTACACAATGAGCTCACACTTATACATAAACACAAAGACACAGTAACATATACTCTCACTGTCGTCCTATTTCTCTCACACAGACAGACGCCAGCTGTCGGACGCTGAAAAATATCCACATCTGCGTGTGCCATGTGTGCGTGTGTGTACCTCCTCTGCAGTAACCATGGCGATGACGTTGACCCCCTGCTCCCAGACCATCTGCCAGAAGTCTGCACAGGTATTGGCTAGCGGGCCCTGGGTGGCAATGTAGTGCCACTCCTCCCCTCTGATCATCACCTGGGAAAAAATCCACACACACACACACACACATAAAGAATCAATTAGAGCACATGGAGATTACAGTGACTGCAGTGCAAACAAGAATCAGCCTACACATGGGTAAAAAACAAATCTGCTTACTCACAACCAAATTCAATTAAAATAAAATCTCACACGTAAACCATAAATGAATGAATTTATACTTTAAAATATATTAAATGTCAAAAGCTAATTTACTCACATTGACAATAATCTCATCCACCACTGGAGGGCAGTATAAACATCATTTTCATCTACAGTTTGAGCCTTTACCCTCATTTATAAAACTATCAACCCCTCTTCTTTAGCTTTCTTTTGCTTTCCCTCATTAATAATCTTAAGGCATCACACAGCACTGAAAAACTTCCCTTCTTCAATACACTCCAGCCACATAGACTTCAGAGTGCCATTACATAATGAGCAAGTCCCAGCTATTTCCTCAGGCCACCTCGTGACTGTAAACAATGTATTAAGAGATGGATGGGGAATAAACAAGGCCTTTTGTTCTGTGGCAGCTACCTTAAATGACGGGGGAAGTAAGAGGGTTACACCGTGGTAGGCAGCGATTCAGTGCTGCTTTGGGGATCACAATCACGCACCGACTGCAATTAGGCATACACACAAAATGCAAACTCATGTAACACACAAGCTTGTGCGCGCACACTGTTTGCAATCAAGCATGAATAGAGGGCTAGTGAGAGCAGCTCAGGTTGACTTAAGAGGGTTTGGAGTTTGGACCACATTCTTTGGGAATTCCACGAGCTCTGTGAGCTTAAAGGCCCAAACAGCCTTTAACAGCTGCCTTTCATCCTTTCCTCTGAGCCATTCGCTGCTTAGGAATGACCACAACAAAGACTAGCAGAGAGCTGAATGTATCAAGTTTATGCTCTTTGTTTTAATTTATGTTGTATGAAGTGGGTGTTGCAAAACACTTTGAGACTCTAACTGTGATTAAGACACATACACATAAACTTGACTCTTATAAAACACTTTCTGAAATATTCTATTACTGAATTTGTTTCACCAGTCAATATCATTATTTTCCCCTATATTAGTTCCCACTGAAAGCTGACAGATGATAAAGTCTGATTTAAAATCCAGGCTGTCATGTTGACACAGTAAACATCCAATGTTGTATGGTGTTATCTACCTATAGGTGCGTTTCCATCCACCTGTTTTTATGAGCATTTTAAATTTGCACATAAAGAACCTGAGTGGAAATGCTGAAAAATTGAAAGGTCGGTGTATCAATAAAAGCAAAATGTAACAAAATGCAATGGAAACATCATGACCCGCATGAAGCATATGACTTAAACCCAGGCTTCTTCTCACTGAAGAGACGGAAAATTGCAGCAGCCGAAACTATGTGATCGGTGTGGAGTGATGAGGGGACTGTCACCTTCCTCATGACATAAATGCCACATTTCCATGTTTTCTACATTGTTTTTCCACCGTGCTGTTTTAATAGAGAATAGAGAATTTACTAGAGAACTAGCTCCACCAACTGTTTATCTCAATGTAGTAACTGCTAATATTCGCATAACAGTAGTGGATGGAAATGCACATTCATTTGCATTGTATTTTGACTGATTTGCACTACATTTGGATGGAAACCTGGCTAATATATCATGAATTTTGTCCCTGTCCAATAAAAACCATGTATCTCCAATTTTGGTGATTTTTAATTTTTCAGATAAATTGAACGATCACGTGTTCCTTTATGGATTTAGCTACTTAAGCTAAATAAACCATTTGAAAACCAATAGGATTTCCAGAAAAATGTATTGTCACAAAGCCGAAGAAAAGGCCTTTTTTCTTAGCCCTTGACAAGACATTTTGGAGATACATGGTTTTCATAGGACAACATAATATATGTAAAAGGACCTCCCACCTTTCACAAGTAAACACAATGAAACCATCACATCAATTACATAAAGTCTGGATTATAGAAAGGTGGGTGTTATAAACATCCCTAAAATTCCTTTTTACACTTTTTGACATTTTACCCTTGACCCTTAGTGCGCACCTTGATATGCGAGGCATTGATGTAGCCCGTGTTGTTCTCCTTGTTTGGTACAAGCTCGACCCGATTCTCTTCGTACGGAACGACGTCACGGAAACGGTTGCGCTCTGTGTTTTCAGGCAGAGTTGCTGTGGTGAGGACACAGTCTGCCCTCTTCTTGGGAACCTGCTCATACTCAGTGAAGACCCGCTCCTCTTCCAGCTTCAACTCCAAGGTCTTACACTGGTGAGACAAAGAGAAAAAGAAAGACAGAGGAGGGGGTGTTATTCATTGAATTCCAAGCAACACATCATTCAGAGGTTTCTCTTTCAGTCCCCAAGGGGCTTTTATTCGTTTACATTCCACCATACCCAAGAGGCTATTCAGACCAGGAGAATCCAGAAATCTCATTATAATATATGTCCACATTTCTAAACTCTCGTCATCACTCATAGCTGAATACGAACTTCAATATCAAAGAACTCAAAGTATACATAATGCATCAACACAGCTGTAAAAGAGCAGAATATCCAGTAGTGGTATTCATCCCGGTGGGGGTTCGTGTTTATTAGGCCAGTCATGTATGAGAGGGCAGCATCTTTGTCTCTCTCTCTTTCTATCACTCTGTCTGTGTGGCTCACTCACTCTCTCTCGGGTCACATTCTTAACATACCAATGGGCCTAGAGGCGATAAGCACCACCATGCCACGCGTTCCACAGCCCACTTAGGGCTTGCCCCCGTTAGCTTAGCAACAGTCCGTACAAAGGCTGAGTTTCACACCTCCACACTCAAAAGGGAGCCAACAGACAGTATTTGGATAGTAGAATGCATTAAATAGTTTATAGATTATCAGACACTGTCTTTGAGTTTTACAGCAACAATCTGCAGACAAGCTTCCTTTATCACTGCCAACAGGTAAGGAACCTGGAAGTTAAACGGTCCAATAATAATCCTCCAATCATAAAAAGTAAAATTTGGGTTTGGAGTTTTTTTTGAATTTTCTAATTGAATGAAAAAACTCTTAATAAAGAACAGCAGCAGTTGTATAATTGTGGTGTGATTATATTTTCACTCAGAAATTGTTTGTTTGCATACTTTTTGAGCAATTGTGAATAAAAAAGAAGCTCTAAAAAAATTGTTTCGTATCTACTGTACCATAAAATTACAAGCATTTACATGAATAAACAATTCAATTTTTTTCACATTATAATGCGTCCCAGAAGATTTGGGCAGAGAATGATCTACTATAGTAGTAGCAACACAAAAAAATAAATTATTTCAACTATTACACCATCATTTTTTAAAGTTATCTATCAATCAGTAGCACTTAATGTCTAATTGAAAAACAAGCAAAAAAGGACATTTGCGTGATCTGTCAAAAATACTTCCTGATACACAGTTAAAGCTCCAGATATATTTTATATAGTAGGAGAGAACATCTTACCCGTTCGTCGGTGGCACTCTTGGAACCTTCTTCTGCAGGACTTTCAGGGACAGGCATTCGGGCCACGTAGAGGCCGTTGAGGGCGGCCATCATCAGTGGTCTCTTCATGGAGTCCACGGACATCTTCTGTCTTTCCAGGGTCTTCAAGAGACAGGAAAAGCCCGGTGTCATGGTTACAGGTACCGGCAGCATTGCAAGACTGACTGACCTGCTCTGGCCTCAAACAGTGAGCGCGCACATTTGTGTAGGAGTGGGTGGGGGAAATTTGACGTGCATGTGCGTGTGTGCATGTGTGTGTCTGTGTCCTGTTTGTAGGGCAAACCCGGCCATACCAATCCCCTTGTGTTCTGTCCAAAGGTGTGAACTAACAAGCCCCATATACAAAGCCTATTAAGGGAAGGCTTCCAGTTTCTTATACATCTCACTTCGCCCTCAACTTATTTTGATGCTTTCATCCTTGTTTTGTACTTCCGCAAATATTTTTCCTTTGTTTATTCCCACCTACTTCTTTGGCCTCCTTTTCTTTGCAGAACACATGCTCCCTCTGTCACCCTGTCTTTTTTCCTCTCTATCACACTAGCCAAACTCTGACCCACATTGCATGGTCCCTCCTTCCTCCAAGGATTACCTCTCCTAATCTCTGAAGCTATTAAACCTCCAGGACAGCTCCACCCTTCACCTCTCCACCTCCTTCATTCCCCGTGGGACAGTCAAAACAACAGCTTGGGGGTCACAAGGGGTACCCTCTTGGTATGAGATAAACCAGCTGCTATAAATGAGGGATCACAGCTTCGGCATTTTGGATGGAAGTGACACTAAATAATTTTGAATTTTGTTGACTTGAATCACACTATGAGCAGTCGGCCACACCAGGTCTCTCTTGAACAGAGAGGTTTATCGCAGCTAAGTGAGGCAATTATATGATTTAACTTATACCTGGACTCTGGTGCTGTGTCAAATGTTTGTGCCTTAACAAGAGAGCCGACCTACACAAGAACACCCAATCCAACGAATAATCTGAGGGATTAATAAGGGTTTTAGCTGCCTGGGGGACTCAGAGCCTAGTGCTACCCTCTCAGGTGCTGAACCCTGGATTACTGCTAATCAGGACCTATGAAACTTGCTAGCAAACAACAGACTGAAATATTTAAAACTGTACCAGAACAGGATGATATGCTACCTTGAAGTTTCTGATGAATTACTTTTATGTGTCACGATTTGACATCTTGTTTAAAGCTTGGGTACACACCATTTCCTTATACATCACACATATACAATATAACATGATCAAGCCTGGTATTGATGTTTATGTTGATTAATACAATTAATACGTTATTACTGACGATTATTTTCATGGATTTTATCGTAACCTGTTGATTATTTTACTTAATTATATTACTTAATTACTTTAATTTAAATACAATCAATCATTTAAGTCTATAAAAATGAAAAATGCCCACCACAATTTCTCTGAGCCCAAGGTGACATCTTCAAATTCAGTCCAAAACCCAAAGATATTCTATATAGATTGCAAGAGTATACAATCTAAAATCTTATAATACATCATATAATACAGAGAAAAGCAACAAATCTTCACATCTGAAAAGTTAGAAGCACCAACATTTGCTGTTCTTTGGTGATAAATGATTGTCAACATTACTGTCAAATCCTTTTCTGTCGATTGACTAATCAATTAATCAACTTAACATTTCAGCACTAATAAATAGCATGTATTATTGAAAAATATGATGGCACTACCATAAATTAACTATGAATTATTGAATTACTGAATGATTGTCTTACCCTCTGAGCGATTTCCCTCTCCACTATGCTATCTTCTAAGGAGAACATCTCTGACACCGGCCTCTCTTTGACCGGCTCCTTCCTCACCCTCTCCTTCACACTGGTCAGGTCCGGTTCTGAAATGGACGGACCTAAAACTGCTCCATTCACCCCACCCTGGTCTCCCCGGGTCAGTGTCCCACCACCACTTGCACCACCACCGCCTGCACCACCACCTCCTGGGCTCTGCCCAGTTTTGAGCGCTCGGCCCAGGGCTTGGTTTGGGTCTATTGGTCCATGGTTGCTCTGTAGTCCTTGATTGTGGTTGTGGTGATGAGTGTGGTTGTGATTGTGGGTGCGAATTTGAACATTGCTAGGAGGTCTAGGAGGACCAGGATACTCTGGAGGGGGTTTGTTGGGCAGCTTGGCCAGAGCCGCCTGGAGCTGAGCGCTGATGCTGATGTCCTCATTGAGACTTGGGATTTGAACATCAAGCTCAGGCCTCTCCTCTTCCTCTTCCTCCTCTTCTTCACTCTCACTACTGTGTATGAGCATGGTAGCATTGGAGAGAGTCTTTTGATGCTGGTAGGCCACTGGTCCAGGTGGTGCTACAGAAGCCTCAGGTGCTTTCTGGGCAGGCATCTGCATGAGCAACTCCTGTGGCTGCTGAGGTGGAGATTGAGGCTGCGGCTGGGGTTGTGGCTGAGGGGTTTGGGGCTGGGGCTGAGGAAGGGACTGAGGCTGAGGGGGCATCACATGTTCTCTGAGAGTATTCCTCCGATGAAGGGGAGCATTCATGCCCTTCATCACCATGCCCTCCATCCCTCCTCCTCTCATGCTGCTGATCACCTCCATGCTGTGTCTCTTGCCCAGGGTGGAGCGGTGCTTAGCGGCTGCAGTTAATGGTTCACTAACCTCCAGCAGGGACTGGTGCACCACGGCTGAGCTGTCCGGCTGGAAGGTCTTAACCGATAGCTGCACCATACGGGTAACCAGCTCTGGACTGCTGCCCCCGATACAGCGGTGACGGTGGCTGGCCAGGTCTGGGGTGCTGGTGGCCGGGCGGAAGGAGCTGGAAGGATAAGGTGGAGGAGGGCGCGACATGTGGTTTCTCAGCATATTAGCTGTAGCAGCATAGCTTCCCGCATTAGTCCCCTGTTGTTTGGTATTTGCCAGCTCAGGTGTGCTGACAGTGTGAGAGATGGAGCTTCCTACACCTCCAACCCCGCCACTGCCTCCACCTCCATTAACACAGGGTGAATGACAGGGGCCCTGGTTGCTGGCTGGTCCTCCCTGATGAGGGCCATGGGACACTGGCTTACTGTAGCTGATCTGCAAGGCCAACATTCACAAAAATACAGTGTGAGATGGAGAAAAGAAATAAAATTTAAAAAAATCAAAGACAGAGCATCCACCTCTACCTGTGGTGTATAAGGTCCCGGGCTGGGCCCCAGGCCATGATAAGGGCCCCTCTCCCTCATCTCTGGCTGGCTATACACCAGAGCCTCAGGCTGGCGGTAAGCACACGCATTACTGATGTTCAGACTGCGCAGCGATTGGCTGTGGAGGTCACGTTGAGCGGGGAGCATGCGCTGCTTCTGGCGCATGACAGCATCGTACTCTGGCGTGGGCCGATAGGACGGAGCAATGATGGCGCTGTGGCGGTGGCTGGGGATGTAGTCAGGGCGCATGAGCTCACTGCCGGGGATGCTGAGATTGGAGGACATGGGTGAGGGCGGAATGAAAGTCTGGGAATGATTGAGGGAGCTCAGGCTGGGGCTGCTGTACATGCTTCCATTGGGCACGGTACCATTTCGAAAGGGAAAGTCCACCTGGCAGCGGTCCAGACTGGTCTCTGACTTGTAGTAGGGGTCATCATGGAAGATACTGTCTAAAGATCAAAAGAGGGAGGAAGAAAGAATGAAAAAGTTGTGAGGAAAGTTGATTTTTCACAGATTTCGGATTTTTTTTGTATGTTGTATTTTTATACATCTCTATCAAGTGTTCAAACAGTTGGTGGAGTTGTATGCTTCAGTTTTCCATTAAATAAAGCAAGTAACAACAGAATGCAGAACTTGGTGAACCCACAAGAACACAGTTAACACAGTGAAGAGTGTTGAAGCTGACAAAACAAACAGAAAATCAAAAGAAAAGTACATAAATAAAATGAAATCAGGAAAAAATTATATGATGTGGACTTACAGAAAAGCAACGAAGTGGGACCAAATTTTATAAAATCCTCAAGTTTGTCCTTTAGAGTAAACCTGATTCTTTCAAAGTGGAGGGGACCCGACAAGTAATTTAACCAATGCTGTACTGAAGGTGGTTCTGGTGTGTCAGTTTAACACAAAGTGTTTCTGATGCAGCAAAAATGATCGTTGCTTGGGTCTGGTTGCACTGCAGTAACAACCACCTTAGAAAAAATTCAGAAAATCTTCTCCCAGTAGCAGTAGTAGTAGTAGTACCAACTTAGAACAGGCCAGATTTGGAATATTTTCTTCCCACCATAATGAAGGAGACAGTGGTATGCATGTTATTCCACTTTATTCAACAAACAGAGCATTCTCTCGTGTGAAACTATCTCAAGCCCACAAGCAGGCAGGCATACATAATCTATCCACACAAACAGAGTGATGCCTGAGGTCACACTACAGAATGATCTCACACCCACGCATAGTAGCACACCCAGAATGTTTTTCCACTAGCTCTGTTTTACTGTTGAGCCGACATGAGTGAAGCTCTTCGGATTATAAGGCAGACTGAGTGTGTGAACAAGTCAATGAAAGAGTGAAGCACAAATGAGGTCACTGCGCTGCACCCCAAACGTTGGGATCTAATTGGCTGAGAGATTGTTAAAATACAAATGGGTTGTGAGTCACACGCCTGATGGGAAAGACACAATTAGCTCCATTCAAATGCTTCAGTTATTATCAGGGAGGCTAAAATTTTAAATCACACTGTGGTCAAAGCAGTGGGCTGGAGGGGTTGAAACGTACTCTAAATTTGTTTGTGTGTGTGTCTGTGTTTTACACATACCTTGAGAGCTCTGTGTGTCCTGATAATGCTCTCCATACTGGGAATGCATTGACTGGAAGTTACAGGACTGGGGCCGCGGCTGAATGAAGAAACGACATTTAATGCAACACAGTTAAGAAGATGCAATTAACTGTTATACTCCAATTAGTTAAGCATATCATCATGATCTGCACATATTGAAACAAGGTCTAAACAAACCTTAAAATGTCACATTGCAAACTTTGCTTATTAATAATGATTTTCAATAGGTTTCAAGTCATTACTTCACTTTCTTTCTGTCTTAACACATCTACACAACAGATGACCATGGGGCCATGGAGCTGTCAACCGCCAATGGCTGCGGTACTCTAGTTAGACATCTGAGTACTGGAGTGGACTAACTGAACAGCTATTGTGCCACATTTAGCCTAGCCATTGTCTGGCCAGCAGGGAGGGAGACGCACAAATCACTGCCTTCATTGTCGCAACGGAAATCAGACCAAGCAACACCCTTGCAAACTTTCCAACAACACCCACCACACCACCAACGCACGTTAAAACCAAGGCTCCATGGCACAATTAAGAGCTGCCCTGAGTGGGAGAGCAGGGTCAAATCTCTAACCACGGCCGTTTCTGTCTTCCCTACCAAATTCTCCCTCTGTCTCCTGGCTTCTGGTCTCATTTATAAAGGCCAGAGGCAATAATAAACATGACTGTGTCAAAACCAATGAGAAATATCCAGTGATATTGAACCATATCAAAGCAAGCAAATGCTTCTGATGGTACCAGAGATCGGCGGTGGGTCCAGGTGGGTCTCCTCCTGATTGGTGCAGGTGAGTGAGTGGGCCTAAAGAGAAACAAACACTTTAGGTGACAACATAGGAGATGATTCACAAACTAAACGTACCGTGAACTCTGCCTCAGCATTTCAAGATTAACATTATAGAATTTGTTTTGGTATTGCATTTTTTACTCAACCATCAAAAGTTTGGTGAACTCTTTTTTTAAAAATGACAGATAATACTGCATATATAAGTGTTCTAGTGGCCTTCGGCTGGCCTCTCTGGTGGCCTTGAGACTCACTCTGCACAGATCTTGTTCTGTTTGTAGAATTTGTGTCTGGCCGTGAAAAGACGAGCAATGTACTTGGCCATTTCCATATCCTCCTGCACATACAAACACAGAGCGAAAAACATTGATATATTAAATGGACACAGCAATTGTAGTTATAGAAATTCAAGACAAAATTTACCCTGTATTTGTCTCTGCGCAGGGATGTCTGTAAATGTATTTGTGCATTTTTGTGTTTAACTTCCCACTAGAAACCTTGTATAAAGTGTGTGTGTGTGTGTGCTGAGACCACCGACAGACACAACACTCACCATGTGAAAAATGATGGTGTCGTCTCTGCTTGTTATCTCCACTGTGATGGCTGACTTGTTGTGTGCTATGGTGCCAATGTCCTTCCACCTGTCACACACACGGAAACAAACATACACACAAAAATACATGCAAGGATTGAATTTTCCCACACATAATTCATAATATTTTCTTGCATATCCATTTATTTGTATTAGCCCCACTACCTCATGAGCACAGATGGGGTCAAAATTCATACAGGCTACAAAAATTTGATAAATAACAGGGAGAGACTTACTTGTGGAGCATGATGGATCTGCCATTTCTGTGTTTGACAAACACTCCAATGAAGGAAACACCAATGAAAATATCGTTGGTGTAGTTGTCCTGTGGAAGAAGAATTAATATCATAAGAATACAGTAAAGTCTTCTCATAATCAAAGAAAATGGCCACTCTGTAGAGGTGTGTGTGACTGTAGGAGGCTGGGGGTAATATGTAATTTATCTACCTTAGCAGGAAAGCTCTCCTGGCCAAAGGCGTCCAGTTTCTCCACCTCCTTGATGTACAGCAGCTCTGCTTCAGCGGTCTGCATTCGACTGGAAAGTACAGACAGATACAGTACCAGGTACTAGGTATCTCATTGTCTCTGAATCTTTTTCTCTCTCTCTTTCACATGTGCACACATGTACAAACACTATAAACCGAAGCTGACAGTACCAGTGACTCTTGTGCTCCTCAGCAACTTTCTGGGTCCACTCCTCCAGTACCTCGTCTCCATTAGGCCAGTTCTGAGAGAAAAAAGAAGTAAATAAAACATTAGGCAGCAAATAAGAGAGAGGTGGAAGAGGGGAATAGGATAAGAAAGGAAAGAGAAGCAACAGCTGATGGAGGATTAATGGCAGAGATGGCAAGGTGAAGAAAAAGTGTTGATTGTCAATGAGAAAGAGAACCCTTCGCCTGTCAAACTGTTTTGCAGCTAAATTGTAGTCAGTGGTGTAGCAATGAACATCACTTATCACGTAAAATAGTGTTTCATTAATGTAATACATTTGGTATCCACTTGTGTTGCCTTCAGGCGACACACAGGGACACACAGAGACACACAGGGACACACAGAGACACAAATATTTGAACAGTGAAGGTTTGAGGACTTACCACTGGGAAGAGCACGTACTCCCTGAGGAAGTCCTGAGACGTGAACTGAGTGAAGTCTCCAAAGTCAGCTAGAAAATACAAACACATACATTTATAATCTTAGGTAAAAGACAATGTGAGCCCATTTTCATGTGTATGAATGTAACATTTGCAAATCACATTACCTATAATGTAGTGTTTGTAGGTGTTATGTTAAGACTTTAGAAACTGAAAACTGTAGGGTAATGTTCACACTCCAGATGGTATGAATAGATGAAGCATTTGTTTATTTTTGTTTTATCTACATAGTTCATTAGATAAGGTAAAATATCCATTTGTGAGGAAATTTGTGTGCCCAAGATGCTAACGCAAGAAGATAGCATATCAGGATAATACTCTTTCCAATTGACACAAAGGTAAAAATTCATATTTTCTTTTTCTCCATAAAATTATAAAATTACCCTGTATTCCACCAGTAGAAAATAAACACAACACGTTTGCCTTGTTTTAAGATATATATATATATATATATGATATATATTTAACATATTTTCATATCAAGACTGCTGTTGACCGTTAAATTATCTAAAGTATCTACCTTAAATCTTTGCTACTAGTTTTTGGAGTGTTAAATAACATTTCTAGGGAAGAGATTTGCATATAGTATATAGTAAATAGTATTTGATTCAGAGTAACCAAAGGCTACTTATTAGCTTAATTAGCTAACAATTAGCTTAACTAGCTAACTAATTAGTTACTCTCTGATTTGTTCCACTCTCTCTCCTTTTAACTACACAACAATTTGTGCACCTTATTGTTAAGTGTTACAAAAATAAATGTCTACAGCACACCAGTAATATCCCCACCTGCACACCATCTCCGTAACATACTCAGGCCTCCAGATAGGGCCTTTGAGTGCATCCTAAGTACCGCTCTGTTGTCTGTTGGACAAAAGGAAGTGTAGCACAGGATCTTCGTCTCCCGACAGATAACGGTCTTCCTGATGCTACTAAAGCTAACCTTGGAAATAGCGATAAGCTAACTGTCTGTTTACATTCCCCCTGAGACACAGACAGCACCCAGGAACAAGAAGAGGAGATGGTGGGAGGTTGTGTGTGTATGTGTATGTGTTAAGACTGATACCATAGGAACTCAAGTGGACTGGGCTCTTCCAGTGGTATGCAGCCATATTAGGTAGTGAAGTCAAGATGACCTGAGAAAGTGTGAGTTTGTGCTCACTCTCTCTCTTGTGCTGCCTGTCTCCCTCTGGTAGATTATTCACATGGGATGTTTGTTCATGCCATGTGTGTGTGTGTGTGTGTGTGTGTGTGTGTGTGTCTTACCTTGTACAGCTAGGCCAGCTAGTCTGATCCCCTGCTCTACTGTGCAGTGGAGACGTCCATCCAGCACCTCCTTCTTCACCTGCAGGTAATACTGATACCTAGAAAGAAAGATGGAAGATGAAAGAAAGCGTTATTCAGATGAGATGCTGTAGAGTCCTATTTAAGTGTGACACTGGTGTTGGAAATGTTTACTTTGACAAGAAATGAATGTTTTCAGCCATGCTAGCAGCTAGTAGGCTCTAGGCAAATGGTAATATTGGTCTGTCTGTCATGTACCCCTCAGGATGAATTGTAACAACTTTGGTGAGTGCCTGACTTTTTATCTAGCTCCACCATCAGGTCAAAATTGTAATTTGTCCATTACTTTGGTTAATGACCAAATACCTACAAAACAAATGGCATTCCCATCTGGTGCGTGTTTAGTGCTAATTAGCAATGGTTAGCATTAACACACTAAACTAAAATAATGAACATGGTAACCATTACACTTAGTACACATCAGCATGCTAGTGCTGTCACTCTGAATATGTTAGCATGCTAACATTAGCATTTATCTCAATGCAGTGCTGTGCCTCACAGAGGTGCTAGCATGTCTGTAGACCCTTAGTCTTGTTCTTGACTACATACCACAGCCTTTCTACCGGCTAAACTGTACAAAAAAAAATCTGACTAAGTGGGTGGTAGCATAGGCACTCTTATTAGATTTCAGAAACTCACCAGAATTTGGTTGGTGGTTAATGTTATTTTTCCAACTAGCCACACTGTCTCTGAACACCACTTACATAAAATCGATTTGGAAAACATGATGGGTTTCATTTCAACACATTTATCCAAAGAAAGTAAGAAGAGCTGTGCTCACGGCGCACATTAGCAACTGGAGCATTGCAAACATCCACTGAGACACCACAGAGAGACATACTCTCCTGCTTCTGGTTTGTGCAACAGAAAGTATGCGTCAAGACAGTATTGGCAACAGCATTAGCTGGTCAAAACAATGCCAGAGAAGCCTGTTGCAGAATCCAAGCGAGGAATGAGTGAATCACCTCTATTTGAAATGCCAGTGACTCATTTCTGACTTGAGAGGAATGCCAAATGTATACAAGTAGAGGCTAAACAATATGAATTTATAGGTCTGTAAATTTGCAGTAAGCAAGCATGTGACATGGAGCTGTTGCTAATCAGGACTAAGTTTAATCTTAGGTAGGACCAACACAAGCTGGACAAAAGAAGAGAATTATAATTGTGGTGTGAATGTGAGGCAAACTGGGGACTGTGGTTTTGGGCAGTGGTGGTTTTACCAAGTGTAAGCTGATATGATGACACTGTTCAGATTGCTAAGTCCACTTGCAGCCTTCACATAACGTGGTAAAAGTCCCAAAACCAAAAGGCTGAAATACACTGAGCTCCTTAAGTTTCTGAGCTCCTTTTGTCCGTTTTTAGCTGTGGTCCAACTGGATGTTTGTCTTTTGAAGAATGGAGTGGCCACACAGGAGAAAAGAGAGAACTGTCAGGGTGACCGGGCTCAGCTGCATAAAACTCGCACACCGTTTCCTGTTTGTTGCCATGGTGACCACAGACCGAGTCTTTCCAATGTGGGCTGTGAGACACCTTTTCTGACGTGCACACACACACACACACACGCTCACACAAAGTCAGGAAGAGCTCTGAGTTGAAGCGTACAGCGGACAGTCCATGCCAGAGTACACAAACGTCTATGTGGAAACCACTGAGCTATACATGCTTAGTCATTCACTCAGTCTTCCACTCTCTCACACTCAAACACACACACACAAACACACATAATTATAAAAGTTAAGTTGATTCCTCAATTCCTAAATTTTCTTTCCTCCTCGTTCATTCATTAGCACCCTCTGTACTATTATTTTATTTACCCTCATAGATTCAGAGTTTCATGCCTTCCTTTACGTCCTCACATCTTTCATGTTCATATTTTTCTTCACATTCTCTCCCCCTCTTCTTCTTCTTTTCTTTTTTGAGATCCACTCAGCATACTCCCGGGCCTATAATCTGACCCCGCCCTCCTCCCTCACCCTGTCATTACACCCGTTGGCTAAGCTGCCATTCCGTTCCCGTGGCAACCCTCTAATTAGCCAACCCCAACCGCCGAGGCTGCAGTGGAGGGAGGAGCTTGATGCGGTCTGGAGGGGAGGAGCCTCGCAGGACACAAAACCCTTCAAATGATTGTGGACTTTGTTTTTACAAACCCTCCATGTTTTCCCAGCGCTCTCCGTATGGGGTCTGGGGAAATGTTGAGGTTGACAGTGGTTGGTTCTCATTCTGAGGTTCAATGGTAACAACACGATGGTGTTTATACATATGCGAGGCCAGCGGTGGAGAGGCGGATGGTAAACCGTTAAAATAACAATGAACAAGTGAAAGCGTGACAGTCACAAAACAGCCACAAAACATCTTATAGAACAGTGGTTCCCAACCTTTTAGGCTTTTGACCCTTAAAACAAACCTTTGTCTACTTGTGAACCCTGTAAACAAGTTGCATATGTCTACAGGTTGAGACCAGTTCAACCAAAGGGTGATTATTCTTTCTCAGTTTGTTTTATTTGAATACTTTTGAGAGGCCCAAGAAGTTAGAAATCTGAAGTTAAAATGAACACATTTCTCTGTATAGCAGCACAACTAGGACTGGGTAATATGACCTAAAATCTATATGAAGATAAATTATCATGCAAGATAAAGTATCACAGTTCCTAACAAACTTTAAGTCGCTTCATGAGTTGAACTACAAGGTTTTGATTGGTAGTCTGAAAGGTTACGTCGAGTCTTGGAGAGCACTCCCTTTATCATAAATAGGGCATGTTAATGCAGTTAAAATAGTCATCTCTTAGATTTTTGTTAATGTTTAAAAATCTTGAACATATATATCATCAACGAAAGCATTTTTCCAGCTCTGGATTCTGTTATTTTGCCATTTATCTGGGCATACAAAGTACATCGTTTAGCAAAACTACATTTCTGCAAGCTGTGGGATGTCGGAGGCCTGGCTCTGCCAAATTTACTACTGGGCAGCGAATGCAAGCACTCTGGTTTACTGGCAAGAAAAGTGATCAGATATACCTTGAACTCTATAAATGAAACAAAAATTATTTTGTCCATCTATTTCCTTTTTCATATTGGCTCCCTTCTGATATGTTTGTCCTGTTTAATTACAGTATGACCACTTAAATATACAGAGCAGTTGGCTGACTGACCGGTTGAACTTCTGTTTAAATGTCATTAGTTGTTGTAGCAACTGCAAAATGAAATATGAGTAAATGGCTGTTCCTTAGGTCGTTTGGAGATTCATAATGTTGGTTAAAAAAAAGATTTTACTGTTTATTGTCCATCAGTACACATTTAAGTCCGATGTAAG
Source organism: Siniperca chuatsi (assembly GCF_020085105.1). NCBI lineage: Eukaryota > Metazoa > Chordata > Actinopteri > Centrarchiformes > Sinipercidae > Siniperca > Siniperca chuatsi. The sequence continues at coordinate 15,383,042 of NC_058057.1, forward strand.
TTCAATGTAAAGCCATGCAAGCCTCAAGTAATGCATGAGGCTTAAAACAACACTGACAGGTGACTGGAAAATGTTTGTGCAAGGAATTATCCTTGCCACTTATAAGTTCACATGCTGCATATTGAAGGATTCAATTACAGAAAGATATACATCCATTTAGAGAGAAACCACTCACATGAAGTTCATGTCTCAGTATTTCAACAATAAAGACTGCTGGCCTCAAAAATTTTAATATTTTGCAGACAATGATCATAAGACAGCCTGTAAAGTTACAGCTACTATTCTCTAACAGGGTTTCCTGTCTTGTTGAAAATCAATTGAGTTATTTAATAACAATGTCACGATTGTCCTGGCTAAATGAATTGCAATTCACGATATTATCCCGATAATCATCAAAACATGCTTAAAATGGCACTAAAACACACTGGAATCACTTTACCTTACATTTTGTTAAGAAACAAATATTTTTATTGCATCACAGATAGGCCACATCTTTTTAGTGAAAAACAAACAAAATCGTAAATAAGGTCATCATAAAACATAAGGTCCCTCTGCATAAAAAAAGATAAATAAATAAATAAAAAATAGCCACATTGTGTGAGTCTGTTCTTTCTTACATGATAATTCCTCTATTTTTTAAATCATGGTCTATTTTTCACTTCTCTACCATGATATCAAATGGTCAGACAACAATTTCATCAATCAGTATATATAATTTACCCCTGACTCACTGAGTCACTTGTGAGGATATTCATAATTATCCCGATAATGGAAATTCATCACAATCAACTTATCTTGAGTGTTTAGATGATCTACAGAACACAATGTCAACAGTTTTTATGGGACTATTTCTTCAGCAGGAAGTAGTTCAACTGAAAACTGTTGACAGTAAGGTCTGTGGATTATCCAGATTAATGGGAACGCTATTTCTGGAGAGACGTATTGCTGTAAGTCATTTTTCAGTGCTGTCAGTACTACAAATTAAATTCCATTTACCTTTATTGTATTGGGATGGGAGCAGAAATCTCAGAAACATATCTCAAAAACCCACTTGTTTATGTAATTTGGGTGAATCTATCACTTGGATCTTTAAAAGAGTAAATACAATCATTGAAAGAATAATGCATGAAAAATAGATACTACGTAAAAACATTCTTTATATTTGTTTCACATCTTATAGTGTAATAATGTTCTGGCCACATAGACTATTACTCGTAAGCCTAGACATACATGTGCACAAAGACGTAATTATGGCAGCACACACCTGGCACGTTATGTCAGAATGACATCACTATGCTGTAATAACAGGTGAATATACACACATAGACATGAGGTAGAGCTTTCCTTGCTAAGAGTTACTTGTGACTCCCATCATGGCAGAGTGCTCTGCTGGCACTCCAGGCAGCCACACAGGCACAAAGAGCCCTTTATATGCCCACGCATGTTCAAGCCCTGCTCAAGACATGCTGCCAGATGTCCAAATGGCTCGGACAACAAGCCTGCGAGCATATGTGCATGCATGAATGAATGTGTGTGTATGTGTGTACATATGCCTCCACCCCCTCAATCTCTGCAGTGGTATGACCCTGACCACCCCCTCAACCCTGGATGGGTTCAGACTGCTTGTGTGGGAGGCAGGAGGATTTCACTTTGAAATGTGTTGAATCAGCAAGGGGCACAACAGAGTACAGCTGTGTGTGTGTGTGTGTGTGTGTGTGTGTGCGCGCGCATGTGTGTTAGTGATAACTAGCTGAACAAAGCTAGGATTTCAAGGCTGTTGGTGCTGTTAGCCTTGGGGGCTGCTGGGGCCAGCTGGCCTCGCTCCGGTCAACAGCTCTCTGTTTAGGTTCCTCACTTTCTCTCTCTGGGCCACTTTGCCCCTCCTTCATATCAGCAAGACAAAAGGAACAGAAGGCTTCAACCACACATACAACTTCTGCAAATTTAGTGTGTAGTAAAATGAGTAAAACGCCAAAGATTTTCAGAAAGAAAACAGAAAGGGGTGGTACAAGATATCTAGTTACTAGTCTAAGTGAGTAATATATAGGAGGTAGTATGGGATTAGTACAAGAAGCAGTTCAGGGATCACAGTTCAACCGACTGTGGACGATGCACCCACACACACCTAAACACCCACGCAAAGAGCAGTCATTCTATCTCTACACAAATAAAACGAGATAGTCTCCCACACCAAAACACCCAAAACAGTTTGGTTATGACGAGTAATGTGAGTACGGCATTACTCTGATTTATATATTTACATGGGCGGCCTAAAGGACCATTCTGGCTAAAAATGCACAAAATCAAGGGTCATCCTCCAGCGTTCAACTTCAAACCTAATCTTTTGCCACTGTGATTTATCCTCGTGGCCATGTTGGTGTGAATACTGTTACACTGTAGAGCATGTACAAAGATGTTTTTGCAGAAAGAAAAAAAAACACACTTGGTAAGGATGCCACTGCAAGCACAGAAAGTTTGTTTGTATTTTAGAGAATCTAATTACAGCGAAAATATCTTTCACATGCATTGTCGGGCAATTGGATTGAGATGTGTATTGCAAAACATGGTAAAAACTCTAATTAACTTGTTTTAAGTTTTTAGAATTACATTGTTTGACTATATATGGAGAACGCCACTTAGTGTATCTTACAGCAATAACTGTGAGCATGATGGCATTAACATAACTGAGAACAGTGTTTACTTGGGCTCCAACTTTCTTGCATTACTGCCTTAACTGCTTGATAATTGGATTACTGGTGTGCATATGTAGCCAGTACCCACACACACACACACAAAGCCCCCTGCTCTGGGTAATTTTCACAGCTGCACGGAGGGAGGAAGAGAGGGAAGGAGAAACAGATGAATGGATGGATGGGAAGAGACGGAGTTCTAGCATCAGGTTACACATCAGTCAAACACTGAACTTCAAAGACCTGACCACATTATAAAACTCACATTACTTTGTCAGTAAATCTCATTTACTCAGAGGAGACAGTCAACACTCTGTATTTCTGGTTTCTGGCAACATGTTACAATGAATTTGTTTATACAACCTTGTAATCCGTTTTTTCTGACAATCTAATTCCTGTTAAAATGAACAGAAAAAGCATTTTAAAACCAGTGACCTACATCTCTGTTGGTAACAAATTTAACTACATATATTTTAAGGTCACAAAGTAGGATGTAACATTTTTATTTTAAAAGTAACTTTCCTCCAAAAGTGTTTTGTGACACAGTAAATCAAAGCACCAATGTCCCAAAAACCAAATCTACTCACTCCTACTCTGTTTTTACACACAAGCACAAACATACTTTTCTATGTGGACACATAAATATGTATAAGTTCCAGCAAAAACACACACGGGTAGCGAGCTAAAACCACATAAATAACAAGGTACAAGTCTTGCTGCCAAACTTTTACTTTCTCTGTCCCCACATGTCTTCCTCTTTGCCTCTGTCATTCTTTCTCCGAATCCTGCCCTTCCCCCCTTCATCAGACCAGGTATGTAGAAAAAACAAAGATCTGCTTCTCTGAATCTCACCCAAATCAACAAAGTCAATAAATGATCTACATTTTAAAAAGAGGGCTGCCAGTTGTAACTGTTATCTTTACCACACTGATTGATGGAAAGTACAGACAGTATAAGAGAAGAACATGCTTTTAAAGATTTGGTAAACCCTTGATTAGGCCCGGATACTAAAAAAAAAAAAAGTGTTTTGAACTTCATCAAAAAAGTTGTGAAGATTGTTTTTAACTTCATGTGAAGAAAAAAGGGACGGGGCTTTTAGAAAAGCTTGCCTCGGGGAGCATGTATGTTCTTACAATGTGGTGTATTGTGACTAACTCTTCTGACAGGGCTGCAGCTGGCTTCTGAGAGGATTCTTGAGGGAGTGTGCGAGGTGTGTAAGGTGAGAGTGCGTGAGTGTGTGCGTATGGGTGTATGTTTTGTAAACCAGACATCCCCCACCCCCTCTACCCCCAGCACTTCTGCTGGGAGGAATGTGTGGTCTGCCTCCTACGCTGGACGGCTGTGCCAACATTCCTGACTAACAGAAAAGGAGGAAGATGGAGAGAAAAAAGGAGGACGAAGAGACCAATAGAAAGAGATTAAACATGTGGGACTAGAGTGATGTGGAGATCTGCTCTTGATAAAAAGGAGTAGGGGTGACACTATGTACAGGGATTGTCAGAGAAAGAGAAGGGGCTTGAGAAAAAGAGGTGACCATTGTTCCCTAAATTGCCCCTAAGGCCCCATCATAACCCCTCAACCCCCACACACACACACACACACACACACACACACACACACAAAAACCCTGCAGGGGTTTCCAGGAATACCATCCCTTTACCAGAGCAGATCCTGGCTTCTGTATAACGAACCTGCAGACACACACACACACTCTAGTCACGCTCTATCACACACAGTGAGTGTGTATCAGGCCGGTCACTGATTCACAATGATTTCATTATTTTCAATGTCTAGTCCTGCTTCTCAAAAATACTGAAGCAATTCAACAGCGTAAATTGGTTCACACACACACACGCACACACCTTAAAACTAACTCTAGTGTTAAAACGTCAAGCTGTGACCTGCAATCGACCTTTCCCACATCCAGCGAAGCAGAAGCCGCAAATTCACCAGCTCGGTGCGAGGCAGACCTGCAGAGTGTGTGTCTGTGTATGTGAGTGTGAGAAGGAATCTGAGATGTCAGACTGTCCACTACACACGACCCCTGGATGCCCTTTTCACAGCTAGCTAACGTGCTCATTCACACTCTCTCACACACACATTATACACAAAAACACACACACACTGTGGTATTAGGAGAAAATGGCTGCTGTTGATGATGCAAAATAATATAGCTCTGATTGGTCGCCTGTTTCTCTAAGCAGCAGAAACAGCCATCAGTGGGCATATTGTCGAACAAATCAGAGATGTGGGCAGGGATTCAGACATACACACATACATTTTAAGTTGTGTTTTTAACCCCACTATACCTCTTTGCTCAATGATAATATGCACATGATATTTGACTGTGTTTATGGAGCCAAAGGAAAATTTAAACACTTAATGCCAATTCTGTTCTATATCTAATAAAAAACACAGGAAATATGAAAAAAAGACATGAAAGGCAGTGCAATTAACAAACTCTTCCTTTTCCACCATGGCTACTTGGAACAAGTAAGGGTGCATTTACACTATTCCACAAGTTTCATTACGCTCATTAAAGTAAATTATAAGTATCTGCAAGGCAGAAAGCCGCTACATTTGGAGACTCACTGTAGCTGGCTTCAGTGTCGACAGACTCATTTTCTTACGTTAGGAGTTAATAGAGGAGCACATATGACACTGACTGTTTTTGATGTACAGTAAGTCACATGGAAGAAGAGGCAAAGTTTTGCTGACAGATTACAACAAAGAAAATTAGGAGGAGGAAAATTAGGTTGAAAAGGTTGTCGCTGTGGTAAGTGAATATGAAGTAACAGCATGAAGCACACCGGGTATGTGAGTGTCTGACAGTTGGACATACTGTAAGTGGTGTTTGGAGACTCTTTACCTGGTGGCTTCTTGCTCCAGCCGGGAAACACTGGGCACGTAGAACATGACTCCGAAGAAGAGTAGTGGCTCATTGCCAAACTTGTCCAGCTGCTTCTTGAGGGGTTTCTCCAGTTCCACCCAGCGATGGGCCGGGGCCTGGGTCTTTCCTTGGAACCACAGCCCGAAGTAATGGGTCTGAAGCCAGGGGAAAGACGGAGGGAGGGTCAGTGTGACGCAAAAGGTCAAGGGATGGAGATGAAGGAAAAGGAAACAATAAAAAAAGGAAAGGAAAGAAGAGAGTGGAGGTGGGATGAGGTGGAAGCAAAGAAAAGATGAGTTATGTAAGCTGGATGGAGAGAGATAAAGAGGTGGAAGAAATGACTTGGAGTGACCGGAGGGAGACGGAGGAAATGGCGGTAAATGGAAGAGACAAAGTATTGGGATGGGAAATAGGGGTTTGTAGGGATGGAGAGAACTGGGTTGAGGAGGGAAATGGGAAATTAGTTGAGAAATACATTGGGGACAACTGAGCAGAGCAAAGAGGAGATTAATAAACAGCTGAAGTACAACAGGCACATACTTCTCCTTCAAATCTGATCAAACCTTTGACGTCAGCAGCGTAACTCTATTAAACATAAATATTAGACCAGACCCATTGCCAGCAAGATTACCCTGGGAGAAAAGAAATAGGCAATCATCCTATCTCACTAAATCAAAATGAAAACGAACTCTCTTGCCCATTATTTTATCTGGCGATTCATATGTTATTTGAAAATGAAACACAATTCAGCTGTACAAACAGCAAAAACAACATTCAGAAATAACGAGACAGGCCTTTTCAAGTGATATGATCAAACCATCAAACTTCTCAGCAACAGTTCAGCAAACAGTTCATCTAAAACACACTGTATTGATTACAACACTGGCCCAAACAAGAGTGAATGGTTAAGCAGATGAGCCCAAAAGTTCTGTAACCAGTTTAGACTGTAAGAATCAGCAATTACCTCAACTTTGACTAAGAATATTGATTTGCTTTGGGATGATTTCTTGACATTTGATGTTTCTGACATTCTAGATGCACGCTATGAATCCTATAGATGGCTGTTTATATGGATCTGGGGCAGGTTTCAACATGAGATCATTTCCTGTCGCATTTCACTAACCAAAACAAACACCATACTTGCAACCCATGCATGAGTCTGCATGAGCCCTCCTTTTAAGACTCGCAAATTTACTTGCAATTTGGGAGAGACAGTCATTTGCGAAACAGGACACTGCTACCATCTGCGATCTGTGTGTAAGCAGTCGTCTTTTGTAAGTTTGTCTCCTAAATAGATCTGTGATATGTGTGTGTTTGTGTCATTGATATCACAAAGAGGTAAGCAAACCTGTTTCGTCCGTGTGGTTTGACTCTACTGTAATGAAAGTCGTAAAGGTGCAAGCTGCAGCTGCAAGGGCACACACACACATACACACACACACACACACACACAAAAACCTCTTCCTCACATGCAAACAGACACACACTCAAGGCCTCAGGTACAGCAATAAAGATGAAAACAACAAATTCAGATGGACACACACATACACACTTTGTCCTGAGATAGCGTGCACGCATGCGGGCAGACAGCCGCTGAAGCTGAGGCGTCACACCACCTTATTTATAACATCACTGACACCTGGCAAATACCACAACACTATGTGAGTACGCACAAGTACACCGCCCCTCTCTCTCACTTTGTCAGCAGCTCCAGCGGCCGCAGACACACAGTTGAACACACATAGTCATCAAACTCAATCAGTCGTTAACCAAACAGACACATTCTTTCTCTGATCTGTGAACAAACTGCCCTGACGCACTCAAAATAACTCCACAATACAAATAATACACCCCATCCATACATCTAGTTTGTAATGAGTCCACCTGTGCGAGTACAGAGCATGGTGGTGGTTAAATCTTGATGAAGAAAATGCAAAGAAAATTGGGGAACAGAAGAAAAGGGAGGAGAGAAAACACACAGAGAAAGCATGGGCAGGAGGGGTGACGTGGGACAGGGGGATGAGCAGTATCTCTTTCTTCTGCGGTGAAAGGAGGACAGAGGTAGCCACGCTTCGTTAGAGACAGACAAGGACCCTGCAGGAGAGAGACAGCAGAGGGCAGGCAGACACTCACAGGGTGTGGGGAGAGACGCGTGGCGATAACACACGCAAAACACACACACACACACACACACACACACACACACACACAATCTGCACTGCAGTGCATTCATAAAGTGTGAGAGTCAATATTTTACTTGTTTTTTTCTGTGTATGCTTGATATGGGTGATTACCAAGCATTGGGTGACATGACAATATATACTGTGAGATGATATGAATTTGTCTATTGTCAGAGATTTTGCCATACAGTTTATACCGTGGTAGCGCTCACCTAAATATATCTGGATTAGGGCATGGTGGACAATGTTGTACATCAAAAAGCATGATTTTTTTTAACAATGTGATGAAGTATTTCGATTTGTCCGTTTTTTTTAATCCATTATCAATTCCTCAATTGATTTACTATAGCACAATATATCAATATCGTGAGATAAATGTACATATGCAGTGATTTTTTTCCATATTGACCACCGCTGACAATCCCTGATATATAAAATCGATATTCGTATGTCCTCAAAATGACAAAAATTCAATGTGTCCATCAGAATTTGTTTCCTGGTACGGTGAAAAAAAATCAACATGTTGTACAGATTGCTTTTACTTAGATCGAGGACAAACATCTAAAAAATGTCCTAAATGCTAAATATCATAACACGAGCATGTACTAGGGTCACATAATAAAAGACTTCTCCTCACCTCCCGTAGTTCCAGCCTTTGGGCCACTGCCTCCAGACATTCCTGTCCCGTACTCTCTACTGACAGAGTGCATTCAATCACAGTGCTGTCCAGCAGGCGAATCCGTGTCACAAAGTAGTTCTTACTCAGGACGTTGTAGCGCCGTGTGCGCCGCAGCTTCAGCCGGAAGGGCATGGCTGACTGGAGGTCACAGCTGAGTCGAAGGTCAAAGGTTACTTGGGAGCAAGCAAGCGAAGAGAGGGATGGGTGGGCTCTATGACCTGGCCGCTGCCCTCCTCACTCTCGCACGACGCCGGCCACACCACCGGGTGGAAAGATGCACCCTGGCAAGGCGCTGGCCCATTCCCAAAGATGTCCGGAGAGGAGGAGGACGACGATGAGGAGGAGGAGGATGAACGGGTGCTGTAGGGAGAGATGAAAAAGAGGAGGATTAGTCAATAACAAAAAACTTTTGGAAAATATTTAGATAGTTTTGTGGATTCTTTTCAAACTTTTCCTCTCACATTTGAGCACATAGGAATGCAAACTACATGGTGCTCTAATCAGTAAACATTCTTCCTATCAAATCCTCCCACGCCATATTTCCTCGTATTATCATCCGGCCTAACTGTACCTCCCGTAAACAAGCAGAAACAAAAAACTGACGAGGCTAGCAGAATCACCAGCGATAACAGCAGCTGCGGTGGTAGTGCTACGATGTTAGCAGAGGCAGGAATCGCACAGTAGCAGACAGCTTTATCCTATAGTTATGGCAGCTGTGCTCTCTCCGGCCCCATGAGGCCCAGCGTCGGGCAAAGCTGGGAGACAGAGGCAGAGATGTAAGGCTATGGATGAATGGACATCAAACAGCCGAGCGCAGACATCCATCTGAACCCAGCAGCTGGCTTTGAGGAACTAATGGAGCTTCTAAGTCTCATATCTGCCTGTGTGGGAGGCCTTTCCTTTCCTTTTTATCTCCTCTCTGCCCAACAGCAGCACAGTGCCAGACATTGTAGCGTACACTGTAGTAGTGTGTAAGATCACACACATGCAGCGGTGGCACATGTGCTTCCACAGGACACACTTTTTGTCAGCTACTGCCACAAAACAGAAAAAGGGAATTCATGTTGTCAATAAGAAACTCACAAAACTGTTAATTACTGCATCAACTGCCACTTTGTAGCCTTGTTAGACAGGAACTAGACTACAAAACCAAAAAAAAAACAGCTCCACACCTCCTAAGCATGGAAAGAACAACCTCTCCTCCATACAAAAACACTGGCAAAGGTTACTGCCAAAACTGACAACCCATTACAAAAACATCAGGAAAGGGCATGAAAATAGAGACAAAACAGGAAAATGCATTAAAATTTAAAAAATGGATGTAAGTAGGAGGAAAAAGCACACAAACAGACGAATGAAAAGACCAAAATACGGCACAACAGTGCTCCAGTGAGTAGAAGAGAGGAAAAGGGGGGGAGGAGAAGGAGGAGGAGTAGAGTTGGGGAAGGAGGAGTAAAGATGGAGTGGATGTGTTGCTTCTTGTCCTGGGCTCTGGCAATGTTCTGTTGATAGTCAGCTTGGACCCAGGCCCAGATTCCTCTCTACCCTGACTGGAAAAACAGAGCACACCTGACACAAGTATGCACCACAAGGAAGGAAAGTGTGTGTCTGTGTGTGCATGTGAGTGTGTGTGACAAGGCTGAGTGAGCGGGAGAGAAAGACACAGGGGAAGGAGTCTTGAATGAAAGTAGACAAGAAGCTACAAACTGCTGACTTACAGCCGTGTTGTTTGGTACGAATTGAATCGCACTTGCTTCACACTAGTCTTTTGTAACAGCCGTGCCCCTTTGGGAGCCGTAACACATTCCTTACTCCTGAATCCATCCAAAACAGCTCACTGTAATGTGGCATCATCTTATTCATGTGTTTTTTTTTATTGGGCGTTCAAGCTAACACACACACACACACGCACATATACCGAGCAAGAAAGCCACTGCAAGTGAATAACTGGGCTACAATGGGTGAGTAAATCAGCTTTTGCTTTGGGATATGTGGCCACCGTGACCCCAGCCGTCACCTGACCTGAACCACAGCCCCTCTGAACCCCCCCCCGCTCGGGCTTAGGGGAAGTGACATCACAGGTTGACGGTAAAACCTCCCCAGAATGCCTCAAGAAATGTTCCCAATCACACAGGCCCGCGAGATCACTGTCAACAAGTATACAGACACAGATAAACACACAAAGACACAAATAAAGACATACTTTCACTGTGTTGCGTACAAACATAGACATGCATGAACAGGGAACACCACAAACACACACAGGATCACACACCCACCAGGTTCTTCAGAGGTTAGCCAAAGGACCAGACAGCAGTTAGCGCAACTCTAAACTAGTAATCAGTGGCATGGTTGGAGTGTGTGGTTGAGTAAAGCCAGACAGACAGACAGACAATAGCTTGGGACTGAACCCACTCCTCAACACAAAAAAACGCTGCTTCAACGCCCCTACAGCGCTGCAGCAACATTCTCTCCCGACCATCGTGTTTATTTCCAGTGTGCAAAAACAGCATATACGTTTATGAATTTGCACATTGTAATTTTGTGGCATGGAGAAAACGAGAGGGAAAACTGAGGGAAGAGGGTTGTTTTTCTTTTTCAGGGTGGCATGCTTCGGCTAAATATATATGAAACCATTCCCATCTTTTGTTGTGTTTTTTCTTTATCCCCCTAGACTGGTGTGGTAAGGCGCAAAAAAGGTAGAAATAAAAAAATATTTTTTTCTGTGTGTGCATTGTGATCATGTGAAATTAAAAAAGATAAGTCTGACTTCACAAACCTGCATACTTTTAACTGAACACTACATTAATAAAGTTGTGTGTGTGCTCCCATATGCAGTTAGACAGGTAAACAGTGCCGTGTGCTCTGTCAGCCTGTTGCCAGATTCATTTTTTGGACAATTTATGTGCTTGTGCATCACAAAATGTCAGCGTGACAAATTTAAACAGAGATGGCTGATGGATTATTCCCTGCATGTTGTAATTTGTGTAGTTGGTGACCTAAAAATGTCCATCATCAGAGAAACGGAGTAGTTTCTAGCTTCCTGACTGACCATTCGCTAAACACCTCCCCCAAACAGTGACTGTCCAATCATAGCTTAGCAACTATAACAGCAGGACAGGCCTATCAAGCTTTGGATTTCTGGACATGCCAAAACGATGTGCATGACTTGGTAGTAAGACTAATATAGCATTTAAAGAGTTTGAGTAGTGGTCTTCTTTTAGTTCTTTTAGCCTTTCGAAAGCAAAATACAAGAGCAAAAGTGTAAGGAATGGATTAAACTGTGTATTTATCGGCTCCAGCATAACCTGCAATCATTAGCTTGTCCAGTTAACTGGCTTACTACCAACAGCAGTAACCCAGCGTTACTTCCCAGAGTTAACAAAATTAGTTTGTTAGGTTACAGGATACCTTATAAAAAGCCCTGTTACAACTAAGCACATCCACTGTGTAGTATTCTAAGCTAAGCAGCCTTATCATACTTATAATACTAGGACTATCAAGCGCTACACTGCAATATATGAACAATGCTGTTTCTTTATTCCCAGGTCTTGTGAATGGATCATCAGCTGGTGAGGATGCTGACTTTTTGCCTGGGACATTTAGCTTTAGCCTCAGTCTTTTAGCATCAGTTCATGTGATCAAGACCCTTTTACAGGATTCTTGTTTTAATACGAGTCAGCTGGAAAAAGTCAGAATTTCAAAATTAAAAAGTCAGACAGAGATGATGTTTTCAACCAACTTATGAAGCTAACATTAGCTTAATTAGCTAGCTAACCACAGTTGATAGAATCCACCAGCAACAGTTGTCATTTCAGCCAGTAAAATTGTGTGTCACCGGCTAGAAATGAGAAGCCTGCTTTTGTTTACCTGTCTGAAATAAAGGGCCCGCTGTTTTAAAAAAATTACGAAGAATTTCGAGTGGTAACTCTTCCCCAGTTATCATCGCAAACTGCGTAATGTGCCGTGCAGGAGCGGAAAGCTTGACAGGTGTTGCAACATTAACTATGAGGGCAGGGTTTTGTGAACAGTCAGTAGGATATAACATCTTTTAATAAAAAACAATGTTGACACAGGTTTCCCCCTCAGGGTGTGATGTTTTGCTGCCAGTCCCCTCTCTACCCACTCAGGTGTGGATTCAACACACACAGGGGCCACCTGAGAATTATAACCAAACCAAAACAAGCTGTGACGAACACCACAGCCAGCCTGGCAGCATTACACAACAAAACCACAACCAGCCTGTCTTGAATTTAGTTACTCATCTCCAGGCGAAACACCACAGAAAATCATAATGAACACCTAAAATGTTTTAATTTTACTTTAATAATTACTTTTACATTATTAACACAAAGACGAGTTGTAAAAATAACTATTCCCAAGCATCTGCACAGTAAAAGAGCTGCTGGTGTGGGTGCTGTGTGTGCTCCGTCTCTCGTTCTCTCAGGCCCGTCTGTCGCTCCATTCACATCCACACAATAGCAGGAACAAAACAGCACTTTGTCGCCTACTGCTAAGACCATTAGACGCAGGCCGCCAAGAGCTGCGGACGCAAGTGTAGCGTGTGTAACTCAATCAATCTGATCTCTGTTGCTTGTCTCTGTCTGAAATTCCAACACCACCCACCTCCTCCCCTCCTGTTACACATGAGCGCTGTAGCAAAACAAACGGGTTAAGTGCTTCACAGCTCGTAACTGCTCTTCCTCCACTGTACTCTTTTTACAATTTGGTCTACGAGCCTAATCCAGGCCTGGATCACGTAGTAGGGGTGCAAATCAAGTAGTATATACAGGCTATGTGCTCAGGATGCTTGTTCAGACAATGGAAACAAATAATATTCCCAAATAGTGTTTTGCCCTTTCTGAATAGTCCTACTATAAAATGTATAAAATGTCAGAAATTTGTGAAAAATGTCCATCACAGTTTCCTTGAGGCCAATAAGATGTTTTCAAATTGCTTGTTTTGTCCAACCAACAGTCCAAAAACCCAAAGATATATATTTTACTATCACAGAAGGCTAAAAAAAAAAAACAGCTGGAAGCAGTACATTTTGGGCATTTTTGCTTAATAATAGTTGTTGTTCTAGATTAGTTATTTAGTCTATAAAATGTTGGAAAATAATGAAAATAACATTAAATTGATTTTCGTGTCCAACTAACAGTCCAATACCCAAAGATATTCAATTTACAATGATATAAAACAGCACATTCTCACATTTAAGAAGCAGGAACCAGAGAATGTTTGGCATTTCTGCTTGATAAATGAATTCTTGAAAAATTCTTGTTGATTATCCAATTAACTGACTAATAGTGTCAAATCAGAGGGTCGGCAGTCACACAGAAGTCTTAGAATTACTTCTCCACACAGAATTACTTTTCTACTGTATGTGTTTGAGAACTTTGTCATTTGCTGTATTGTCCTATCTGGTGACTAAGCCATCTGTTACTCCAAGCAGAGCTAAAACATAAGAATTTGTAAATACTACTACACCAACGGCTGATCCAAAACAGCCAGATTTGGTCTGATGTTTCCCCGTGGAGCTAAAACAAGCTCAGTAGTGAGATGTTTTGGGGAAACACAGTTCTGAAGTCCACACACATTCCTAGACGCATACAGCCAAAGTCTGAGTAGCAGCAGCTACCGGGAGCCGACCCTGGATCAGACTTCATCCTCCTGCTGCACAAAGAACCTTGCTGCCCAATTCGCTGGGCAGTAAAACACAAACACAAGTCTTCTTTTGCTATATGAAAAAAGCACATACAGTAAAGGAACATGCATGCACACTACCCAGCAATTGTTCTCCCAGCATGCCTAAGGGACAGCAGGACACACCACCAGGGCCCTCTTTGTTATCTGACACTTTGGCCATGTGTGTTTTTGTCTGACCCAGAGGATTGTGTATGCATTCGTGCATTTGCGTGTGTGTGTGTGTGTATGTGCGCGTGCGCAGGATAGTGTGTAAATGAGCATACAGTATATTGTGGAATGTACATTTAGGTTCATTCCTTTAAGGTAAGGAAACGTAAAGGCAAAGTCTACTGTGTTTTGTTTTAAGCATGAAAGTACACACACACACGCACACACACACACACACAAACACATTGTCTGTTACACACAAACATTAGCAGCTGCAAACAGATGGTGGAGCCAGGCTGCCAGGCTGTGTGTTTCTAACAAGCGCATCTGCTTTTCACTTTCCAGCTCTTTTTTCTCTCTCTCTCTCTCTAGTTCCATCTCTGAGACAAAGACACACACTTATACACACACACACACACACACACACACACATACACACACACGCACGTATGCACACATTCTCTCGACTATATGAGAGCACAGGGATGGTGACAAACATAGAGCAGAGTGTCGCACAGAGGTGACACACAGACAGCGAAGGAGTTGTCTGTATTTTTACGCAGTCACACACTCTTTCTTTCCCTGTCTTCCCCTCTATATCTATCGCGCACACACACACACACACACACACACACACACACACACACACACACACTTCTGCACAGATCAAGGGGTTCAACTGGGGGAGGAAATCATGAAAGTTACATTCAAAGAAATTATAACTGAGACCAGACTCCCACATCTCAGGAAAGATGTTAATTTAGCAGCTGAGCGTTTCATTCTTCTGTGAATAACTGCTGCTAACATCAGGCCCTATTTGAACATTGCAAAAATTTAGGATTCCTCTAAAAAGATTCACTATATCTTCTACTTGCAGACAATAAT
Organism: Siniperca chuatsi; assembly: GCF_020085105.1. Classification (NCBI taxonomy): domain Eukaryota; kingdom Metazoa; phylum Chordata; class Actinopteri; order Centrarchiformes; family Sinipercidae; genus Siniperca; species Siniperca chuatsi. The sequence continues at coordinate 15,398,222 of NC_058057.1, forward strand.
TTTGCCTGAAATCCTGCTTCAAGGCTTGGTGCATGTCCACGTGCTATGTATTGCAAATTCCTTGTACCATCCTGTGCAATAAGAGGTATCTGTCCAATTTTAGTATCTGAGTTTTAGTACTCTAGTGTTGAGAAAGATGGAGTTCATGCATCCAGATATTTTGCAGCTTAACATACTTTCTTACAAATGCAAATTTTTCTACTTCTAGTTGTAATTACTGTTATGACAGTCTCCTACTTCTGTAGACAGAAGTAGGAGACAAAGTGTGCAAGGACAACTGTCACCACAGACAAACTCACTAAAAATCTCCAAAATCTAAAAATATGCTGCTTTTAAACACAGAATATCAGATATAGACTGAATTTTGGAGGATTAGCAAATAAGCAAACTCGACGTGTGCTCCGTAAAATGTTAAATCATGTGATTTTCCAGCTCCAGATTATTGATAGCGAATGTCTGACAGCACACATACCCCAAAATATCATAAAATCAAAGGAGCTGAAGGAAAATAATAGAAATATGTGTTCATGGGCTGCAGCACTGTGCCACAGTTGACAGTAATATATATTTCAGGCTGGCATAGCCATCTAAACACTGTCACTCGAACATGAAGAGGGGGAGGATCAAAGAGGGATACAGCTTAACACTGGCCAGAGACTGGTTTTCCAAACCAACAATGACGTAGCGCTGCCGACTCATCCTGTGGCAGTGAAATCTCGGCACTGATGGCATGGAGAGTTTGGAGATATGACTGAGAGATAGAGTGCAGTGCGTGTGTACATGCGTGAGTGTGTGTCCGTCTTCTAAATGCAGACAAAGCGTTGGTGATTCCCAGAACCCGAATGAGAAAGTAAAAGGCTTCGAATAAGTGAGGATATGGAGAACAGGGCGGAGAGGGAAGAAGAGATGTGACACCAGTGTTTCTCAGGCTCTTATCATGTTGGTACAGTTGGTTGGGGGGGGATTGAGGGAAGGGGTGAGTAAACACGGACAGTGAGGCTGATAGCGGCGGCTCTCCACCTCAACAACAGAAACATGGGACCATCGGCCGTCGGCCACCACACGTCTGTTCCAGCCAAACCACGGTGCTGTTCACATTTTCCATGCCCCCTCCTCCTGGGAACCACATCACACTCACACAATCGTACACACAAATACAACTCCACACACACAAAAAGCCACTGAGTGTTTTCTCACAGCTGAACCCTAAGGCACTAACACTAACGGGGACCTCAATAGCACTGAGTTTACAGGCCTATGAAAGCAGCAACACTTTGGGTTTGCTACTGCTTACATCCGGCTGTATCTCACACACATAATGGCTGTGAGGAAAGGAAAATTCACACATTTTAAACTTGAGATCAAATGGAAAATTTCTCTGCTTGATGCTCAATTAGAAGTCGGCTAAATCACATACACACTTCCTCACAAAATACCCTCAAAAGTCTGTGTGTTACATGTACAGTTAGGCCCACATCACAAGAAAAGTGTCATGTTTCTAAACTTTTGGGCTGATCAGAGGAAGAGGGGCCTGACCTGCCGTGGGAGGGGCAGCAGTGATTGACACCTCACCCGTAGCACCTGGAAGGTGCCTAATAAGGTGGAGTGTGGGAGAGTTGGGCAGGTCGCAGCATGCTCTCTACTCTGTTGTTGTCTGACGGGCTGCCAGAGAGTACAGCACTTACACAACTCTCAGATCCTCTGACAAAGGCATCTCTGCAAGTCTGAATACACTCACCACACACACGAGTTACTGCTCACTGTCACATAAACCCAGCGTGCACAATATTGTATATTATACTATTTCATATTATTAGTATGACTTTTTTATAAACATCTTTTAATTACTGCTTTCCTACAACTCAGATTTATATTTTATTTATATTAATGTATATTTGGTTTATGATTTGAACTGGGTGACACAGCTAAAACTAACATTAACAAAATTACATTGAGGGCAACTAATGACTACTTTCATTAGCAATTAATCTGTTGATTATTTTTCAATAAATCGATTACTCATTTGGTCTATGAAACGTCAGAAAATGGTGAACAATGCCCATCACATTTACCTACAGCCCAAGATGACATCTTCAACTCGCTGGTTTTGTCCGACCAACAGTCAAAAACCTAAATATACTAAATTTACAATGATGAAAGCAGAAAATCTTCACATTTGAGACGCTGGAACCACAAAAATGTTGGCACTTTTGTTTGATAAATGACTCTAAAGATGAATCGATTATCATGTTTATTGCTGACTAATTTTCTGGGTGAAAAAAGCCATTAATCAACTAATCATTTCAACATTAGAGCATATCTCCTAACATGCAAAACCACATGTTAAAGGGATGGAATTAGGGTTGAGCATGATATAAAGTCTGATAAATCTATAATACAAAAATGTTATTTGTAAAATCTTGTGAGAGGTTTGAATTAGAAGCTGCCTTTTATCATTAAACAACCTTATTATGCATAACAGCATCGATTAATTAAAATTTTAAGAAAGAGGTCATAGCCTTTTCTACCGTTCTGCCACTGCAGCGCTGCGTCTCTGCAAAATAACGAGAACCACCAAGACGAGTTTGAAGAATTCTTCCCATTTCTTGGCCTTAAGTTAAACTGCTACAACAACAACAACAACAACTTTTTCTCCCTCGATCTCTTCCTGTGCTACAGCATGAGCACTTGACCAAAATTGCAGGTATGTTTGCCCCACGTAGCAATCAAATGGCCTTTAGACTGGAATGACCACTGGCTACGTAAACAATAGCCACTTTTCCTTTTACATGCAGGCTCACATTATGCAGTAAACACCTATTATGATCATGCCATGCTGACCTTAAACAAAACATGCCTTTGGGACTTGGTGATAACATTTCAGGAGCACCTAGAAACTTTCCTTTTGCTTCCAAATATGACGAAAGGATGCGGAGGGCAAAAAAAAAGGCACTGCCTTTATGGAAATAATCAGAAACATATATTAGATATTTAACCACTCTCCCTTGTGTCTAAACAAGCCTGACCATAAGGTGATGCGCAGCATGGATGGAGGCTACAGCAGAACTTACTACTCTGACTTTTGGTCCTTTTAAAACACTGGTGGAGGATTTAAAGTGCTGTATACTCCCAAGCCACTTGCTCTGGCACCATATAATTTACACAGCATGCCTTTGAGCTTATAAAGACAGCCAGATGTGTATGTGTGTGTGTGTGTGTACTTGTACTTGCTACATAGTGAGGACTGAAACAAGTTTTTTACCTACAGAGTGAGGACATTTTTGGAAAGTGAGGACATTTTGGCCGGTCCTCACAACTTCAAAGGGCTGTTTGAAGGTTAAGGCTTGGTTTTAAGGGTTAGGTTAGAATTAGGTTATGGTTATGGGTAGGGTAAGGCTTAAGGTTAGGCATTTAGTTGTGATGGTTAAGGTTAGGGTAAGGGGCTAGGGAATGCATTATGTCAATGACGGACCTCACAAAGATATAAGTACAAGGGTGTGTGTGTGTGTACATCCTACGCCTCCTGCAGCTATGCTATATTTGCCTTTACAGAACTCTCCCCTTTTTACAGTAATGGTGGTAGTCCAAGGTGCGTGTCCAAACACATCTTTTACATACTCTCCCACAAACATGTATGCACAGTGTGCACACAGGGTGAGAGCAAGAAAAACAGTTCAACAACAAAGTGCTAATGACATCATCGCAGAAACCCACACCATGTCATCCAAGATCATTTAACCCGTCATGTAAAACAACTGTAATGTATGTGCAGCTCTAACTCTCAGTCTGGATGACTCCATGCATTGTCCACTAAAGTCAACAAGCTCCTGTTAATGCAGATTGTTTTTAGGTGTAATAACAGAGTAGGATCTAAATAATCCAGGTGGTGTGAACTCTACATGGCATGTGCCAATTTGCCTCCCAGAAAGATGTCCAACCTGGATCCTGAGGGGGGTCCTGCAGAGGGCTCCATAAAGTCCCTTTAGCCAAGTGTAGAAATGTAACTTCAGTATTAACTCATTAACTCTGGTTAATGTTGTAGGCTACTCTGATTAGAGGTGTAACCACTGTTTGCCAGTTATCTACAGGTTATCCAGTTCTCCAGTTCCCTATGAAATCACACCCAGCAGTAGTCCACAACTTATCAAGTGGAGAGGAGGATTTGGGGGTCTGTCTGTATTTTAATGTGTGTGTTATCTGGTGGAGGAGGGGGGTGGGGGCTTAGCATGAAAATATTTGGGATCCCCTGCCTGCCCTACGTGGCCAAGCCATTTGGCCTACATTTTAACACTACTGGTTGAGACTTTACAATAGTTTTCCTCTACTTCAAGACTGTCTAGACGTTTTGGAAACAATCAAGAGGATAACGAAACTCTCCTGGTGAAGATTTTTTTTTTTTTTTGCAAGACAACTCACCCTTGATCCTGCGCTACATGCCGTTTTCTGCTCCCCGCTGGAGAAACTCTTCTTTGCTCGACGGCTTCGAAGCGCACAGCGAACAGATAATTCCCGTGTAGTTTGTCTTTTAAATAAGTTTAAGTTCCCATGTGGAAAAACAAAATCTCGAGAAACTCTTGAATCATATGAGCGCAACTTTGAGAACAAAAAGTCGCAAAGGCAGCCCTGTAGCTGCTTCGACTCCCAAGGTTTTTGTCTGTTTTCAGAGTTTTTCACGGAGCACGAAAAACAGAAAACAGTCGCAAAACTTCCCCAAACTTGGCCGTGAATAACAACGACGTGGTCTTCTCTCGCAGGGACTCTGGGTATGTTTATAGTAGTGGTCCCTCTAGTCCAATGGAGGCGTTTAGGACAAGGGGAGAGAGGAGCATATGCTGCATTCAAAAGCTGCGGGAAATAATGGAATCATGAGTTTTACGTTGAACACGAAGGTGTAAAGCAATGGTTCAAGTGCCTCACAAAGGGTCGCGAGACAAATCCAAAGGGTCACGAGATGATTGACAGGATATTAAGGCAACAAAAAAAAATTGACAATATGTCAATATTTTCTTTCCTCTTTCTTTGACTTTCCTCTAATCTTTGCCTTTTCCTTGTGAATTACTGGATAATGTGCCTCCAGAAATTATTGAAATAGAACACCTGGGGAAAATCACATAAGCTAGGCAACAGGTGAGAAGGGTTCGCAAGAAGACATGTGGCTCAGTCGATGTGCATTCCAATACTCATCCAACCATATTATTTAGTATGCCAGAAAAATATTTAGTATGTCCCAAATAATACATAGTGTGTCAAATGCAGTATGCCAAAAATGCCAGGATGTCCCACTGCATCCCGTCGTATTTTGCAGTATGCAAGCCAGCATGCTTTTCTGGCTATTCTGACCCACAATCCTCTTAGCAGCATGAATATGAGCAAGAGGGTTGAAGGTGCAATGTTATGACGATGTAGTATGCCCCAACTGTAGGCATACTGCATGCAACAGCAGTACTTTGTGAGGGCAGCTGCAGTACTTAGGCTACTAAAAGTAAAAAGAAAAATGTGATTTGGAACGCAGGCATAGTTTTGTTTTAAGAGGTCACAAGCCCCAAAAAGGTTGAAACCACTGGTGTAAAGTATGGCTAAGGAAAAAAGGAGGAGGACAACAGCTAATGGTGAAAGTCACTAATTATGAGAGTTAGAAGAGAAGATTGATACCACTCTCTGGCATCTGTAACAGTTACAGTAAATATGAAGCCACAGCCAGCAGCTGTTAGCTTAAATAAATGGTCATAACCCCCATTTTTACACTTTGGTTTCTGTACAGATTACCCAAAACAAGATAAAGTGTTAATTAGTGATCTTAACAGGTGCTGGTAATTTGATTTTGGTTCTTTTGACAGAGCCAGGCTAGCTGTTTGCCCTTGTTTCCAGTCTTTGTGCTAAGCTAAGCTAACCGGCTGCTAGCTGTAACTTCACATTTAGCATACATGTAGCAGAGTGGTATCAATGTTCGCATCTAACTCTCGGGGAGTAGTGAATAAGTGAATAAGTGTGTTTACCAAAATGTCTAACTATTTATTTAATACATTTTACACTAGCCTATTACACATCAGCAAAACATAGCCCATGCTGATTATTGGTCAAAAGAACGCAAGTTTTTTTTTTTTAAAGTATCCTTGTTGATTTTCCCGACTAAAATCATTTACAAATGCGAAAAGTGCTACATATAGTAGGGCTCAGAGATCCCAGCCATGGCGGGGACCGTGAATGCAGCAGTGGGTCCAGATGCCTCTGCAGCGCCGTCCCCTCTGCTCTGACATCAGACCGGAGGAATCTGAGGAATGCCGGGCTCCTGGGAGAAGTCATCCTCGTTTAATGGTTTTCCAGGGGCCACAGAGGTGACTAAACGTTGAACAAAGGAGGTCCCCTCACATATTTATGTCCCCCCCTTTTGCCTTTTGGCCGGGGATGAGTTACAGCCTCAGTGGGGGCAATTTATTTGCATAACCTACATTTTTACAACATGTGGGTTTGAGTAGTTGTAGGCAAATTTGGACATTATTTCACACAATATATAGTATATATTGATGTATGAGCTTGCCCCAAGCAAGGAATTTTATCAATTACTGTCTTCTTTTCCTTTCGGCTGTTCCCTTTCAGGGGTCGCCACAGTGAATCATGTGCCTCCATCTAACCCTGTCCTCTGCATCCTCTTCACTCACACCAATTAACTTCATGTCCTCTCTCACTACATCCATAAATCTCCTCTTTGGTCTTCCTCTAGACCTCCTGCCTGGCAGCTCCAACCTCAGCATCCTTCTACCAATATATTCACAGTCTCTCCTCTGAACATGTCCAAACCACCTCAATCTGGCCTCTCTGACTTTATCTCCGAAACATCTAACAAGAGCTGTCCCTCTGATGTACTCATTCCTGATCCTGTCCGTCCTCGTCACTCCCAAAAGGGAACCTCAACTACAATTATTGTATTTATTATAAAAAAAAGTGCTTGACAGAAAATACTTCTATGTTAACTTACAGTAGCCTAGATCTTGAAATACATAAAAAGGATGGTATGTGGTGGTATAATGATGAAAAGGGCTATTTAAATAAAAAAAAATAGCAGTAGTAGTAGTCAGGGCCATAGCCAGGATTTTACATACAGAGTAGTATATATGTCCCTAGTTCAACCCTGGGAACTGGCAAATAATAACATTTTCTGATTTGTATTTTAACATTTATTTATTTAACTGTTCCATTATATTGTCTTTACATATTATCTCTCTACACAATGATTTAGTATTCTCCACACTGCAAGGAAAATCACTCTGAAATTGTAAATCCCTGTTTTATTGATTTTTTTGTTTGTTTTTGTTGGGTTTTTTTTGCCAGAGACAGTAAAACTTAAATATGTTCAGCAAATATCTTAACCAGCCTTTAAAAACCCATCATGTATAAATAGAATGTTAACTTCTCCACAGTTTTTAAAAACCCTCATATTCTCAGATATAATACCAAAGACATGGTTTCTGTGTCCTCAATGGTGGTTTCGTCCTTGTGGTAGTTTATCATAAACATTTTGCATGGTCGTGATTATTTGTTCCCCCATGTTCCTATTTTTATGTTCCATTTTGCTACATTAAACCACCTTAAACAAATAACATTTTATCTCATGTAATATGCTGCTGCTGCACCATACTATCACCCACTTGCTGTCATGCTGTTATGAGCCCTTGTGAGTAGGGTCCATCTTATTCTACCTTTTCAAAGCAAACTCTATAAACACCGCAGCGAATGATTTATCCCTCCTACAGAACATTTAATGGCACCACAGGAGAATAAAAATACAAAAAATAAGGAATTAAAATAGTTTATTAAACAGGTATTAAAGTGATCGTCTGTTTGGGTTTATTATGGTCCTCTGAAAATTACACATACACAACAACCAACATAATTTCTGTATGTTTATGTATGTATTTTGTTTCTAATTTATTGTGGATTTGCATGATGATTAGTGTAAAGCATCAAGCATTAAGCGAAAAGAACAACTCTCAGCAGAATAAAGTCAACTCTGCCTTATTTGTGACCAAATTGTGGCCTCTTGTGGCTAAAATGCAAGTTACAGCAGCAGCAATCAGCACAAGACAATATATTGTACAATAATTATTATAAAGCAAAACCAGATTAAAAATTGTTTTAATAGCAAAAAGCCTATATATTAATTATATGTGTTCTCACTTTGAACCTGCAGCGGACTTCTGAGGTCTTGCAGGACTCTTTGGGGAAACTAGTAGGAAACCACTGTATAGAAAGGAGACAATGTCAGCTGCTGCCAGGCTCTTCACAACTTGTGTGGCAATACAAATGTGTATTCTTGCAAGCATTCAATGGCAATAATTATAGTTCATCCCTGCGATGGCTAGCACACCTCTTCAGTATCACATGCATTTTGCTAACAGACTGACAGATGAAGGAGGCAGTCCCTCCTTTTAAAGTAAACTTCCATCCAAACTGTAACAGTGAAAGAAATAGCAGTTGGTAATGTAACTTATACTGCAGCATTTCTAGTTCCATTTCCTGCTTCGTGGTGTATTTGTCTTTACAAATTATTGTGAAAGTAAACGGAAATATTTTCAGCCCTGTTCAGGGACTGTTCATTAGCTCGTGGGTAGATGCAGCTACAGTGGAGATGAACAAGAGAAAAGGTGTAAGATTTAAGTGACTTAAAACTTTCACCCATGGAGACATTATTCACAGAGTAGGCAAGGATACCCAACCCGTTCTCATATATTGTCAGAGGCCTCAATCTCAATAGACCAGAATGCCATGCTCCCAAAGGAAACATTACATTTTGCAGAAAGGGTTTACATTTTTTTGCCTTTTCTCCAATGCGAAAACGCTGCTGCAACTGTGCTTCTGTCCAAATCTTAAAATCTCCACGGAAAAAACTCATGCAAATTCAGGTATTTTCTCAACAAGTTGTTGAAAGGCATTCTGCGATATCATTAAATAAGGGAGAATTGGTTTGCCAGATTCAATTCAATTCAATTCAATTTTATTTATATAGCACCAATTCATAACAGAAGTTAATTAATATTAATATTATTAAGAGACCCAACAATTCCCACCATGAGCAAGCACTTGGCAACAGTGGCAAGGAAAACCTTCCTTTAAGAGGCAGAAAGCTCGAGCAGAACCAGACTCATGGTGGGCCGCCATCTGCCGCTGCCGGTTGGGTTGAGAGAGAAAGCGAGAGAGAGCAGCAGGAAAGCACACAGTAGCACAACGCAAATGCAAAAGACAAATGGACACAAAAAAGCGCTGTAAATACCATTACATAAAGGGATGAGAGTATGTAAACGTTTTTAATTAGCTTTTTTTAAAAGATACTGCAAGGTGTGTCTCAGCCATCAACTCCAAGAGAAACAATATGTTTTTTATGTTCTAATTTAGGAATTTTGGAAAAAGGCCAAAGACTTTGCTTCCTGAGATATTCTGTGAGGGATGCTGTGGGAGTGTGAAACACTGACATTGCTGTTATGAGACCTTCAGTCCTTTTACATCCAGTGTGAATTATGTTCTGCTTCACTGATATTAAGGAGTGTTTCAGACAATAAATGAGGCACAAGTGGTTCTCCCTTATGTATGTGTCTACATTTCTAGTGGGCAAGAAGAAGAAACTTTCTATATAGAGACAACAGTTACAATAGAAATTGTAACTCATATCCTATAAAATATGATTAAAATGTGATGATTGGATCACTGGCAGCAGCAGCAAGAGCATGAAAGCAAAATATTTGATTGTGATATACAGTATACTGGAAGTGGTCTGGAGGGCTGATGATTTATCTATCTGCCTCATTGTCTTTGTCGCAGTTTTATTTGCTTTCTTGTTCAGCTCCTTGTTATTGCCAAAGTTATTGTGCACTCTGTTATTTTGCACTGTCAGTTATTGCACACTGAGGGAAGTCTCTAATTTTGTCTATGTGTTTTCCTTAAGTTTTCCTGATAAACTTTTCTTATCAGTTTAACCCTGCCTGCATCATTGGTCTAAAGTTTGTAAGACTCAAAGCTGAATATATTAGGTTTCCCTGCTGTATAAATAAACCTGATGTGATTAGTCAGTTAGTATAGCTTAAAATACCAGTACAGACTGTTATATTTTAAGAAACTACGTATATCTAAAAACCTGTAAATTGAAGTATGATAAAGAAGGCAGTTATGCTGCGGGGAAAGCATGTTATATAGATATGGCATAATAGATAAAACCACAAATAACCAACCTTAACACATTCTCATTCCCAGCTGATACAACGGATTCAGTTCATTCCATTCTCTGCTTTGATCGTTTTCATAAATTTAGGTTAGATGTGGAACATTGTGTGATAACATTCTGGTCTAAAAGGAGTAAGAGAGGTTGTTGTTTGTGTGGAAGTCAGAGGGAACAGGGAGTTAACGCCTGTATCCTTCAGTATTTATTAACATATGCAACATTAAACCTTTGGCAGCTGCCTTGGATGGCGGTTAGTATGCATTCTGTTCTCTTAGTTTGTTTTTTAAAAGGATTTTATCAAAAATAATAGAAATGGCTTCACACAAAACTTTGTGGGCAATTTGATATTGGTTCAAAAATGAAGTTAAAAGTAAGTAAACTTGGATAAAAAGGCATAATGTGAAAATGGAAGCACAAACCACCATCAGTGTTTTTTTTATTTCAGAAAATATATATATAATTGGTTGTGACATCAAACAAACTTACTTTGCACACTGATAGGCACTTCATAGTGCTGATAGGCCAATGTGTTGTTGTGTATTAATGTCAGGAATGCTTAAGTGTCCAGACTGTTAATGGTCAATTTTCATGACCCATCTCATACATACATTTGTACATTTGTACATTTGTTGTTTCAGTCAGGTCAGACATGATGGTGATTGATTAGTTGACCTAAACTTGACCTCCCAGAGCTGCACTCTCTTTGATGCATCAATACACCTAGAAATGGTGCAGTACATCTTTGACCAAGCTTCTCTTAATTATTATTGGATGAATAATCCAGTGTACTTTTGAAACCTAACAATCAGTCTTTTACCTGGAGCTGGATTACCAACTGTGCAAAGACTTTTGGGGCCCCAGACTTCCAGGGACCCCAAAAGCCCCAGGTTCCGTGTGTGTCAATTGTTTGAACATAATTTGATTAATCACAAATTTGTTTAGAATTTGCACAGGACAACTAAGATGTGTCTTCCATTATTACTGTACCTTATCTTGTGGTCCTTTCTTAAAGTGGGGCCCTATGTCAAAATCTAGTTTTAAAAAGTTTATTAGGGGCCCAAAAACATGTTTTCTGCACCTGGGCCCCCTAACAGGTTAGTCTTCCCATGGCTGCAGCAGAGTAGAAGATGCAGAGAAACAAATATACAGTATATACATTATATAGAAAAAATGATGTAACAAATGAAACGTCAAAAGTTAGGCTCTCACGTGAGGCTCTCAATGAATAAATAAAAAGGTAAAGAGTGTAAAGATTTTTGGGTAAAACTACGTCGTAATCTTTCTGTCACACTAAAAATGTGTGATACCTTTTTACCCTGTAGACAAGAGAGATGGATACGTTTTACATATGCACACATCTACAACTCAGTGTTACCTGTAAAGTGTTGCCTGGTGTGTGTGATGAAGCAGGGTCCATCACTTTGCCCCCAGCATCGTCATGTCTGGCTTAAAACTAGAGCAGCTCTTCTGTGAAACTCATGTTTTGGGAATGGTCATCCTGGGACACAAAAACTTGTAGGCATTTTTTTAAGCTTTGTTGAACCTACGGTGGGTTCTGATATAAGCCAGCATGTTTTTAGGTGTCCTAAAATATGACGAAAGACAGATTCAGTCTACTAGCTAAGGACACTGCCTCAGTAAATGGATACTTTTGAAAACACATTTCTCTCTCTTCGTTTTGTTCTTTCATCCACTCTAAGCCAGTGTGTCCCACCCACAAAAACTCACCTTTTCTTAGATGCTCTTCCAAGGTGACAACTTTCAAAACACCTGCCTCACACTATAGAGTGGTTGGAGAAAATGGAGCTTTTCAAAAAAGATGACATTTTGCAACCTTTTGCATCATGTAAACATGCCTTCTCACTTCCTTTTACTTGAATCTCTTTTTTGAACCTCAGCTTCTTCCTCCCACGATGTAAGGGAGGAATCAAGGCATCACACTTTTGCCAAATGGGACATTCCTCCTCACTCCGGCAATATTTTGAGGTGACGTCAGCCTATTCATGACGCACAGTTGCATAACCTGACACTGAGCTTGTAATGGATTGCTCTGGATAATGAGAAAAGCTGCAAATACTTTACATGAAGTCTGTAATTGGTTTGTAAAAGGTTAAAGGTATAGTAAGTCTATCCATTTCAAGCTTAGGTGGCCTATTATAGGACTAACAGCTTAAACAGTCGATGTAATATCCTACTCTGCAGCTTTGGGGGGAAATAATTGGACACTCTCTATGACTGAGCTGAGATGCACTGGGAAATGAACAGAGGACAGAAGATGCCTGGCTGGTTAATGACTAAACATTTAAAAGATGGCATGGCATTTTTATGATTCATTTATTATTTAATCACAAACACCAAATAAATGGAACAAAATAGGAAAAATGAGGCACCATCTGACACATAAATGGGATTTTTCAAATGTATCCACATCAGGGTGCACATGGCTGTTATTTATTTATCTGTTCTCACATACAGTTTGACAAAACAATAGTGTAGCAGTGACACAGTGATTACAGCCCGTTTACGTCAGCCACAGTGACCACATGCGGCCTTAACTTGGGACTCTTGAGGTCCAGTCTTTTTTTCACAGAAAGTTAAACACGCACATGTTTGGGGTTAGAAACTCCAATGGTCTTTTGCAGATTTAAAAAAATTGTCAGCATACATCACAACTTGTGAACTCTGAGTAGCTATCAATAGATGATACCTCTTACGAAGTTGTGAATAACCCATCAGTGGTATAATGGCCTGTCAACCTCAACAAAATATTATTATATATATTATATATATATTATTATATTATTATTATTATTATTATATTAAAGTCTAGTGTCTTCTGTTGATGTCTTCTCCTCAGTGCCCCCTAGTGATGACATTTTCTGACACTTTTTGTAAATTAACAGACAGCAAAAAAAAAAAAAATCTACTGAAATTTGTAGGCAGGGTTCATTGCCATAGTGCACATAGAGCATCCGACCTGTGTGATGGTGCGTATGTGCTTGTTCATGTGTGTACTGGTGGAGCATGAGATGTTTGTGAAATTGCCTTGTAGTCTAGTCAAATGTTTTGGTTTTGTTGTGTACATGAAATAGTGTTTGAAAAATCTGACATTAAGTGAAATGTACTCTAATCATATGTAATAAAACTTAAAGTCCATCTCCAGACATTTTAAGAATGTAAAAAAAACTCTGCTATGATTACTAAGTTGTTTTTTTTTAACTCTGAAAAGGGGCTGGAAGCACATCTGCTCTTTGTCCCTCTTTGGGAAATTCTGGATCTATTATGCCACGCCCACAATCGCAGCATGTTAGGTTGACTGGGAGTGGTGCCTTACGTCCTGCGTCACATAGAGTGTTATGTGCCTGATGCGTGTTCTCATTGGCTCGCATTGGGTCGTCTCGTCACTTTTTGGATAAGCTAGCAAAACCGTAACCTAAAAAGTTGTTTATTAACCTCTTCTTTGCCTAAACCCCAAGATTAAAACTACAGGAGACCTCCCGCCTAATTGTAACTTCAAACAGATATTTTTTTTTATTATTATTATTTTTTGCGATCATCAATTTACGAAGATACACTTAGATTTTTGCTCCTTGTTACATTACTGCTGGCATGGCTGCAACCACTACTTGACTTCCCTGCAGATTTTCAAATTACTTTTACCTGACTCTTGATAAATTCTCAAATTGACCATCATAATGTTATATTAGAAAATATGTAACATTACAACTAAATTGTGCTAAAATATATTGACATTTAGATGAGCACGGACTGAGACGGTCACGGTACACTGCTACGGCCTGCAAAACCATGCCCATCCGGGTGAAAAGGCAAGTTTTTAGGGAGTCCCGAGAGACATACATCTATGGTGAGAGAGTGGTGCGTCGAGAGATTCAGCCATACATGTTTGAGCCTCAGTCAGATCCAGATGAGGAGTCTGTTGTGCACCAACAAACAAATAAAAGATGCTAACTACACTTACCGTTCTGATACATCTGCTAGTCTGTTGTGCACCAACAGACTAGCAGATGTATCAGAACGGTAAGTGTAGTTAGCATCTTTTATTTGTTTATGTTGTTTGTTAGCTTGTTAGCTTGCAACCGGCAGTGGCTGACACAGCGTTAGTGGTGGTGAAACATACAATAATATCTGCTACGATGTTACAGTGTGTTCACATTGTTATTATGTAACGTTAGTAGATAGTGGAAGGAAGCTCCAGGGTCCGGTTTAAAAACTGCAAACTCTACCATGTTTGCTGTCAAAACTTTCACTACGCTAACTCAGTGCAAACTCTCGCTCTCTGTACTGACAAGTCCGCTCTGTGCTGGAGGTTCCAGCTTTCTTTGCCTGTGGCATTACGATTGGCTTTCGAATTTGTGACGTCCCAAATCTACATACGTTTGAATCTCAGATTTTAGGGAAATGACATCTCCCCCTTTCAGTGGAGGAATGTGAAAACACCTCTCTAATGACAAACTTTGCAGAGATACAAGTCACTAAAGTCAAGGTCTGACATTTTAGGGGACTTTAACATAAGCAGCATACATTTTTGAGTGGAGGGGTACTTTAATAAAAAGAAGCTTTCATGTTGTTTAGGTGTGAGCTTTTAAGGAACAATCTAGAGATACTAGCGTGGGTGGAGCCCCATCTGTAACACAAACGGCATTTCTTAAATTTTTGTGAATTCCCAAGATAAATCCACATTAGGGTGGCCATGGCCTCAGTAAGCTAAACAAAACTGCTGTTAAGTCCGGGTGGTCCTAGATTTAAAATAATTAATAATTCCTTACAATATGCTGTTTTTATTACATTATTACACATGCATAGTTTTTTATGTACATTCCCAATGACAATTTAGAAAGTCGAGAACGCGAGAAGCAAACTGATACCATAACCATTTATGGTTAGCATGCTAAGACATTATTTTATCTGAAATCATTCTGAAATCACCTTTATTGTAAGGGAAGCCTCTTTAGTTCTTGTAGTATCACTGTTGTCGTTGTTGTTGATGTATGTTCTGGGTTAAATGGTTTCTCCATCCAGTGGTGAAATGTAACTAAGTACATTTACTCAAGCACTATTTGAGGCACTACATTTATCTGACAGCTTTAGTTACTAGTTATTTTACAAATTAAGATTTTACATAAATCTTAATTATTATACATTCAACTACCCAACAGAATATCAATTAGAGCTGAAATGATTAGTCAATTGACATACATTTTGACAGTCATTATTCATGCAAAAATGCCAAACATTTCAGGGTTCCAGCTTCTGAAATGTGAGGATTTGCTGCTTTTTCCTTGTAATCGTTTTACAAGTAACCTTAGCTCTGGTTCCGGGTCAAAACTAAAATATCTTACAGTGCTTGGCCTATCAAAAAACAGCCACAAGTCCTCCCCCACCAATATTCCTGTTATTGCGCTTCACTCTCAGATAAGAATAGATTGTACACTCCCACCTAGTTGTCAGCTTTGGACATTTGAATCTCAGTTCTCTCTCTAATAAGTCTTTTACTTGCCACAAATTTAGTAACTCCTCCAATCTTGATTTTTTTTATGATTACTAAAACTTGGTTGAGTTTAGGTGATTTCACTCCATTGACTGAAGCAACACCACCTAGTTTTATTCATTTCCATCAACCCAGGCTATCTGTTCGTGGTGGCGGAGTATTCACAAAAATCATGTAAAATGTTCCCCCATCTGTAATTCCACTTTTCACACCTTTGAATCACTGTGTTTGGTAATAAATGGCAAGGCTCTGTTGCAAGTCACCCATTTTAACAAAACCTGTTTGGAAGTACTTGATTCAATTGCTCCTCTCAAAAATAGGAGATCAAAATCTCGAACTCTTCCGTGCTCAATGGTGCAACTCGTGCCTCGATAAGAGAATGTAGAAAAGCTGAGTGTAAATGGAAAGCCAATAAATTACAAATCTTCCACAGAAAGGTCTTGCCCCCAGTTATATTGCTGACCTTTGAACTCTCTATGAGCCGGAACGCAGCCTGAGATCCTCGGGCAAGGCCCTTTTGGCTGTTCCACAATCCAGTCTCAAAACTAAAAGTGAGTGCGCTTTCTCTATTAGGGCGCCTGTACTTTGGAATGGCTGCCTGAGGAAATTAGGCTAGCAAAATTAGTTTCATCTTTTAAATGCCTTCTAAAAACACATTTGTATAAACAAGCTTTTATGTGAACTTCTATGCATAGTTTTTGATCTGTTCTTAATAGTATCTCTGTTGGTGTATTTTTAGCTGTATCTGTTTACCTCATATATTACCTTTATTTTCATTCTGTATTGCTATTGTTTAGGGGTTTACTGTATGTAAAGCACTTTGTAAACATTGTTTTTAGAAAAGTGCTTTACAAATAAAGTTATTATTATTAATAATAATTTTATTAAACAAGCAGTGTAAAGGGCTCTGGTATTTCTCACTACTTTCTGAAGTTGTCACATTCTGACTCTCTGTCTCTCTCCAGCCACATTCCCACTTCCCCAATCCAAACCATTGCTATTTTCTACCTGTCCACCAGATGCCCTCTGACTTTTCCACCTATCTCAGCCATCTCACTAACTCTGACTCCAACCTCTCGCTCTTGTCCTGCAATAACCTCTTTCCCTCCAGTCCCAGTCAACTGATCTTCCCCACCCACCTGTTCACCTGTTTCCACTTTCCCTCGTCAGCCCTGCAGTACTTGACCAGCCCTTTTCCACTCACTCCTTGCCAGTTCTTCAAAGCTGCTGTTATCTCATCCCTTTGCTTTCAAATTCAATTATGAATAAATCACTGAAAGTATTCTGTCTTCCTCAACTGCCTGCACTTGGGTCCTTCCCCTGTTGCCACTCTCCCTTACCCCCTGTGATAGAAGTTTTACAAACTAAACAGTTTGTCGATTAAAGAGTAAATAATCACCAGATCCATATCCATATAATTATTAGTTGCAGCCTTATATAAAATAGTTGAAAATTTGCCCCACATCAACCACCTACAATGCTAAAATGCTGCTTTCACATTAATGCATCAGTAATAATAATCTAATGATATAGTATATACAATAATCTGTATTACTTTTGATACTTTTTAGTACATTTTCCTGATTATCTTACATACTTTTACTTAAGTAACATTTTCAATGCATGAGTTTTACTTGTATTTTTACAGTGTGATGTTTGCTTAAGTAAAGGATCTGAATACTTTCTCCCCTACTGTCTCAATCTAATGTCCAAAATCAGAACATGAAGTTTATCGTTACGGGATTCTGGCACAGTTGATCGAGGAGTTTGGCATATTCACTGGACAGCAGCTGCAGTAAAGGTTGCTCACATGACGATATGCTGAGCTGCCTTTCATCTCTGAGCTCATTCGTTCAGGGCACATGCTATTCTCATGTGTTTTTGGCCAGTCAGTGCTGTTAGGGGTTTTTGTACCGAGCACTGGTCATATGAGTGTCAGTCAAAGAGTCTGCTTCTCAGAACGTTGGGGGTGGGGTGGGTTACTCCTACACAAATGTCCAAGAGGAACTTTGTTGGTGTGATGCAGAGGGGCTGGGGGATGTTCTCATGTGTGAAATAGTGTCCAGCACTGCCTTTGACCAAAATCAACCTACTGATAAACTTATTTTGTATTAATTGAATTATTAATTGATTTGGACATTGCAGAGGGCTACTTCCCCAGGTGCTTCCATCATATAAGTCTGTACTCTCTAGATAACATATGAAGGGACCCCAAATGTTGTGAAAGAGTGACTGATTACCCCTGATAGTTGTAAATAATTCAGAAATCCATTTACCCATACTTGGTCTACCAACCTTTTTCCATGATAGAGCAATAACTCTTTTGGCCAGCATAGATACATTTACATACAACATGAATTAACATTTGCTGTTCAGTGCAGCAAACAAGCCATGTCTTCTCCAGCTGCATCTGCAAAGGTGAGATCGGAAAATATTAGTCTTTTGCCTTCATAGTCTAAAACCTCTGCAGGTTGATGAGATGATAATACTTGTATACATGACAGCTGGTTAAATGGCAGAGTCTTCATTAGGCAGTGATTCACACCCTGCACAGCCTTGTCTGGGGGTTGCATTACCATTAAGCGGTGGAAGCAAGCAACATCAGCAGCGAGATGAATTACACTCCTAAGTGCTGTTGGAATGCATCATCTCCATTTGTTTTGAACCTTTATTTATCCATCAAAGAGGTGGCTTGGCAAGGATGCTCTTTTTGTTTTAGCATTCATATCCAGTAATGACTCAAATTCACAAGCAGGAGCCGACCAGAACAAACACCACCTGCAGGGGAAGGCCACATGGAGGTTAAGTGGGTTAAATCTATAGGCTTTGGCACTTGTTGCTGAGGGAGAAGAGAGAATTACTGCCACTTCAGACTGTCCACATTCAGGTCTTAAATCTTATTAAATCTTATTACTATATGCTCTAAAATATTACATTTATTTATTACAATTATATTTGGTAAGTCCTGCAGACGCAGATTGCGTAAAGCGTCGCCTGCTTCTACTGCTGACAATGACGCCTGTTGTTTGTGATGTAACAAAAGCCCAAATGTCTTTTTCAAACCACGACCAAGACATCAAAATACAATTACTGTATATTTGAGTAGTATCCCTTCAACAATCCTAACCCTTAACCTGTGCCGACTTGTCTTCAAACACAGGAACCTTGGAAACAGCTGTAGAGCCTGATGTGTGTTTTGGCTGCTTTGCTCCTGTCAACCTTCTTCAGCTGACTTCGGCGATTAATTCATCTAAGCCATCAACCTGTCCCTTAGACCTCATTCCAACTAGGCTGCTTAAAGACGTTTTACCCTTAATTAGCACTTCTTTACTGGATATGATCAGTCTTTATTAACAAGCTATGTACCACAATCCTTTAAAGTAGCTGTAATTAAACCGCTTCTTAAAAAGCCCACTCTTGATCCTGGGTTTTTTAGTCAACTATAGACCTATATCTAACCTTCTCTTTCTTTCTAAGATCCTTGAGAATGCACCAATCAGTTGTGTGACCTTCTAAATAACAATAGTTTATTTGAGGATTTTCAGTCAGGGTTTAGAGTGCATCATAGCACAGAGACAGAGACAGCTAACACTGCAACTTTCTAATATTAAACTCTGACAAAACTGAAGTTATTGTACTTGGTCCCAAACACCTCCGAGACAAATTATCTAAAGATATAATTACTCTAGATGGCATTGCCCTGGCCTCCAGCAGCACCGTAAGGAACCTCAGAGTTATCTTTGATCAGGATTTGTCCTTTGACAAAAATCAGGCATATCGTGCCTCAAAATGATGCCGAAAAATTAGTGCATGCATTTGTTACTTCTAGGCTGGACTACTGCAATTCCTTATTATCCGGCTGCCCGAATAAGTACCTTAAGACTCTCCAGTTGATCCAAAATTCTGCGGCACGTGTACTGACAAAAACTAGGAAAAGAGATCATATCTCTCCAATATTAGCTTCTCTGCACTGGCTCCCTGTAAAATTTAGAGTAGAATATAAAAATCCTTCTCCTCACCTACAAAGCTCTTAATGGTCTGACACCATTGTATCTTAAAGATCTCATAATACCATATTATCCGACTAGAACACTGCGCTCCCAGGATACAGGGTTACTTGTGGTTCCTAGAGTGTCCAAAAGTAGGATGGGAGCCAGAGCCTTCAGCTATCAAGCTCCTCTCCTGTGGAATCAGGTCCCAGTTTGGGTTCGGGAGGCAGACACCATCTCTACATTTAAGAGTAGGCTAAAGACTTTCCTCTTTGATAAAGCTTATAATTAGGGCTAGCTTGGGTGAGCCCTGAACCATCCCTTAGTTATGCTGCTATAGGCCTAGACTGCCATGAGACTTCACATGATGCACCTCTTTCCGCTCTCCTCCTCTCCCTCTCCATCTGTATGCATTTTTATCCCATTACTGCATGTTCCTAATTCAACATCTTCTCTCTCCCATAGCTTTCTCGTTTCTCTCCTCTCTCCTTCTGTCGCTTTCAGCAGGTATTTCTGCCTCCGGAGCTGCAGAGACTGGATCTGTGGTTGTGGGCCACCTGCTGCCCCCGTGTTCCTGCTCGACAACTGCTACTACAGTTGTCTATAGTTGACTATAGCTGTCATTCCTATTATTACTAATTTATTAATATTAACACTACAATTACTATTCTACTATATAAAAAAGAATCTACGTGGTCTTTGCATTGAGACTGTATTCTGTTTCTTATGTTGACTTATTTTATCATCACACATTTCTTATCTGCATTGTAGTTAATGTTTCTTAATGTGTGGTTACAGCAGCCTTTTGCACCCTTTTAATTTAAAAATGTGTGTCAGAAAAATTTCAGAAAATCTAGATGTCATTACTGCAAGACGCTGTACATAAAATTTCCATATAGAGGTAATATTTAGTTGTAAAAATATGGCATTAAAACTGTACATATTTAAATCTATCTAGACATTTCATGTTATTTGTGAAAACAGAACATAAAATTAAAAAAAACTCATTTCATATTTTCTAAAATACATAACAATAAGACATCACAAAAGTTAAATAATCCTCCTATGAACTGAACATTAGACTTTTTTTAACTTTAGACTTTAGACTTTAGACTTTATTGTTCCCAAGGAGAAATTCCTTTCCACAGCACTGCACACAGCATAACAACATAAAATGACAGACAGCAGTACACGCTCAGGCCAGTTCAGCGAGGCCATGAGGATGGGCTGAGAAATCACACAGTGAGGGACTATTCTGAAGTGTAAATCAACATATCAGTTGGGTAAGGAAAGGCAGTTTCTTTTTATTTTTATAGGAGGGGCAGAGGAGCAGGGCCATTTAAAACTGTGTTTTATTTATGCCTGCTTGTGCAACATGAGGGCGCTTAAAGACAAAGGGTTGACCAGGGATTAACAGTTTCACAAGAAGATAAACTATTATTTAAAGTGTTAAATATATTGTTTGTCATGGGGGAATGTTAATTTATGATACATTCTTTACACTTTATTTGAATTAGAAATGATGTCTCCACCTCTTTTAATTTTTGTTTTATGCCTTCAATATTCTGTTCATGTTTACCCCAACCCCCTTTGGGAAACACGTTTTGTTCTCATTAACAAGAATATATTTTGCAAGGTGACACTGCATTGCAAGGTGACACTGCATTGCGGTGTCATTGCAGTGTCACCTTGCAAAATAAGTTCAACCTCCTTATGTTTAAGTTACGATACTTAACGAATAGAACGTTGTGAACAAAGTGTCTCTTCATAACTTTACCCTAATAACACTTTAAGATTTGCTGTGTCTGCTGCTTGACTGTTTCTTACTGCACTATCAAATAAAAGTTTTATAGTGAAAGAAAATGTGGATTATAAGCATTAATTTATGACATCTAGACACTTTTGGCCTCCTGACATGAATGAGTACGCAGCCCCTTAAAGGTCACAGCAAGAATTTTTTGAGGACAACCTTTGCATTTTCTCGCAATACTTTTTTTCTTCCATTCCTTCTGAGCCATATTTCTATTTGGAATGGAAAGTAGTGTAAGTAAAGTTGATGCATTTAGGATTGTTTATGGACACCTCACCTTCTTGATCTAAGAATTTGTTTAAGTTTCCTTTCACTAGTTACATAGCCAGAAGAAAAGTATTGTGAGGTAACGCAAAACATATTGCAAGGGAATGCAAAAGTATTCCTCAAAAAAAAATTCTCCATGTGACGTTTAGGGGGCTCCGTACTAAATAAAGTAAGCCAGGCATTCATCTTCTTACTTTGAATACCGCTTGCATCACCCTCCCTCTCCAAGCGTGTAGGAGAAACATTGGTCCAAATAAAAGGATCTGGATTTTGAGCAACTTTTTCAACAACAAAGCATTTCATAAACATAAATTGTGATTTATTTCATGATAGTAATCTTTAAAGCAATAGTTCATCATTTCTTTTTTCATTCTTTCCATTTCTGAGAACCATCCAGTATTGATTGCTGTCATTTTATATGACATCATTGTTAAAGCTTCCTTTTATTTTAATATATGTAATAGGTTTCCTTTTACCAATATATACACATTACTTTGCATATCATTTGGAGTAATAGTCTTTATTGTCCAAGGGGGAAAGTTGTTTCCACAGCCTGGACACATAAAAAGTAATATAAGAAAATATATCTGCACTTACATACCCATGTATGCATGCACATTTACTGTGTATATCTTTACATAGTGTTTAAGTGGAATTTAATTTAGGGTTAGAGCTATGGTAGAAGAGATAAAACTTCCTTCAGTTTCATTAGGATAAGATAATAATATACTATGTTTAAGTTACAGCATTCATAGAAAATAGGCAGTTCATTTAAAATAATCACAGCATGACTCATGATTTATGTTTTCAATATTTATTCATACATTGTAATCACAAAATAGCTTGATTACATGGTAACTGTGGTAGATTACAGGTTTGCAGGAAGCAACTGACGAATTGCATTCAAGTGTTACTCACTTTTTAGTCACTTTGTTCTTCTCAAGACATGGTGAAGGCAGGTTGAATGAATGAACATATTTTGAGGTTACTGCAAAATGGCTACTTTTCAATCTGAAAAAGTAGAAATGAACAAAATAGACAGCTTAATCGGTGTCTCCTAAAGCAGACACATGTTGCCTGTCCTCCATCAAACTCCTGCTATTCTGTGTGCTTCGTCCTTGTATATTATTCCTTGAAAAAATCTATACGCCTGTAGCAAACACAAAGCTGAATGTGTATGGTCCTGGTATTAAACAAGTGAAAGGAAAGTTATTTTCTTTTCAACAGCACAGACTTTTTCTTTCATAAAGCACTGTGTGTGTGTGTGTGTGTGTGTGTGTATGTGAGTGTATCTTCTCCATTCAAGGTGTAGCCGTGACGTGCAACCAGTGAGTCAGGTCTTCCTAATGAAGTTTCCACACAGGAATACAT
Source organism: Siniperca chuatsi (assembly GCF_020085105.1). Lineage (NCBI taxonomy): Eukaryota > Metazoa > Chordata > Actinopteri > Centrarchiformes > Sinipercidae > Siniperca > Siniperca chuatsi. The sequence continues at coordinate 15,421,378 of NC_058057.1, forward strand.
GCACACCTTGTATACCAGGACCGCCGAAAAACGATCCAATCAGTTAAATTGATTTACACACTTCACTCTGGCTCTCCAGCCTTTTTTTAAAGGATGCTACTCTCAGCGATTAGGACTGACCTTTGAGGGATTTAGAGCCGGGATTGACAGGGGTCCACTAATGAACTGCAGTTGTTTTTATCAGTGTATTATAATGAAAACATGCAGTCAAGAAATTTACCTGAGAGAACTGAAACATCTCAATAATCACCCATTAAGGATACTTGAAGTCTTGAAAGATTGCAACCCAACCAAAGGAAGAAGCAGGAGGAGGAAGAGGAGGGCAGCAAGTTAACAACTGGTTCACTAATGCTTCACCTGTTGTCTGGTGACGTGAGCTGCATCACTGATTAAAAAGTGCGTGGGTGGTCTTTATACCAACCATATACACAGACACACAAATACACACTCCTCCCCATCCGGAAAGGAGCAGGAGACCCCTTACCTCAATCACACCCTGAGGCCTTGAGACTCCGAGCTCTGTATCTCATGCGTCTATAAAAAGAGCTTTCCTCCTCTAAGGAAGCAACAGCAAACCCTCTCCTACTGAGCATTTCATCACAGAGCAGAGAGAAAGCACAAGAGGAGGAGAGGGATCACAGTTAAGAGTCACCACTCTGGAAGATCTGTGGATCAGCGGAGGGAGAAAAACAAGAGAGAAAAAGAAAGCGTTTGGAAAAGGTAAAAAAAAAAATGTCCTGAACTTGTTTGTGGATTCTTGTTGTTTTGGCATGGATCAAAATTGTGTCTGATTGTTGTGAGCTTTTTGTTTTTCTGACTAATGAGCACTATTTTCATTAGCCACGCTCGCTTATTGATTGATTTAGGATTTTCTGACATGTACAGCTAGATTTGCTCTGTAAATTATCATTCAAGTGGATTTATATTTCATAGTTACACCTCAGCTTTTTGAAGAATAGTATAGTTGTCTTAGGTGACATTTGAATTGCTTCCCATTAACATATACCTCTACAAACACTACTAATCTACAGATGCTTTAAATAACTCCATATACAATTAACAAATAAGGTTTCAATCTATTTTGATTGCAGCTCTCAGGCTTCTTTTATCAGAATATGTCTGTGGAGAGCAGAGCTCAGCTGAGTGAGTCATACTGTAGGAAGAGTGAAGACGAGTCTCTGCCAGAGTTACAAAGACGATGGCCCACCAAGGAGTCACTCCTTAGAATTACAGAGAAGGGAGGGAGAAACAACAAGATGCAATTTCCCAACAAAGGAAAGAAAATGAACTCATCCCCTGTTAGACATTTAATGCAGCAAGATAAAAAAAAAGTGAAATAAAAGGGCGATGGGATTTTCTGAAGGAGCTTTAAAATGTTAATGTCCGTGAAATTAGGAATTAGATGGCCAGCAGGATGTCACATTTAGCCGAGTACCGGTGAAGATTAATTGGTCAGTGCTAAATCTTAAAGTTTAGTTACATTTTTAGGATAGGATGAGAAGTGATAATATAAATGGCAAAAAAAAGAGATAAGGGAGAGGCGCCTGCTCTTTGGAGATGCATCACAAGGGAAACCATTCAGTGTTGTCATTTATTGAAAGAACTCGTTTGTAACTCTTCCTCACCACTGAAGAAATAATATATTGTTTCTGAAAAGTGTGGGACCTATATGAATGCAGCCTCTTACAATACCTATACCATGAATGTATCCATGTATGTACATTGATCACTGTCCTTGAACTAGCATAACATTTGCTGTCCACTCATCTCACAAAGCGACTTTAACTAATTTCACCTCACTGACCTTTCAATTCTTGGCTGCAGATCTCCCAACTAACGTTAGAAAGGGCAGTATAGCTGAGGAAATTCAAAGCCTATTCACACGAATTACTAAATTACTACAATCATCATTGTTGTGTGCCATTGAACACATATAAAGGGACTGTTGGATTCATTTTATTTGTCCCTGGTTCCCAGCAGAATTACTACATTGAATTGCAAGACATGTGGAAAATGTATATCAACATAGCTTGGGGATTGTATGGAAATTAATGCAGTGGGAAAGGGGGTTAGAAACTTATATTTAACATTTAAAAGAAAGACACTCCCTAGGGCCTTTAACATTTTATTTGGACACTTCCCTTGACTTGCAAAAAAAACCAACAACATCCTCCACCCAAATATCTCAACTCAGCCCCAATTTCAGGATTATTATTTGTTAAACATAATAATGATAATATGTTAAACATAACACGTGGTGCGTCCTGTTTACCGAACATTCCAGTTGCTTTCTATTTTTTTAACCAAGAGCTGCTAAATGAACAGTTCTTACCACTGACATTCAATAAGCGGCAATGAGATTCATCAGCACTGTAATATTTCGGCTTCACCCATTAGTAGAACAGGTTGGGTTGTGCTGAATTTGCATACTATCGGCTAAAGTTATAATCCTTAAGATTTCAGTCCTGGTTGATTTGGGGACTCCTGTGGTTACCGTGGTAACAACAAGTGTGGTTTTATACTACAGCAAAAACTCTTTGAGCAGCTACTTTGTCATAAATACAACAGAAGAGCAGCTGGTGTATCAACCAAACAAACCCATGTTGTTTTAATAAAGAAGCTATTGAATAGATATTGCAGAACAAAATGCTGACCACAAATAGCATCAAAAATTAAGGATTATAACTTTAACTATATATGATACGTTTAACTTTACCATAGTTTTATGTTGGCCATTGAAAAATTGGCATGCTCCTTAGAGAGAGAGCTTTGCTCAATCCTAAAAAAATAAAAAAATCCATGTAACTGTTTTATATAACTTTATATATATATATATATATATATATATATAAAACTTTGTCCTTCACCCTCCGCCGGTGGTCTCATCCTTCGAACTTGGGTCCTCCTCCTGGGAGCTTGAGGGTTCTGCGCAGTATCTTTGCTGTTCCTAGTACTGCACTTTTCTGGACCGAGATCTCTGGTGTTCTCTCCCACATTTCCTGTCTCAACAGCTGTTGAAAAATAAAAAGACCCTGCAGACTACCTTCCCTTAAGCAAAAAAAAACCCTCCCATAATCCTCCCCGTTTTCTCAACTCTTATAGAAGAGACTCCACTGTCACATTTTCCAGCATTTTCATTAGAAACCACTTTTTTTTCTTTTTTTCTCAAGTATGTTTATTGAGTTTTGTTCTTTTTTGTAAAAACACAGCAACAACAGAGCTCAGCACAACACTGGTCTACACAATCAGCATGAATAATAGTGACAGAAATAAAAAAATAAAAATAAAAGCCAAGATATAATAATAAAAGCTCAGATAACATGGGCATTACAATTACAGTGTTATAAACAAGGTACAGAAGGGGGGTTATAAACCACTTTTAAATCAGATTAATGCACCACTGATAAACATGACCATCTGTTACAGTGCGTGTTGGCTGGAAGGGGAATGTTGATTAATGGTATCTGAGCAGCTATTATTCAACCATGACACACACAGCTACAAATCCACCAATTATCTCAAAGATGGTGTTGAAACAGGTCAAGTTATATAAGGAATGGAGGAACGTGTTATGCAAGTACAATGATCAAGAGACACCTACTGTATTTCTTCACACACAAGTGCCAATATCTTCCTTTTCAGGCATGATTAAGTGAATATTTGAGCCTGTCGGGACTGGTGTGTTATTAAAGCCTTTTCTGTGTTTTGAAGAGAGTTTCCCTGCTGTGTTTTTACTTTCTTTTCAGCTCATAGCCTTACTTGTGTTTCTGTCCTCCACACTAGGCTGAAGATGGTGTGTCTATGTTGGTTGTTAGTGGTGGTGATGGCATATGTGTGCGTCCCCGGGTTTGGGTTGGTGTGCTGGGACAGCTCCATCTGCAACAACCTGAGCAACAAGGGAAGGATACTGGTAGGTCAAACTGTCCTCTCCATAATCTGTTTCCATCTTTCTATTTCTTTTCTGTTACTGCCATCTATAGGCAAGGCTAGGTGACTTTATTACTATAACGATATCACACAGCGTAATTCAAAGTGCTTTAAACAGAAAAAACAAAAAAGACTAAAATAGAAACGAAGAAAAGGTCAAGAAAATAAAATAGAATAAAAAGTAGAATTTTGAGCTTTGAGCAGTCCTGACTTTGGAAACAGCAGTTGACAAAATAATCTTTCCTCAAGGTCCATTTAGTAGGTGTCCTGGAGCTTTCGATCTTATCACACAATCTTCTTCAGATTATTTTCTGAATCTTTCGATAATCAACTTTTAAGCCAACATGGACGAGAAGTCCTTATTGAGCTCAGAAACATTAAAAAAATTAAACATCTTTCAATTTCATGACAACAGAGCAAACACTGTCTGCTCAGGAAGATCGTATGATATGATCGAAAGCTGGACCTTGTGACAAACAAGATGTATTGCGCAGACCTCAAAGCAGCTTTAAGTTTAATTAAAATCAATGGCAAATATTTGTTTTAGATTTAAAGTGTTAAGTGTTGAAGCAATTCTAAAATCTTTGAATCTGAAGTGATGTGTTCACCTTCCTTGGAGTCAAGCTTTTTTAGAAAGACTTGAGAAAAGCCCATTGCAGTTGTCCAACGTACAAGAGATAAAGGCATTGGTTTGTTTTTCTTGTTCAAGTTATTATGCACATTGATTTTTTCAATGCACATGTTCATGGAGTCTATGACACCAAACTCATTTGGTGATTCAGATCAAAGTCTGTTTGAGTGTCATCAGCATAATGATGATCAGAACCTTCCGCTACAATAAATCAGTATCAAAAAAATAAAATAGGCTAAAGTCAATTGCCCATTTGTGTATCATCATCAACTCTTCTTGCTGCAAATAACTCACAGATAATAACATTGAGTTTTCAAATGTTTGCTGGTGTCTCTGTTATTCCTTCCACACAGGACTGTATTCACCTCTGCATGTCTGTGATCCATACTGAGTTCCCAGAGCTCAGCGCATTGGACCTAAAGGTTAATGATAACGATGACCTCTTACTCAGGATCCTTCCAGCCACCCTGGTCTCTGAAAACAAAATATCAGAGTCAGATCTGAAAGCCCACAGCGACAGGCGACGCTCCTATTCAATGGAGCATTTCCGCTGGGGCAAACCCTCTGGCCGCAAACGCCGGCCTGTAAAAATTTTTGCCTCTTCTCTGGAGGGAGGGGGCTCTTCTGAGGCCAGTTTCCCCCCTCGGGCTCGCAGGCAGCTGAGCAGTAACGAGGATGACACAAAGGGGGACCGGAATGGAGAAAGTAATCAAAACCAGGGATTGCTGAGGGCGAGGGTCAGCTCTAAGTCACATGTCCCTTTGAGCCCAGAGCAGAGAAAAGACGGGACCTATCGAATGAGTCACTTCAGATGGGGGAGCCCACCTGCCTCCAAACGTAATGGCAGCTTTAAGAAGTTGCGGGAGGAGAAACATCAGGGGCAGCTGGCCAAGCTCTTCAGGAACATTATAGTCAAGGATGTGCAGAGGATAATGGGCTGAATGGAGGATGGAGGGGAAGGGCAGGGTAGTTGAACGAGTCTAATAGCCATTGCATGTTAGTACCCACAGGTCTTCATTTTAAATTACAGAAACTTGTCACTATCATTAGCATGTTGTTGAATGTCTTTTCTGGGCCAAAGGTTTGTCTCATTAAAATCTTAACTAAAGATAAGAAACAAGGCAGTTTTCTGTCGAATAAAAACAACGATGCACCCACTGACTGCCTTGACCTTCTTGGTCTGACTTGAAAGCTTTCTTAGGAGTATTTCTTTCTTGTGGGAAACATCATTATTGATCCAAATGTTTTGTAAAAAGAAGGAAACAGAATGCCATTCCAGGGCAAAGGTGGAATCATTCTGTTTGTGGCAAACAATAATGGTAATTGACTGACTTCATTTGATAAGCACAGACTTACAACATGAACTATAAGGATTATTATCAATGACGCCAGCCACCTGATGAAGGCCACGAGATGCAGCTGAAAGCATCAGAAAGGAAAATTTCCACTAAGTGGGCCGTGTGCAAAGAACTGACTGAAAAACAAAATGACTAAAATCTAAAAATATGTATTAGCATTTTACTGGAGACAGAGGGGGAAGGCTGATGACTTATGGCTTATATACAGGGTGTAAACAAAAAAATGTGTTAACTTCTATACCACAGAACACAATTGTGTAATTTGACATTTGAAGCAGAGTTTCTAGGCTAATGACTTAACGTGTCCATTGTTTTTGGATACTATATTCTGTTGAAGGCTGTAACAGTAGGAGAAAAGATGCTGCTAAAATACACATACATCGAATTTAATTCTGATAAACCGCCCAATCAGATGACAGGCATGGCAATGGCAAATATACAATACAAGCACTGATGCAAGTAGCGTAACAGAAACAAAACACTGTCCATTACAGGCAGTTGGAGAATAACACTATGAGCACCTTTGAGGATACTTAACAATTGCTTAATACTGTGTTGAACACTGGAACTGACTGAGCACTCAAGGTTGCAGTCATCTGTGTTTGCGCTCAGATCTCTTGAACCATTCATTCTTTTCATTCCCTGCATGATGACGCTCTTCAGCTTCCTGTATCTCAGGTAGATCACATTAGAAAACAACATTCTTCTTTATCAGGATGACACTCTCATCAATAGCAAAATAAAATCAGAAACAGATGGTTATGGTTACAGATAAATTTATTGTACAATACAGCAACATCACTAGCATGCAAAGTCAGGTATGACACTCATAAGGCATTTTCTCCATGTAAAAGCTGCCTTTGTCACTAGGTAATCCAGTTTTTAAAGTGCAAAGTTCACAGAATGAATAGATTTGACCTACAGCACTACGTTGTAAACAGATCTATTAACCAGACATGTAATGACAAAAGAAAGATTGGATTACCATCAGTTAATATTACATTACACGATGCAATGACAACAAGCACACTGGTAGATTTACAGGTCTTCACTGCGAAGTCGCAAGATGCTGAAAAGACAATTTTACAAGGTGTCACTGGAAGGTTTCGACAGCTGCACATTGCTCTTAGATAGCTTGCTCTTCACTAACATGGTGGAAAGAGTCACTGGACAAAAACTGTAAACTGTGTTTGGTCTTGGGTAATGACGATAAAGACACACAAATCTGCATGAATGTTCATATAGAAACATGAACGAATACACTCATTGACTCACACACAACTGCACTGACAAAAAGGATAAACAATATGATACGCTAGCATGTGATGTGTGGACATAAATATACATAGAGGACACTACGTTGTAAAAAATAATAAAACAAACAACTAACTGGACTGTAATACATGACAACATTACATTAAACAAGATGGTTGCAAGATGGCTGCAACACGTTTCACACCCGATGCAGTTAATTCACAGAAGCGCAGGAACTCTTATGTCACAAAACTGAACCATCACAGCACCACCACAACAGAAGGTACAATTAAAAACACACAAAAGGATGTGCTACCAACGGTTGGGCCGTGTTAGCGAGGCTAGTGCCAAATTATTGCCATTATACTTCGTTGTTATATCTGTGTGTGTATGTGCACATACACGTGCACACAAAATGGCTTGAAAAATGGCCGAATGAGACAGATTCACTGCTTGGAGGCTGCTGCAGCAGCAGCAGTACAGCATAAAAACAGAATGCAAACTCATTCGAGCAGGACTAAGGGTGTAATGGCAACAATGCAGGTCATGGTCACACTGTGGTGTTAAAACCTGTCTCAAAATCTGTGGCTAGAAATTAAGTTGAAAGTAAGTTTCAAACCTGTTTTCTTCCAAGAATCTATCAGATGGGCTCATTAATACTTTAGCAGGACACAATCAGACTTCACTAGTGTCATCTACTGGCCTCGAGATGTTGCAGATTTCTGCTGTGGGCTGTTCAGACCCTTGTCTTTTTCATTTCATGTGATGCTTGTTACTTATTTGACAGCACGATTTTAACAAAAGTATATGAATATTAACTACGTAGCTTTCTCCCTTATCTATGGACACAATCAGTGCAGTGGCAGTCTAAAATTAGAATTAATATACAGTATAATACACACAAAAACATCCCTACTCTGTACACCAGCTTAAAGATTTATATATTTCTCTGTATATACACATTTATATGGAAAGGAAAGAAAATACAAGATCTTTAATTATCTTCTAGTGTTTGATCTGGTAAACATCACGGTAAACACTTCAGATCTTTAGAAGTTTAGTGTGGACGTGACTGTGGTGCAGTGTGTGTGTTTTTGTGTATGTTTAAACTTGAGTCACCTGTAAGGCACACTCACTTTGGGAGGATAGCACACAGATCGACTGTCATAGTTCATTTTAACCACGGCTAAAAACAAAATAATAAATTAGAACAAAAAACTAGGTGCAGGAAATAAATGCCCGTCATGAACAAAAAAGCACTTTTGGCTAACACTAAAAACAGAAAACAAAAAAATGGTAAATCATTAAACACTGAAGACAAGATGTTCAAGAGCTGAGTAACTTGGGAGATGGGAAGGAATAGCTTTGTATACATTTATCCATATTTCAATCAAACATACACAAAAAAACACTGTCAAGTTAATTAAAATGCATCTAATTGTATACGCTCTTCCTGGCCATAAAATCAACAAACAATAAAACAAATAAAAAACATAAAATGACATGAGAAATTAGCAAGATTGGTCAATAAAATGTTGTGATCAAGGGTAGTATGGCACCCTGTAAGGGACAAACAGGTCAAAAGAATGTCCAAGAATTGCAGCTATCAAAAATGTCCAGTTACAGGGCATGCAACGAGTCAATTCATTCTAAAGCCAATGAAATAACTTTCAGTCTGTCATTTAATTTGTCCTCGCAGTTCTTGGCAATTTCTAATTTGAAAATCCAACCAGTGGAGTTTCTACAGGCATCTAAGGAGAACTGAGGAAAATAAGTGAAATAAATGTTTGTTTTACTGCTGCATTTAATGACATTAGCCAGCTTGCTTTGGCTGCAATCACAGGGCAAAATTGTCATTTCAGACAGCTAAGTTAATCAAGAAGTAGCTTGTTCTTTAGTTGGCTTCAAACAACTGTGGTTTTCTCTTCACTGTGGTTGTTTGATTCCATGATCAAGATGCCTTTACAGTGAGGATCGGTTGCTGCCCCCCCCCCCAAAAAAAATCCCTTTTACTGTCCTCAAATGTTAAATAGTTCTGTAATTTTGCTGTGGACTTTCTGGTCTAGTACACACAAAGGTCAGGAAACTTCATCTCGTAGATGGGTACAGATCGACTCTGGCTTTGGCCGTAACCTGAAGAAATGGTTCCAGATGGGCTGGGCGGGGGTCTGAATGGGAAGAGGAAAGTCAGCAGTCAGCAAAAAAATCAAAAATGATTCATCAAACACTATTTCATTGGAAATATCTTAACCATCTCTTACCTGATTGTAATCTCAAAGATCTGATTAAGTTTGCTCTGCAGTAGTGTGGCCTAGAAGGGACAAAAAAACATCACATATGACAATAGTACAAAGTTGAAACAAGAAGAAAAACAGTCTGAAAAATAATATGGATAACAGAAAATTTTTTTGATGTACCCTGGCACCGCAGTGAGCAGCTATCTCTTCGAAGGGGGCCTTCTGAAACTTCTCCACCACTTGTCTCCTCCGCTCCCTCTCCTGCTCCTCCATACCCACACTGTCCACTAGAGGGAGACACAAACAATATTTAAATGTCAATAACGCTGCAGTATACTGTATGTTGAAAGTGACATTGTGGCATTAGTACTTCTTACAGTAGTGAAGGAAATCTCAACAATTAATTCCCCTTAATGTTCTACAGCCATGCTTATTTCCATTGTTAATTTCATTGCAACTCATGAATTTGACAAAAGAAGTAACCTAAACTAATGTTAGATCATTTTCTTTGTTTTCACCCACATTGGAGGCCCACAAACACAAATCAATAGAAAGTTTTACGAAACAAGTGTGGTGATACTGCGTTGATACTGCGAAGTATTTTATTTCAAACCACAGAAGTTGATAAGTGAGTGGACATACCAATGGCATTTTTCAAGGTTTCAAATGTGATCTCCTCTGCTGGTGTCCTCTGCAGAACAGAACAAGAAAAAAGTACGATGCAGTAATAAGGTAAAATATCTTGAGAGGTGAAAAGCTCTATGCTGAAATGTTTTTCACAAATGCTACACTTCCGTATAGTGGGCATATTTGAGTTCTAGACCATGAAATTGTTGTAAATGCTTTTTGCCTTTACCTCCTCTTTCTCTGGACTGTTTCGGGACTCCACCTCCACCTGCAGTGAGATGGTTTCCCCAATACTCTTTCTCTTGGACAGACGGTCCTCATCTGGAAAGAGAGTGATGCATTTTTTGAATATGTAAAAACGGATTAAACCCAAATAGAAACACAGAGAGACTTTGATGGTCTGACAAATGAATATAAAAGTGAACTGAACTCTAACAAAGTTAGAGAAAGACTGTCCTTCAACTCAATGATCCAAGCCCCAGAGCTGGAAATGGGTCTGCCTTGATGAAGTGTCCTTCAACAAAACAATAAATCCCTGCTAGCTCCAGGGGAGTAGTTCAGCTCTGCATTTCCATACAGGAATGAATAAAGCACCCAGACAAAGTTGTAACATGCTGGCAAGTCCATAAACATCATTATTTACTTGGAGAGAGGCGCATACTCATTTCAAGAAATCCTCCACTTTGCCACAGTTGACTTTTGAACTCAGTGATACATTATAACACAAGAGATGTATTGTTTGAGCTCCTTACCAGTATACTGGGGGACATAAGGCGTAGCCAGTTTCTCTGTGTTGTAACCACTGCCTCCGAGGACCTCGGTGATCTTCGACTGGAGGAACAAAACATCCCCCTCTACCTTCTCCAGTGAAGGCAGCCTTGGAAGAAAGTGTGAGTGGAGATTTTGTTTTATATAGTAATTAGGAAACATTTACTGCCATTATTGCATATTTAAATATCAAATTTAATGTTGGTATGGTTTGGGAGGAAGGAGGATTGAATGCAGCTGGTACATACTTGGGATTATCAATGAAGACATCCTCAGGCAAAAGGTGGGGACTTTCTTTCTGTCTCACCTCAATTACCTGAAGAGCAGAGGAAAAAAGGCAGTTTATTAAAAAAGGTTATTGGTATTCAGACACACACAAACAGAGTATACACAAAGAAGCCCAGGTCCAGACCTCGTGTATGTGCTGGCAGAAGGCTGGGACGGTGGTGAGCTGGCAGATAAGGTTGAGGTAGGCAGCAGCAAGGGCATGAACAGCACAGCGGTTATAAACAGGCAGAGCCTCGTCAGTGGACAGAGCCAGGTCCTGCACAGGAAACAAAGAGACATCAGCAAGGATCCCTGGACTGTAAAACACCCTAAGGAGCTCAATCACACAAATATACCATAACTTCTTAAAATGCGCTCCGACTATAGATTTTAGACTTGGTTTTATGAATCTTGGACTGTGCCCACTTCTTTATCTTGTGTTGTTATATTGGTATTTATACATTTTATTTATTGTCAGTTTAACCACTACTTTAAAAAGGTATTTCTGGTTTTATCTCGTGTTTTTGTGTTGGCAGGAATACTGTGTCTGGGAGTAGTAACAGCAAATTGCACAATTATTTCATAACAAAATAAACAAACAAGTAACTACAACACATTACGTGCATCAGTACCTGCAAGGCGAGTGCCAGTCGAATGAGGTCCACCACCACCTCTTCGTTGGCCAGCTCCACGCTGAGAAGACCCAACAGAGCGAAGAGGGTCTCGTAGTGCTGCCGACCGCTGCTCTGCTCCTTACAGCCCAGGTAGATGTGTCGGTACAGCTGCTGGCCGTGCTGTGAGAAGGATGCACAAGGAGAATGATGAGTCAGAAGAAAGACAGAGAAAGAGGGTACTTGAGTTTAAGTACTCTAGTTTTTCTGCAGGTCCATCACACATGTAAATATTTCTATGTTCAAAGTTCAGAAACCTAACCTTTTTCATGAATAAGTTGTCCTGTCTGGAACACTTGTCAACTTTAAGCTTGAGCACAGAGATGTCCGAGACGATTCTGCATAGAAAGACGGCACAATGATTAACACAAATTGTCACTCAAGTACAGCCAAACTCCAACACACTACAAATTAGGCCTCACAATATACATGCAAACCTGCAGACACACCCACACACCTTATGTTTGAGAACTTGGGCGTGTTGTCGTGCCTGTCGATGAGACTGAGAAGGATTTGGAGCACCAGCAGCCGAACCTCTGGATCCTCTGTTAGAGAGAAGGACAGCAGCGGCTCCAGGAAAGAGCTGGGCAGTGCTGTCAGCATGTTGGTGGTCTGGAAACCTGCCGTCACCTGAGAGATTGATGGTCACAATGGTGGTTTACAATGTTCCTTAAAATGAAGAAAATTCATGTTGTCTGCAGTGGAGTGGTGCTTTTGGCCTTTATAGAAGGCAGGCTACAAATAATCTCTAAGCACATAATCAGAGGGCTCACCAGGTACATACATGTAACTGTCTACTCACCTCTGGCTTGCCATGTCTGGAGTTTGCGGATATTGTCTAATGAGGCCACTGACTGAGCAGCAATGAATCTGTTGCAGCAATTCTGATGTTTGACTTTGTTTACATGAATTAAGACACTTTCAAATGTACATTACATGTTGGATTGAAGCGAACAGTGTGTCTACCTCCTGTTAGTCCTACACTAGCAACCTGGATGGATGGGTACTTTCATAAGCACATATTTAGGGTTTGGTAAAAATGACATTACCAGAGAAGTAGCCCTTGCTCGCGCAAACATTCTTTAGATCATGAAAAGACAAATGTGAAGCCATGCAGAGAAATGAAAAGATTAAAGAATATCAAGAGGATGGAAGCAGACCATAAGTACTACTGCCAAAACGCACATGGCTTGTAGAAAATTAATTTTCTCAAGAGCTGCACGCTGATTGTTAGTTTGATAGTACTATAGCTATTGAGAAGTGAAGTGTCACTGTGACTGATTAGAATTAATTTAGTCCTTGTCTACAGTTATAGCATTGGGATAAACACAGCTAGTAGCACTATTATATTAACTACCTTATTAAAACCATAAAACGCACTGGTTTTGGTGACAGACTGACACACACATATTCTCTCTATTTCACATTTGTTTAAAAATAAAACTGGTGATCATCACCATCTTTGTTTGCACCTCCTGCTTCAAAACTATTTAACAAAACACATTTCTGAAACATTCTAAATTTATAATAATGCAAGGCTGAAAATTTACCTGGACCAAGGACTTAAGTAACATGATCTGAATCATCCTGGTACCCTCAGCCCTGGAGATGAAAACAAATTAAGATACATATTAAATACCTATAAATTCACCAACATTCAGGTCTACACAGATGTGTTTACAAAGTACTGTCAATTGAAGGATGGAATAAGTAAGATAGAGAATTACCAGGGTATCTGCACATTTTTTAAGTACAAATTTAATGACTTTTAAGATCTTTAATACCTCTAAAAAGGAAAAAAATAACATTAAAAGAAATCGACAAACTAGACTACAGTATACGCCGTTTTATTGAATTTGAATAACTGAAATATTCAGTGCACATTAGCTAACTTAACTACTTCTCATTAAGAATACATTAAAATAAAACTGTATGGCGAATGTCTTTAGTAGTCTGATGAATGGTAGCTGAAGGCTTTGCCAGAGCGGCAGTGGTGGAAGAAGTATGCAGATGCTTTACTTAAGTTAAAGTACTAATGCCACACTGAAAATACTCCACTACAAGTAAAAGTCCTGCATTCAAAACCTTACTTAAGTATGAAAGTATTATCAGCTAAATGTACTTAAAGTATCAAAAGTAAAAGTCAAAACTCATTGTGCAATAAAATGGTCCCTGTCAGTTTTACTGTTATATATGATGTTTTTGGCTTAATATTACCGCTACATTAATGTGTATGTTGAATTTTACTGCTGTAGTTTAAGGTTGATTAATTTTAACTACTTTATATACTGTTGGGTAGTTTAATCTATAGCAATGCATCATATTCTATTAGATCATCATATATTTGTAGCATTGCTGTCCTTTGAGTCAAGAAAAACAGCCCTGTTTTCAGCTTTGTGACGATGCATTTTTTGATACAAGGGGGGTTTAAAATACTCTCAGATGTTCTCAATATGTGTTTGTGGGATTTATGAGTATCTTACCCAGAGCCTGTGGAGGGCAGAGCTGGGTGAACCCCAGGGACAGGGATCTTGCCCATGATGAAGAGCATGACCTCTGACCTCTGGTATGTTGGTAGAGTGTTGGCAAATGAACCTGAAAGAGACAGAAAGAGAGATGGATAAGAGATTTAAAAAAGAGAGAGATGTGTGTGGAAGGAGAGAAAAAATAAATTAATACTAGTATGGAGAAAACTCACATGTACACACACAGGCATAAACACAGACACAAGTGAGAATAACATAAGCACCACAGACAAACCGATCCAGTCCAGGAGCCTCCCAGACACACACACACACACACCGTCCAAAGACTCACCGATGGTCCTGATAACAGCCTCCTGCAGCTGCCTCTCCTCATGAGCTTTGATAATCTTGGTACCGATGTTGGTGCTGCCGTCATAGGATCCGGTCAGCTCGTAGTCCACACTCAGACGGAGCTGCCGCAGCAGGGTATTGAACACCTCCAACACTGTGGGACCTGCATACACAAACACAAAATTATTATTATTATTTATTTTATTTTTTTTTACATCTGATGTATCATGTATCTGATCCCACTTACAACATGCCAGCCAGTACCTTAGTGTGCGTGTGTGTGTGCGTGCCATTCTTCTCACCTACAGAGCCGCTGGCTGCGATGGCAGCTGCCTCCAGCAAGACTTCCACTATCCCAGCTCGCACTGTGGCTGAATTCTTGCTGTTAGCATCCAGGTGACCGAGAAGCTGCTGGATGACCAAGTGAGAGTGCTGCGACTAAGAAAGAAGGAGAGAAGGAAGGAAGGAATGAAAGAAACCAGATTGAAAAACATGCAGGAAGAAAGAGAGAGAAATAGTGGTAGAAAACTGGTAAATTAAAGTGAGTCATTCAACCAGATAACTAAAAGCTTTGGAGATAAAACACGTCACTGACTTGCCTTTTTCATTCAGATCCAAAATGA
The DNA here is from genome assembly GCF_020085105.1 of Siniperca chuatsi. NCBI lineage: Eukaryota > Metazoa > Chordata > Actinopteri > Centrarchiformes > Sinipercidae > Siniperca > Siniperca chuatsi. The sequence continues at coordinate 15,436,557 of NC_058057.1, forward strand.
ATCACAGCTATGAGGAGACGGGTTGATGCCCAAAAGGAATCTTCAAATATCTCTAATTTTCTAAGCTATTTCTGGCTGTAAATCAGTGACAACTCTAAGAATACTGGAGCTGTTTCTACTTTGTGCCCTTACAGTGATAAAAGATAAAATAAAGATAAAAACATGGTACTGTGCAAATCACACAAAATGGTTCAGGATTCCATTTGGGCCTGAATATTAGGTCAACAGAGTGAAAGAGAGAAAAAAGGGGTGAGGAAAAGGTCTTTGCTGGATATGTAGGCACTGTATCACTCACCTGGATGGAGTACATGATGATTTTGAAGCAACGCACTGCAAAGGTCTTCCCCTCCCATAAAGAGTGGTTATCTAAGTGCCTGGGGGAACACAGAGAGAAGGAGGAGAGGGATGGGGAGCATACAGAAGATGTAAAATTAACCTTATGGTCAGCCTGCTACTCCCACCATACCAACAACTTCAGTGAAATATAAAGCAGGAAGGATTACAAACACTAGCGTAGATGCAGGGAATGAAGCCAAGAGGGGTAAAGAATAGGTGGATATACAACAGACAAAACATTTAAAGTCAACTAAATACAAAAAGGAATAGGCATTAATGTATTGGGCTCAGAGAGATACAGGAATATGAGCGCATGCAGTGAAAGGGAACGGCTGAGACAGATAAAAAGAGAGGTGAATTGATTCAAATAAGAGAGAGACGGAGGAAGCGTAAGATGGATAGAGAGACCGACAACTAAAAAGAAATCACAGAGGACCATGCTCAGCCACAGTTAAATGCAAACATCACAAAAGATGACCTTTGACGCACAATAAAGATGCAAAAAAGCAGGGAACCTGCAAGGTCTTGTCAGAAAAGAACTATAACCTCAACATAAATGCAGTTCTATACAATTTAAATGACCCGTCTGCAAACGATGCACTCACATCTAGTCAGAAACAACTGTGTAACCTTGCATTGACCTTGTCGCGCCCCCTCGGGTCAATCAGCGCACAGATAAAAATGCTGCAATATAGCACTGAGATGCATCCTTCCTTCAGGTTTAGTCAATACGTCAAGAACAAATCACAAAAAGAGCATAGATCTCGTGCAAAGAAGACTTTGCGGGGCTGACTCACATCAGCACGGGTGTGACTGCATTCTTGATGTTGCCATAGGCGGCTCGTCCCAGGAGCTCCCTGAAGCAGCGCTCCGTCAGCTCCACCGGGCTTTCCTTCTCCTTCTCCGACGCCTGCAGCGGAGAGGGGGAGCGGCTGGTAGGGAGCAATGCAGGTGAGAAAGCAGAAAAGAAGGAGAGGAAAGAGCAGGGAGGAGGCGAGGAGAGGGAGGGGAAGGCGAGTCGGAAGGGGGAAGAGAGAGACAGAGAGAGAGAGAGAGAAGGGAGAGAAAAAGCAAGAGTTTGAAATCAATTTGATTCAATAACATTAACATTTCCACAAAGGCTCAATTTTATACCAAACGTTATCGAGACTGCTGTGCCACTGCAGCCTTCGCTCCTGCATTTTACCCCTGCAGTTTGTCTGCAATGAAAATTAAGTGACTGTGTTGGCCGTCATGTGTATACACATTTGTGTATGGCACATCTGTTATGACAGTGCCTGGGACAAGTGGGCACTCACACTGGGTCCATCCTTTCTTTATCCTCATGCATAGTTAAAACCTCCACCATAATAACTCTATCTTGGTCATGACTAGCCTTGGGTCCAGCAATGATGACATAATTTATTAACAGCCTAACTCTTTCATCTTGCCTGCTGCTGCTGTGAAGGACATGTGGCTTCCTGCCTCTCAGTGCCTCTTCAAACTTCGCTCAAATCCAAAAAAGATTGGACTGGTGAAATTTGAGGGGAAATGGAAAACAGCAAAACCAAGAAAAAAATACAGGATTAATACACCGGTTTAACTTTAGGGCACAAACTTAAATGAAGCCATTTTCTTTTAGTGCTGCTAATGTGGACAACTCAGGTGAGTTTTATGCTCCTGTTGTTGAAAGGTTTAGCATTTCTTCAACCACTCTCATTGACCTCTGTCCAATTGAAAAGTACCTCTAAAAACATCCACAGGAGACTTCATTGTGAGGTCACCCTAATAGCCTCTCACTGCACAGTTTAGTCTAATGATTTGGAAACTCACAAGGAAACATTTGGCACGAGGAGAAATCTGCATCTCCATCATCTCAAAGTCTACTTGGCGACTACAATCTGACCTCGTATCTGCTTTTATCAAACAATTCACAGAGGCTGTTTATGAGTCTGGAGTGTGTACAAGGCATGTTTAAAGGTGAGGATCATTTTCCACTGAGTCAATGCCTGGAGGAAAATTGCTTGGGGAACATAAAGACTTTGCAGGCACATTCACACAACATTAAAACAAATCAATCATGCTGGTAGCTGTTCTTGAGGTATAACACACAAAACAGGGCCCAGTGAAAGATTTCAGTATCTCCAGAAATAAACTTTCTACCTAAATTAGTCTCAACTGTCAGAAGGCTTTGCTGTGCCTGAAGTTGATCTTTAAATGAACTTGTACATGTGCATGGGGATTAATGTAGAGAAAAACGCACCATCTGTGAGATTAATTAGACTCTGTACTGACTGCTGTGGCTAAATTCAATGTGGGGAGCAATGGAGGATGCACAGCAGGGGCAGTCCTCATAACACACACAGAGCGAAGGGAAGCTGAGAGGGAAATGTGTCTCTCTGCTGGAGTGTGTCTGTCTGTCTCTGTCCTTTTCTGACCATCTGTCAACAACCTCCCCTTTTCCATCACTCTACTTTCTATTATCTACCAAACACCCAATCTTCCAATGTTCTTCTTACTGCCCTCCCCCTTTGCTCCCCTAACCTTCTAGTCTCGGCATTGACGTCAAAGTGAATTTCAGTATGTGGAGTGCTGCCAAGCGAGGGAGGCTCCAGACTCTGCATCTCTCTCTCTCTCTCTCTCTCTCTCTCTCTCTCTCTCTCTCTGGCAAACTCTGGCTCTCAATGTTTTTATTCTCCACCCATTGCACTATTTCTGTTCTGTTTCTGTCCTTTCATACTCTCCCCCTTTTCCCTTCAATCCCCCCTCTCCATCTCCTGGTGTCTTTGTCCTTGGATGCTGCAGGTGGGGAGCAGAGCTGTCAGTGGGTTCACTCAGTGATGACAATGATGACGAATGACGTGGGTGATGGCTGACTAGACTGCCAGGACAAATGTGGCCTAACGTAAGACAAACAGCACCAGTCGGCTACAACAAAATGGCTCTGGACTGTGTGACCGAGGCATGGCGGGTCAACACTGCCCCATTTTGGGTCATCAACTTTCTCACCACACGTGGGCACCGCCTGGCCTGTTGTGTGAGGATGACACAGTAACACTGGGGCCATAGTTATCAGCCTTAAACTGCAGTCAGAATTTTTTGTAACTTTATAAATCATGTGTTCTTCAATAAAAGTGCAAAACAAAATAATAAAATGACAATATAATACAGTACCTAATATTTATAACAGGCTGTTAAACTTAATGTAAGAACTTGCAGTGTGTTTGAGCCCAGAGTTTTACTGCAAACAATTCTACAGTCTATTAGTAGGTAAAATCTTCCATCCATTTTCTACATAATTCACATTATCCCCTTAAATATGATCATATAAGCCATATGAAGGAAATCATGAGTGAGGAAAAAATAATGCAAACAAATGATGAAGTGATCTCAATAACCTCTGGGATATGGCAAGTGGCAGTATGCCTAAATTATCTTGATATTCTAAAGTAGATTAAAAAGCAACACTTTTCCAACAAATTTCCATTAAATATTTGCGACAGGTCTGATGAACAGCAACATACAAAACCCCTTCGGTTGACATTTTCCTTGTGAACACTAACCTCTCTGTACGCTCTCCACTCTGCAGGTTGAAAAGCAGAGAGGGGACTATCTTGTCCATGTGCTGAGGGTCCCAGATGTTGGCCTGCAGCTCATCATTCACAGTCTTCCTCACCACACCCTGCAGGCCCTTGATACCTGCCATGCGGATCCTGGAGGTAACAGTCACAAACATCAGAAATCATTTAACTGGATCTATAAATAGATGATTATATTTAAGAAATAATATTTTTGTCCAGTTTTTAAGTCTGTATCCCTCAGTGTTTGGCTGTTACCCTTTATTCTGCAAAGCTATATTTAACTGTTCAAAGATGTCACTTTGTCTATTTTCAGCAGATGACAAAGATGACAACAAGATCACTTTTAAACTTTGTTTAAGGAGATATGAAAAAAATGTCCATGGGGAAGCAGTAGTCTAAAAAAAAAAAAAAAAAGACTTCCTGAAGTAGTCTAAAAACAGCAGTTACTGAATAATTCTTCCTCTAGCGCAATCAAGCATCTGTCCACTCACTTGGTGCGGATGTCAGGGTCCTCATAGCTAGAGTGGCACATCTCACTGAAGCGTGACACAAAGAAGTCATAACTGCGGTGGTACGATGGTGTATCCTCTTCTATGTTGGCAAACTTCACAAACTAAGAAGGGAAGAAGAGGCAAGGGGAAAAATAAAATAAAATACATTTTCATGTAGAAAGTCTACAACTCAAGAGATTTACAGTAATAATTCTGGTCCTCAAAAGCCCACGTTTATTAAGAGTTTATTTCAATTTGATTAAACATTCTTTAATGAAATAACCATAAATCCCCATGGTGAATATCTCCTAAATTAAAGTCAAACACCAGCACCATAACATCTCATTAGGAGTGAAAAGCACAGGGCAGAGGGGGGCTCTCCCACTGGGCCAGAAAATGTCACCATTTAAACACGCTGACATTTAGCTTCACAACATTCTCCAGTTAATAAATTATGAACTGGATTTTTTTTAGGATCGAGACCGAAAGGATACTACCTGCAGCAAGAATTATATAATGAATAATCAGTAAAGCAGATGGTAATTTAAGTATAGAAATTCCCGCAGTAAACCAAAATGCAAGGATAAAACGAGGAGAGTTTATGTAGAAAATGAACATCTAAAGAAGCCCCTTGTGAATCTATTTCCTGCGTACAAAATGAGTGTTTGGAGTGGTTTTGAAATTAAATGAAGTACCCTTGAGCAAATTAAATGAAGTGAACCCATAACTGCGCTTGTGAAGCTGCTCAGCTGCTGCAGTAAATGCTGCAGCAGTTGATACCCAGAAACTGCCCAGTATTACTGCCAGCTTCAAGGTATCAATGTATCAACTCTGCATCTGCTGAAACAATCACTTTATCTAATTGAAAGCATTAAGAATAGGGTCTAAAACCATAGGCGATGGAGAGCTGGAGATTATAAATGTTTTTGTTGCAACCAAAGGCTACACCAGGAGAAACTTTTCTATCACAGAGCCATCCATAAAAGTAATGGCAAGTTGACAGAAACACTAACTTAGGTGTTGATGTGCTGAAAAGCTGTCTTGTGTTAGAAAGGGCTCTGCACTACAAGGTTTTAGGTCAGTGAAATGGAAATCCAAGAAAACCTGGCCGCTCCTTTCATCTCTCCCTGACACTGTTCTGCTTAAAATGAGCCATACAGTACACACTAAGAATGACAGATGCTATGTGGTAGCTGCACTAAAAAATACAGTATATGAATAGTTCTATGTGTGAGGAAGCTCAAGGTTTCAAGGTGTCAGCCCTGAGTGTATTTATGGGCTGAACAATTACAGCAAAACTAATCTCAATCAATATCTTCATGTTCAACAACAGGCACTCTGAATGCAAAGCTTTAAATTAGCACATACGGCAAATTTCCTGATTGTGTGAGCACTGTGATACACAATTAATTATGTAACACTGATGTGTGTGTGTGTCTATAAGAGTGTGTATAAGAGTGTATGGCCTTGCATTTGTCCTAAATACACACCCATGAATGTGTGCAAGGGAGATTGATAGTATGGAGATTATGAGCGAGAGGCTGGCGTCGTGTCTCGTCAATCTGTGTAGACAACTGCAGAGCTTTGCCAGTGTGGTCTGCAGCTAATCTGTCCTCTGATGACCTGGCCCACAGCGCTGATAGCTGCTTCCTACATCAGAGGATACTCATCACTCCCGCTCCCTCTGCCCCATCACTCTCTTGCTGAGCTCTGATCTTCCTCAAATATCAAAGGCAGTATTCCTCTCAAGGTTAACATCTCTTACTTTGTGCCATCACTTCAGGAAAGTAAATGCGCCCTGTCAACTTCTGATTAGATAATACTCTACTGAAATGGGCAGAATTTGATGCGACAGAAAAGCTTAGAAACTAAGGCACATCAGACACACATTAGTGACTAACAGTTCGAGGATGTGGGTATTTATCTAAATTTATATCAGTAAAACAAGCTGTCTTAGCTTTTTTATGTTTCTTGTGACCATAAGTCTAGGCAAAGTTTTTTTTGCATATTAAATTATATTTACAGCACAAAATTGCCTGTGTTTGGCTTCTGCAGTAAATTTAAACTGTACATCCTTAGAAAAACTACTTGAAATGAAATCATGCAGACATCAAGTTAAACAAAGTTGGATAGTGCATTTACTGTCTCTCTGAATGTAACGACTAACTTTCAAGACTTATAAAGTTAAATACATCACTTGATTTGCTTATTTTAATATTTACCATAAATGATCACAGTGATATAATTTGGTTGTAGATACCTTTCACACTGTATTTCTTCTGCAAAGCAATATAGCCCTTGCTAAACAAAATGCTAAAGGTTTGCTTATCATAAAGGAAGAATGAAGCCACCAGTTTTATAATGTGCACGGTTTTCTTTGTTTAATTGTTTCATAGCTACAAAACTATAAAACATTTGATGGACTCTGTAATATAATCCTGGAAACTCACAGAGTTGGTTCCTAGGATCTGCAGGTTGGGCTTGTCTGACTCTAGCAGCTTGCGCACCATCTTGAGGAAACTCTCCACAAACAGGTTGATGCTCTGACAGTGGCAGGCCATCAGCAGCTGGTCCAGGGCTTCCATGGCTATGCACACATACCTGAAGACGAGGGGAAAGAGACACAGACACCATTAACCCTGTAGGAAAATATAATCTGTGTCTGGGTATCACATACGGATAATAATAAAACAGACAAACTCTGGAGACTCGCATTGCAAGTCATGAGTCATAAAAGACAACAACTTCTGTGGCATATAAAGTAAGTACAGAGTGTACAGAAACATCACCATCGAAGACACCAGCCATGTTGTTTTTGTTAAAAAAAAAAAAAAAAACAGATGTGCCCTCCTGTCTACTTGGCACGGAGTGCAAAATAAATCATTTTTGATTATACAGAAGGAAAAGTGTCAAGAACACATTCATTCATTTTCCCCGGGCAAGGAGTTTTTTGGGGGGAGTTTTTCCTTATCCGAATCGAGGATCTAGTAAAGCCCCTTAAGGCAAATTTGTGATGTTGGGCTATATAAATAAAATTTACTTGACTTGACATAATTGGTGTAAATGCAATGGCATAATTTTACAGTTATCTTTATCCTTATCCAGTTTGCATGGATGCATGTGATATGTACCCTTTTAGACAAACCTATAAAGGGGATCTGTAAGAACAATCTTAAGCTCTTTGATAGACTGTCTCTATGATGAAAGGCTAGTCCATAAACCACTTTTCCTATTACTGCATAGCAAGACAACCTCAAATTCTTCACAGGATTTTAATGTATTAGCTCTAATTGTGCTGAATTTAAATCAGTTTATGTGTGGCAGAGAATAAATAATACACAAAATGTGCAAACAGTATTTGTCTGGGCAGAAACAGCTGAAATGTTTTTCGACTATTTTGAATGGCGATTGACTGGTGATGCTCACCCGTATCGGTGTCGGGCCACATCCCTTGACAATCTCTCAGACAGGTAGGCTCCGATACGGTCGAGCTTCTCTGGAGCTGACAGGGCGTAGAATGTCAGCTTCTCCATGTTGGCCTTCACGAGCCCATCCTAGGAGGGTGACCAAGGGAGATTTGGGGGGGGCAGAGAAAGACAGAGAAAATAAGAAAGTTTTAGGGTCTCATTCATATGGTTTAGAATACTAAAGAAGTAGTTCCCCCAAAATGTTACTCAGAGGAGATGTACATGAGGCAGCTGGTTAAGACTGACAAAAAGGCTGTTTGCTTCCACTGAGAAAAACTTAAGTGGCATTTTGACATCAGAGTGTATAGGTAATGACAAATTAATTTACTATTCCACAACTATGCCATAAACATTCCTGGGCTAATGCAATAGTGTGTGTACTGAAGCATGTACTTCTCCTCTAAACTCAAATTGTAAGAGTATAACTAGATCACTAAGTTTCACCTCCTACTTTCCCCCTTGACCCACTTTGCTGCTCTTCAGTCTGGTCAGGAGGAAGAGAGAGCTAAAAACATCTATAGTCCATTGAGACCCCGTTTACATTCAGACAAGAGCCAAAACATGCAGTAAATGAAGTAGCACTCCCAAAAAGAACAGAAATTCGGGTAAACACTGTTTTCTTTCTATAAAATGGTACAGTTTGATAAGATAAGACTGTAATGTGAAGGAAGACATGAGGACTGGTAGAATTTGTTGGAGTTGAGTTATACACTCCAAGTTCCCTGTACATAGTTACGCAAAGCAAAGTGACTCTAAAAATACTAACTGTGCTACATGGGCAGAATATCATTCATCATTTATAAAGAAACCCTGCAAGAAAATTCCACTAAGTTTTTTCCATTTGTGAAATGTTGGAGACAAACAGCTAAATCATACCGACTTCATACAAACAGACGCAACGATAACGATAACTGGCTCTTCCCTGATCTAAGAGCTTATTGGTTTAGATGTTGGATCAACAACTTGACGCTTTAAAGGAAACTTTTCATTTGGCTCTTTACATTGGCTCCCTGTTTGTTTTAGGATTGATTTTAAGATCTTGTTGATTACTTTTAAGGCTCTTCATGGCCTGGCACCAGATTATATTTTAGACCTTGTAATCCCTTATGAACCTTCAAGTAGTTTGAGATCTTCAGGCAGGGGTCTCCTGTCTGTCCCTGAGTCCAGCATGAAAACTAAGGGGGACAGAGCTTTTGCTATCAGGGCCCCGAGGCTCTGGAACAACTTGCCCGAAGAAATTAGGTTGTCTGAGTCAGTGTCTTCGTTTAAGTCTCGTCTCAAAACACATTTTTATCTGAAAGCATATCCTGATTTTACCTGAACTGGTTGTTTATTTTACTGTTTATTTTATTGCTTCTGTGTATTTTATGTACTTTATTTCTTTATATTAACCATTCACTGTGGTATTTTATTTCTCTTGTTGTGAAGCACTTTGTACTCTGTTTTGATAAGTGCTCTATAAATAAAGTTTTAATATTATTATTATTATTATTATTATTATTATTATTCTGCCGGAACAGGATCCAGGACCTCCCAGATTGAGACCGGCACCTCCTTTGTCACTATAAAAATAATAATAAATTTTGAGTAATATTTAATGTTATCTGTTCTGTCATTCTTTTATTTCCCTAGTTACTCATAAATCACTTATTTGCCTATTTTGGATGCATTTTAAATCTGATTTTTTTTTTAAAAGAGAGAGAGGTCAGGTCAGCGTGTGAGTTCTGTGCACGTCACCTGAGCTAATGTTACTGTGATTTGAATTAGGATACTCTCAGCAACAGGGAGGAAACTGGTAAAATGTCAAAAGTAGTAAATAGTAAGTAGAACCTTCGGCCCTAATTTTCCCCCCATTGTAGCAGCAATCCACAGACAGAAGGAAAACAACAGGGAAGTGAAGGGATAGTCAACAAGAGAGAGAGAGAGCTACGAACCGTAAACAACTATTTCTATGTGCCTCCCCCTCCTGTTACGGCGTCTTCTTGTACTCTTCACAGCAGAGTTGAAGCACCTATTTGGGTCTCCAAAATAGGTGCTGAAGCTTCAGTCTGCTTCTCTAAAAAATCTCTTTCAACCTCTAGTTGAAAAGCTGATTTTTGTTCATTAAAGTCAATCATTATGTAGTTGTGTAGACTCATGGTGCAGAAGTGTTAACAGAGTAAATCAAGGAATGTCTGAGAGACTCATTGTAGACTCTTCCTCACTGATAAACTCCAATCATATCCAGTCCGATTTAAACTAGTAATGTACACTACTGCGGGACATTTTGTGTGCGCAGGAGACACACCTTACCACCAATCATCTGGGAGAAGCACTGACATACAGTAAATGTGTACACAATTGTGAGTAAATCTTATCAGATGGCTTCATTATTCCCAAGCTGCTGGGATACTGTTAGTTACAGTCCCAGCCACAGCAGCTTAGAGCCAAACTTAGAAGCCACTTTTGGAAGCACAATGAGCAGGTGCACATGCACACACAAAACAGGGAAATGAGGTCTGTGTATAGTAGTATGTCCCGTGTACTGCAGTTTTGGCCACAGATTTGACAGGTAAAGTGGGTTACTGCAGTGGGTTACTGCAGTAGCACAGAGGCACTTATGAAAAGTTTCAGCTCCTTCTTCTCCACCCAAATATATTCTCTTTATGAGTCATCTGTATTAGATCTCAGTTAATCAGAGAAAACGGTAGCAAAGATGAGGTCTGTGGTTTGACAGCAACAGCTTTGAAGAAGATAGTTAGGTATGGAAGTGGTGCAAAGTTTTCTTATCATCTCTACCTCCCTCTTCCTAAATCTAAGACATTATCATGACGCTGTGTTCATATTTACCTGCCAAGGAACTACAGATGGAAAGCTTCCAGCTTAATCTGGTAAAGCACAGTATTTCTCACAATTGTTCTGTTGTTCACTGTTCTTGTCTAAATTAAACTTAACATAGAAAGATGAACTAATCTTTACAATGACTGTGTGCCTTGTTTAGATAACAATTGCCTTACCAATAATTGAACAAATGCATTAGAAAGATCCACACAATGTCTATACACAAATCATACAGAAGACAAGAAACATAGCTGTTTGGGTAAGTAAAGGCATTACAAAAGAAACAGAAAGTGTCACTTGAGCTTCTCACCTCTGGGTCTTCTGGGAAGATGTTGTCTACCAGTCTTTTGTACCGAGGCCTGAGTGCCCCGCAACAACCACAAACCCCTGAGGAAGACAAGAGATAGGGAGGGAGGAGGGAGAAAAAAAGAAAGAGAAAGGGATGGTCAATTAGACTCGAGCAATATGACTGACAGAAATGCAATAAAAAGAAAGAGAAAAATAACAAGTAAACATGTCTTCTTTTCTCGTCCCTTCTCTGTCATAGCACTTTTTGTCTGTTCTGTGTAAGTCTGTGTAAATGAAAGAACACAGTGCTTCCGTAATAAGCTATGTCATAAATCAGTCACGTGTTCCAAAGGTAAGGTTAGAGACACGACATACTGAAGGTGAGGGTTAAAATCGCTCTATAGTGAACAGAGAGCACTCCTTCAATGACCATTGGGACATTAATCAGTCAATAACTTGTGATGTACAGTAATTCTAAGGCTGCAACTAATAATGACTTCACATTAACAACACACTGTATCACCACAGTGGTAGTGGTGGAAAATTAAATGATGAAAAGTAAATCATAGGAAAGAAAGATTAAACAAAAATCATTTAACATGTGTAGCTTTAAGAACTGTTAAATTGACTTGCAAGGAAAAAACAGCTGCAGCTAATAAAATAATAATGGGTAAGTAAAGTCTTGACAATAGGCTGGTCAGTATGATTGTTAGGGGCTTATTTAAGTGGCACACTTGAACACATCCGTACACATCATTAATTTTATTACTGTAGGTGCAGTTGTCTAGCCTGCTGTGACAGGTTAAAATGATCGGCTGAAGTGTAGAAAAGCAGGCGACTGCTGAATAAGACAAGAGACTAGCAGAGCTCCGTCAATAGCTTTCATTGTATCAGGGCAAAGAAACATAGCAAGCATCCACAAAACTGCATAGTCAAATACCCTGCAAGAATACCAAAGTTGCCAAATGTTGAATTAAATTCACCAATGTCAGCACTAACGTGATGCCATAATTCACACAACTGAGTCCAAGAATAAAACATGAAGATGTGTTCATCTTTATGGAGCTTCTGGTAAACAGAAACTTGAGGAAAACCAGATATGGAAAGAATGTGGTCACAAGACAATTACAATGCTGCTCAGATGATCTCACACACACACACACACACACAGTCTCTCAATGCAATCAAGACAGCCTTGAAGAGAAAGCTGCAACACACTGAACAGTGATTTTTCTGACTTTGCATTGAGGAGAAAGCAAGCGGGGCATCAAAGAGAGAGATGGATTCTCATTGGTTGAAAGAATTCAGCAGTGGTGAGTCATAAGGAGACCCTGGGAGAACGAAGAAAGAAAAAAAAAAGGGATAACCTCCAAAAAACATTTAACCCTTCATACAGCTCTGCATACAAATTGTTATCTTCCTGCTTCTATCGACCAAGGATATATAAGTGTAGGAGTCACAAAAGCTAATGAAAAAAGTAGGTCATTATGCTGTCAGCAATGCAGTCCAGTTTAATGAAGGATTTGATAGCACACAATAGACAAAAGCAAAACAATCTGAAAAGAAACAGCTTTGCTGCTTTCCTTCCTCCTAATGTCATTTTCCTTCCTTCTATTCTCCCAAAGGAAAAAATATTTCATTATTCATCATTTTAGTTTGCTTTTAAGTTCACAGATTGAAGCCTTTTTTGCTGATGTGGCACTAAAACCACATTCTGAGAGCATACTGACCAGACATTAACAAGATTACCAGCTGCCCAATCACCCCCCCACCCCCCACCCCCCAGCCCCAACCTCACAGTGTACTGTATCCAACATACAGTAGATTCTCCCTTGACTCGTGACACCAAGACGACACATTTAATCTTTTTAATGCACCAACAGAAATGTATAACTCTTTAACTAACCAACACAGACAGCGACAAGCCTGGTGCCTTGTGATGAACACTGTTCACACTATGAGACACCCAGCCTCCTACAGGGATTAGATAGCCCAAACCAGCTGTCAACTGGTGTTACACGTCCTAAAAATTATAAAATTCATTTTCTCATTATAAAATGGACCAACTGGGCACAGTTCACACAGATGATGGAGGCAATCAGCTGCTATGTGCCTGACTCAACAATGCAAATGGACGAGCTGAGCCCGGCTATAACACCACTTCACAAGACACACAACAGCCAAGTTTGATGTGCAATAAACTTGAATTCCCAGTGATATACAGCCATAATAAAAAGAAAAAAATGAAACAAACAGGCCACTGGAAATAAAGTAAGGATGAGGAACAACCCCAAACACACACGCAATATGTCCAGACCCACAAGTACCCACACAAAAAAATTGAATAGGACTGCAGCTAACAATTATTGTCATTATTGATTGATCTGCAGACAATTCTCACGATTAGTAAATAAATCGTTAAGCCTATAAAATGTCCGAAAATACTGAAAAATGGCCATCACAACTTCCTAGAGTTCCAGGTGTTGTCTTCAAATTGCTTGTTTTTTTTGCTTGAAAAATTGGCTTCAACAATTCAATTATCAAAACAGTTTGATTTATTTTCGATCGACCAATCATTTCAGCTCCATATTATATAGCCTGAATGTGATCGCAAGTCTATCCATTCATACATAGATAGTTTGAATGTGACTGTAAATACAACAATGTGAGTGTTATACGTAATTGTTTCAAACGAAGGACAATGTGACCTCAAAACTGTATTGGTTAGCCCTATGGGTACTGTATGTGCGTCTGTATGTATCTTTTACACCAAAGCAATGAAGGCAATAAATGGTAAGTTAGCACTTTTTTCCAAAGCGCTTTACAATTTGCCTCTCATTCACCCATTCACACAGCAATAGCAGCAAGCTACCGTGCAAGAAGCTGGCCTGACTATCAGGAGCCATTTGAGGTTCAGTGACTTGCCCAAGGACACTTTGACATGTGGACAGGAGAAGCTGAGGATCGAACCACCAACCCTGTGATTAGTGGACAACCCACTCTACCTCCTGAGCCACAGGAGGTAGAGCCTAATAATGCTCCCTCTTCTTGGCTACATTTCAACATCCACTAGCGTTCTGGTATGTTATCAGTGACCTACACCTGGGAGGAGGGCAGTCAGCACAGGCAGGATGTCCTTGAAAAGCCTTTTAATAAAGAAAAAAAGGCATCCTTAGTGTCCTCACCACTTAAAGGCCCTTCTGCTTCAAGGCCTCGGTCTCTCTAAAAGTTCTGCTGAACTCCGCAGCAGGAGCTCTGCTGGAGCTCAGGCTTATCTCTGAGAGCTGTGTGTCTATTCATAGTGCTGCTCCTCTCTCCTCCATCACTTCAAACACTAATGAGGCCTCTGCATCCCTCCCTACCTTCCTCTCGTCCTCTGTCCCTTCCTGCTGCACCCACCCAACCTCCCTCTATCACCTTCTCTCAGCCTTGCTGTACTGGCCCGGGGCCTGAGTGTAGGAGTCGCCGGTGAATTAATGAAAATGCAGCAGGTCCCAAGTGTAGAGAGGAAAGGGTGGAGGACAAAGAGTGACACAGACACAGGCAGTGAAAGAGAAAAAGAGACAGGGATGGAAGTGTGATGGGGGAGGTGGACTGTGATGCACTGAATGAGTCACAGATTAGTGCTACTTATTGCATCTTCTCTGTCCAGTACAAATCTGTCCTGTCCTGTCCGCTCTGTCAGCAGTAGGGGGAAGAGATTTTTGGGAGGAGCATAACATAAGAAAACGTTTTTGTTTTGTTCAGTAGTGCTATTGTGCCAAAAAGCCACAATTATTAACAGCTCAGTGGGTGCAGCAATTTACATGTTATCCCATACTCCTGTGGTGCACTGCAAGCATCTGCATTTTCCATTACAATTGTTATAAGTGTTATAAGTTCTACTCATAGGTAATGTCCTATATTTTAGTGTGACCTTAAAGTTGCTGCCATTTTTTTCTTAGGCCAGCTGGTAGGCCAATTACATGCAGTGTAAGGTGGTACAAGGTGGCACGTCACTATAACAATAAATGCTATACTGTAAGACTGCAACTAATGATTATTTTCATTATCAAAAGGACATCTTCAAATATATTTATAGAGATATTCAGTTGAAATTATATGAAAAGGAGAAAAGCAGTAAATCCTCAAATTTTAGAAGCTAGAACCAGTGATATTTTTTGCATTTTTTTCTTTTTCTTGAAAATCTAAATTGTAGCAGATTCATTTCAAATCGACAAATTGATTAATTGATTCAGCTCTAAAATGCAACTGGCCATAATTTAAAACATTAACATATTCTGCTTCCAATGTGCTTAGGATAAAATGTGCTGCAATACCACGATTCTGTTGGAAATTCCTCCAGCTGCCTCACTGCCACTCCAAGAGAAAACTGCATAATTTCAGAGTTGTGTAAAAAAATAAGTTGTTTTGTGTTTCTGGTGTTAGTAATGGTGGGTTAGTGTGGAAAAAGCTAAGACAGAGCAACAAGGTGGGTGGGCAAGAATGGATGACAGCGGTGAAAAGCACACATAGGGGGTCTCACGACATCCACCCACTCTGCATGGCAAGCTGACAACACATTTAGGGGCTGGACACAATGCGCCTCCGCGGCTCCATACACACTCACGCACAAACCCACACATAAACATAATCACACACACACTGAGGAGCACGAAACTGAGAAACAATGAATTACTGGTTGCTGGTAGACAGAACAAGACAATAACGAGAAGGCGGACATCTCTGCAGCTTGGTGCACCAGAGTTGGGGAACTCTGACCTGTGTGATGTCCTATTTGTTTCACTGAATTACACACCCATGCCGAATGAATTTATTTGTGCATATGTGCATACATGTCAGGGGTTTTCGCCCCTCAGATCACCAGAGCAAGGAGCCAGCCAATCACAATGCTATTTTTATCCCCGAAACAATGTGCTGGTACATTAACAGATTACACTCTCCATTTCCCCCAGGATGTCAGCTTAATGTTTCCACTTTAGGGTGAGAGAGAGATAGAGGGGAGGAAAAAACTGCATGCTGAAGAGGCAAACAAAAAATACATAGCACTGAAAGACATGTTTGTGCATGATATAATAAAAAAAAAATCCTCCACACGCTTATACAAACAAGGTCAAGTGTTAATAGGAATACTGCTCTGTGGGCCGCACATATCAGCACTTGACAATAGCACACCACAAACCAAAAAATTCTGCATAACGTCCGAGACAAAAGAAATGTATCTAAAGGAATATAATAGTCAAACTAATTACAAAAACACACACGCATTCACACAAGTTAATGTGTGACAAGTAGCCCAGCACATCTTGCAGTGTCATATCTGCACCTGCTGTCCCAAAGCTGCTCTGTTGTACCCAAAGTCACGTGGCTGACAAGAGAGAGTAAATATAGTCCTGGCGCCCTGCAAGGAGAATATTAAACACACTTTGTGTTTAATTTGTGTATAAATGTGTGGCTGTGTCTGCAAGAAAGAGTCAATACATATATAGACCTCACCTTCACCTGGGGTCATGCAAAGCACTGGTTTTACAGGCCACACTCACAAGCACACATACAGACTCACAGAAGCAAACAGTCTACACTTATATTTATTACATTTATATACATATACCTATGCAAAATACATGATACTTTTCATGATGGTTACAAAGCATGTTGCCCTTCAGGGGTGTTATTACATAAGAGGGAGGGGGGAAGAGATAGACCAAGTCCTACTATTTTTACATCAGCAAACAAAGAAGGACAAATATCTTGGATTCACACCGTGAAATGCAAGCACACAGCAGAATCTACAAACACGCAGAGAGAACAAGACAAGAGACAAGGAGAGTGTAAGCAAATAATAAATAATGAGCTAGGCTGATTCAACAGCCAACCAATATGCACATAAGCTGTCGCTCAGCTAAGGAGAGGAAGTGAGTATCATGGAGAAGAGGCTGATAGCATTAGGGAAAGCCTGACAAAGAGTAAGATATGGGAATTTTTGTCACTGCAGGGAATGACAGCTATTCAAATTTGTTGCATATATAACCACAACATCAATCCATCCCCCTCTTCTCTCTGTCACGACGAGCCCTACCTATTGAGAACGTAACTTGAGGCTATTGACATGCATACATACTGCAGACACACTTTGCAGAAGCATATGTACAGTATATACATTTTTTTCAGCCATCAATCCATGTAAGTCAAATTCAAAAGCGCACATTCGATCCATTGTAGGTGGCAGCGGACATGGCTGGTATAATGCAACCAACATACTGATGTACAGACCCAGCTGCCAACAAATCCTCGTGACAAGGCCAATCCGACACACTATGAATCACAGCCAAACAGGCACAGAAACTGGGCTATGAGGGACACAAGCCTAGAGTACTATTTCCATACAGTGGCTCACCAGTGCACTGCACAGTGAAGCCTAACTGAGCTTGATCTTCCAGTGTGCAGTGTCTAGGGCTGTACCGAAAAGTTTGAAGGTTCATATAATGTTGACATTCGAATTCTAAAATCAACATTCAAATGCTGCTCAGCATCTTTTTTTGTCTATTCATTCTGTTTAAACCCAGTATTTCTGCACAGTTGCAGATAAAGATTAGGCTACACTAATATTATTACTAATATTATTACCTCCGCCAAGAAGGTTATGTTTTCGGTGGCGTTTATTTGTTTGCTTGTTTTTCAGAAAAACTACAATTTTCATGAAACTTGGTGGAAGGGTGTAGCATGGGCCAAGGAAGAACCCATTACATTTTGGACCGGATCCATGGCAAAATGAACTGAATTAATATTTTATGTTTGCGCTAGCTTCTCTGTCCTCTCCTCTGCGTGTTTGACCGAGGGTGGAGGTCAGCTCCTACACACACACACACACACACAGTGTGGACAGCAGAGCAGAGAGTAGAGGTAGCGTTTTACTCGAGTTGTCATCAACTCGAGTAAAAGGTGGAAAAAGGTAGAAAAGTGATATTTCCACTTGCGTTGTCCGCAGTTGTTGTTACAACCACAGCGCGTTTGTTAAGCTAATAGCGAATTGTTACAAACAAGCTAAAACTGGACTACTGGCCTTGGCGGTGGTCTGCGCTTTCCGAGTGCCCCTCTAGTTAGTATTATACTATTTGTAGAATTAGATTCCAGTGGTGGCTGCGTAGGATTGTTTCCAACTCGTGTGATCCAAACATTTCCAATAAGTCCAGAGCGTTGTAAAGTCCAAAAGTCAAAATTTATTGAAAAAAATACAGATCATTTCCAAAATTCAAAACATGTTTTTATCAAACAAAATATTCTGCTGCAATCCATATTTGTTGGTGTTTAGCCTTTCAAAAACAACATTTAAGTCTAAGGGCACGATTATTATTTCATCATTATTTTATGACCTTATTGGATTAGCCTGCTGCCTACATGCATTTATGTTGACGAAACTGACGAGTTATATTCATTAAAGAAAGGTGATTTAATAAAAAAAAAGACTAACTCATTTAATTCGATTAATCACTTTATTCAAATTGAGGGTTTAAATTTTCTTTTTAGGGTGATGATGTCATAAAATATGCCGACAGACATTCGAATCTTCATCGAAAACCTCAATAGACGCTTCAAATGTAAAAAAAAAAAAAAAAAAACATTCGGTACAGCCCTAGCAGTGTCTGTGTTGATCATTCATTTGCCTACAAACCAAAGTCTTTTTCCATCAATAGTCTGCAAACTCAAAGCAAAGCTGACTACATTTTTAATTAGTGCTAATCAATGAACTATATATCAACATGTCCCCAGTAACACCAGAGCTACAGTAAATGATAACACCGAGGGCTTTTTCTTATGGTATGAAAATTTCAGAGAAAAGTATCCTGAATTTTAACTTGTAACAGCACATATACTACTTTTCCTGTTTTCACGGAAGCATGAATTTATCATGTGCTACCTAAAATATTAAAGAATCGTGAAAACCAGGACAACAAGAAAATTAAACATCTATACAGTAAGCTTCACAACATCTCGCAGTCTATCACACAGATAACAACAACAGTTAGCTGAATATGTTACAGAGAAGTGCAGAGAACACAATGTTACCATGTCAAATCTAACAGAAGGAAACAATGTGAGTAAAAAGTGTAATACCGAATAGGAGTCTATTACCAAAAATAAACATCTTCAAAGCGGTGTCCTCTTGTAAGCTTATACTGTCATTTAATAAAGCAGTATCCTCATAAGAGTCCAAGTTCCCATAATGCGCTTTTAGGTAACATTTCACCTTAGTGACAGTTGGAGTCTATCACAAGAAAGCTAAGAGGAAACGTGTTTGTAGAATGTAGAAAAACTGGATGAACGTTGGATGCTTCACATAATTCACATGCTCACACAGCCTAGAACACACACACACAAATACACAATGGAAGAGTGATTGTTATTCTTACCGTACATCGATCGTGATGTTAGAGTCTCTCACTACAGACGCTTATGTTCCCTTAATGCAGCGTCAGTCGCTCATACGGACACACTGCTGTGCCAAGAGGCACCGAAAACACACACAAACACACACACTCCGGGATAAATGCCTGCACGTGTGCTTGGAGCTAAAATGCGCACCGTGATTGGTGCAGAGCCTAGCTCGACGCAATGAATTACACACACTCTCCCTGCCGTGCAGAAACACACACACACACACACGCATATATACACACGCACAAAAGGGGGCTGAAAGGCAACGTCAGAGAGAAGCGTGCCGTGATGACCTTGGATTTTCCCGTTTGGTCTTCTGCAACAGAGCTCCTTCTCAAGGGGGTAGTGCAGATTTCACATGCAGGTGCACATACAAACACACCCACCTCACTTACAATCATTTCTCTCAATTACAGAGAAAGAAACAGAGAAATGGGGGGGTGGGGGTGGGGTAAGAGAGAAATATACACCACAGGGATAGAAAGGGAGAAGACCTCCCACCCACGCAATCTCCTTTTCTCCCTCTCTCCACCCCCTGCCAGCATCACTCTTTCCCTCCTCTCCATCATTAATCTTCCCATGCATCCTGCTTAACTTAATTTCAGTTTTTCCTTCTATGCAACTTTCTACCACATTTCCTTCCATTTTCGAGCCCTACTAAAATGTCCTTTTCCTCTTTCTTCATTTTGTCAGGGTTTGAAATAAACTTTTTGCTCTAACATCCACAATGGCTGCCTGGTGGATTCCTCAAATATACCAGCCAGTCTTTTCTTAACCAGTCACTTTTTTTAATGCAAATAAAATTTAAGAAAATGTCTGATTATATAACAATGTTTACTGGCATTTGCATTTTTAAAAAGCTGTAGAAATGCAAAACTGTGAAATATTATCCTTTTCAAGATGTCAGTGTTTACTCATTCTCTTCCAGGTTTAATTTTCCAACACCATATTGCATAAATACACTACTGTTCAACAGCTGGCTCGTCCCTCTCAGATGGCAAAGCTTCAAACCTGCCATAACTGTGACAAACAAAAAAACAAATATGATGTTCACATAATTGGCTCTAATGTACAAGTTTGCAGTGGAACCATAAACCTGATGATGCTGCAGTGTCCTTTTAAAAGCATGAACGAGTGCTTGAAATAAAAATGTATGCCTACTCAACCTTTTCGGTTCAAATTTTTTCATTATTCCAAATATCAGTTTAGAGATAACATTGCATGAATTTTAGAGACTGACTATCAGCATTTAAAAAGGGGTTTTGGGAAACATTTAATAAGAAGCAGCTTATACGGTGTGAGAAAGCGAAGATCCATTATAAAGCTTGGTTTTGCAATTACCAAAAGTGTTCAGCTTTAATTGAACAAGGAGAAGAGAGTGGGTTACATTAGGACTGGTTCAAAGAATTAAAGATGGTGGTGGTTGTTCTCAGTTGGGAAACTAATAAAAATAACACACAGCTGTTCGTCTTTAGACTGCATCCTTATACTGTATGATACTATCATCCGCTGCATTTCAGTGCAGCTTGGAGCAGGTAAGAAATGAATCTCTACACTTACTGTGACTTTCCTTCTTTTTTTTTTTTTTTAACTTGGGTTGAAAAACAGGGCTCTTGTGTGACATCACTTCGCCTGAATAATCATCATAGTCATTTACAATCAAGATTTGTTTTCTTCATCCTCACATGCCAGAAATTCTGATTGCTGGCATGATCAGCAGTATTCCCTGTGGAGCTATATGCATCTCTTTCTGATGGAAGAACAAACAGTCCTCTTATCCAACGGAGAGCATTTACTAATGTAAGATTTTATGAATCAAGCAACATTAAGGTAGCAAGTAAGAAAATAAGGCCCAGACTGAAAATGAATCAAATTTCCCTTTAATCAGTCGACACTGTTCAACAGCAACCTGTGCCAATCACAGCCAATGTTCCTTTTGATGTTGGCCTACTCAAGTGCTCAAGTACCCTCTACAAACTGTGAAATAAGCTGAATCAATTTTACGGGACAGGAGGCAGCTCAGAGCCAAGTCAAACCCCAAACGGTAATTTCCATTTACGACATGACATATTTTTGTCGGGCATCATGGAACTATATGGAAGAAAGCAACTTTTCAGTTAAATAATTCTCTGCCAGAAGGAGCCAGAGAGAGAACAGAGGAGATGGTGTTTTCGCTTACCCTTGCCAATGCGATGGTCCAGAAGGGTACGGCAGTCCAGTGCCAGCCTCTGAGAGGCCGGGACATCAGGCGCAGGCAAGGGCATGGCAGGCAAACAAACACACAACAGCCCACAAACACACACACACTCAAACACACACTAGTCCTTTCATAGATAGAGAAAACCTCCTAACCAAAGCCAAAGCATGCATGTAACACTACAAGGAGCAGACAAAAAAAATCTCTAAATCTTTGGGAATTTATTTTTTTTTTTTTACTTTTGAAAAAAGTAAGCCTACCAATACTCACAAAAAATTGAACTGCTTTCAGTCACACAATTCCTTGGCAGATAAGCTAAATGCAAAAATGGACTCACTCACATGCATCCACAACTGCCCAGTTTGGCTGCAATAAACACTAGACACATGTACACGCAAACATACATTCAAGCCTGAACAGAAAAGCCAACTCCAACTTCTGTGTGAAGTTTCACACTCGAACAAACTCACAAATTCACTAAGAGTCCCTGCTGAACACCAACTCGTATGTCCCTGTCTTGAGGCTTCTGAGTAATTAATGTTAGTACATAGGCAGTTTGACCGTATTAACGAAGAGATTAGCGATTAGTCCTTCAATAGCAGCTCTGCTCTCTGTGTGCGCCTTTCTCATTAATAAACATCTCACTGACACAATGGACCTCACTATCCACCACAGAGAGAGGAGGGTGGAGAGAGGCAGGGAGAGAGGGGCACGGAGAGAGGGGCACTGTGGGACAGCCATTCAGTCAGTGGGCTTGAGGTTCAAGGAATGTGGCCATCAGTGGATGCCAACACAGGCAAAATGTCTGGTGAGTGATTTCTGTGCAAATTCACACATAACACACCGCAAGAACAGACACAGCACACACACATACCTGGAACTGTTTTGCAAAGTTTCTCTCACAAAACATCTTCACAGTCAGCAGTGAGTTGTTGTGGATTTGGTTTAGGCAGCTCATAAAACTAGTTTTAATTTCGTCAGCACTTCTGCATTGTCCTACATTCAACTTTTGGTGGGCCTTAATTATGTCTTCAAGCATAGAACAGGTGCACAATAATTTAGAGTTGCCCACCTGTCATGTTGGATGCTAGTCACAAGGCGGCGTTGTTCGTCCAGGTTCACAGTGGCAGGGAGATGGGTGGCACTTCAGCCCCAAAATGAGTCTCCACCGGTGCTTCGAAAATCAGGAAAATCGCTGGATTGTTTTTGGCCTGTGGAAGTCAGTATGCCCAAATTAACCGATGTGCTAATACATATATGTTGATATTTGAACATGTTTGAACTATCAAAACATGGGAAATACCAGGTGGTAACGTTTAACTGAACAGTGACAAGCAAACAGTGTAATGCAACATCTTATTACATCCAGACATAAATTCCAAGTCATGACAGTTGCCAATAAATGAATTTAACGCTGTTAGCAATGCTAGCAGTCACAGGTTTTCGTCTAACTTTGTCTTCTCGTGATAGCTTAACTGTTTCGATACTTGTCCTTGATATCGATTAGGCTTATAAATAAACCTAAGCTTAATAAATCTAACAAGGCTAACTCATATTATTCAAAGCTAGCTTTCGTCTATGCTAGTAGCTAAGTATGCTAAGGTTAGCTAACTGCTTGAGTTGCTTCAGGAGAACCCCCTGGCTGCGCTTATCTGAACAACGTTAATTAGTGTCAGCACTTACTTACCATGAAGTGAACAAAATTAAAATCCTTAAAATGTATGTCATACGGACAGTTAACGCCAGCCACCCTGACTAAAGTTCAACTATGCCAGGACACCATACATTTAGTTAACCCAGCGTTACTGTTCCTCTAGCTACCAGCTGTTACTGGCTAGCTGTAAATATGTGACAGCCCACCACTGGACAGTAATGTTTGAACATGCAGTCCAGTGCCGGATCTGTCCCTACATTCTATTTACTGGATAAATATTGGAAAGATAAACAGCATATCATACAAATACTTGATAATCAAATGTTTGATAAAATAATGTACATCATTATGAGTGTATTGTGATAATGTATTTAAAAATGTATAATACCATATGGGTAGTGTTGCTGTCACCTTATTATAGCTGAGCTGAATTACAATAAATAATATTGATGTGTCAAATAAGCAACAACCATGGTTGTAAAAGTCAACAAAACATTGACAGTAACATGTACATTTATGTGATATACATTCAGTTTTTATAGATCCAATAATAATGCTGTTTCCAAAGCAGTATTAAAGGGACAGTTCAGCCCCAAATCAAAAATGCATATTTTTCCTCTTACCTGTAGTGCTATTTATCCATCTAGATTATTTTGGTGTGAGTTTTGGAGATATCGGCCATAGAGATGATTGCATTTAGTTAATATAATGGAACTATTTTTTGGTGCTTTGAGCACCACAAGCTGAGCACCACAAGTTGAGTGCCATACTCAAGCCAGGGCCTCTGTGTGATATGTTTGTTATTAACCTTTTTTGTAAGACAGGGACTCAGTCAAAATCCTACGGAAACACTAAAGGAATAGCCTTTACATTCACTTTGAAGATGTCATAACATTGAAGCAAGCTTTACACCTTCAAAGAGAGCACAAAAAATACATTTGAAAAACTCAACAGCAATGTCTCTTTCCAGAAATCATGGACCTGGTTACTCAAGATAATCCACAGACCTTGTTGTGAGCAGTTTCATGTAGGAACTATTGGTAGAAAGAAAATAGTTCCTACATGAAACAGCTCACAACAAGGTCTGTGGATTATCTGTATGATGCCTAAGCTAAAGCTCAAAGGGGTTTGGGAGGTTGTTATTTCAAGATATACGTGTAACTGGTAGTAGTTATTGTACTTTAATGCAAGATAAAAAGTGAAAGCTGACAAGTATTTCAGGGTGGTTGCAAGGATTGATTACCAAACGGGCCTACAGGGGAGAGGCCCAGGGGCCCAACAGTCTGGGTGCACCCAAGCCAGAGCCTCTGTGTGATATGTGTGTTATTAACCTTTCTTGTCAGACAGGCTAAGGGCTCAGTCAAAATCTTACTGAAACACTAAAGGAATAGCCTTTACATTCACTTTGAAGATGTCATAACATTGAAGCAAGCTTTACACCTTCAAAGAGAGCACATTTGGCCTAGTGCTCCTTACTATGACCATAGTAAGGAGCGTCTCATAGCGTCTCATTCATGTTTTTTTTTGTTGATTTGCAAATCTTTTTTGATGCAACATATTGAAGATTTTGTCTGGAGGGAAATGCCAAATTGTCAATATGAAAGTGTTTTAGCACAAGCTCTGCTTTGGTTTGCATCTTTGTTTCACTTTGACCCTAACTGACCTGTGCACGTCATCACTTTCAAGAGCTTTATGAGACTGCCAACAAAAGTTAGCATGCATTCACCGTCCAACTGTAGTCTTGCACCACGCACACATGATTATACAGCAGGTTTGTGATACACGCCAACAGACACAAATAGATCTCTGTGTCTGGCATAAGTGAAATGTTTGGCAAGTACGTAGGCCAGAAGGTCAGTTCTGTTGCTGGTTTGGCTTGAGTGCTTATGAGAATCAGCTGATTAGTGGACAGCCAAAGCGGTTAGCCTTAATATTAATTAGCTTGTGGGGTTTTGCCCTTAGCAGACTCATCCTGACTCCTCCCACATGTGGACACAAGTTCACAGGCACTCCAAATAGAGTCCCTAAATAAAATTACAGATTGAATCTGAACATTAGACAGACATTCACAGGCATTAACTTCAGTTGACCATAATGAACACAAAGGCTATGTTGTATCAGAATGATTTACTCATTCACTCTCATTGTTTCTAGTAACACTGACATGTTGTTAAACATATTCAAAGCTGCTTTGTTGCATGCTTGCCAAGTGTCAGAGAACTATGCTGATGTGTATAGCAGTTATAGTAGAACTAATTGCATTAGACCTGGCGGCTATTTTTAGATGTACAGTAATCAGCAAGAAAGGTCTGAGCTACACAGTCATGGTGGGACAGATGGGAACTCATTAGATCAGCCTTAAGGGCTTTGTACGTTGCCTGGACACAATTAGCAAAGCAAGTCTCAAAAACTTTAACCAGCTTACAACCACAGGCCTGCTGATGCTATCAGCCCAGTAACTGCTCTTCATCATCAATAATGAGGTCTGTTTGTTTGTTTCGACACACCTGTTGTTCAAGCTGATATTTTCTTTTTTTTAGGTCTGTGTCTGATTATCCCTGTCAATTCAATCCTTCTCTTGTTTCTTTATTTTGTTAATATGCAGTACAATTTATCTTGATGTTGTGATTATGATTATGTTTAAAACAGCGAACAAAAGTATACTATTAACAGGTACCTTTTTAACTGAAACAGGTGAATAATTTGAACTCATTTGGTGAAAGATGCCCCAACAACTCAGTGTATGACACATAAAGCTAAAATACAATACAACACAGCAAATCCAAAAATGGCACTAAATTATTAGCATATTTGTGCATTGGTTAGAGATTAGTCCTTGCCTTGTATAACATTAACCAGCCTGATAAAGTAAAGACAAGAACAACAAGACAAAAGACACTGAGCAGCAGAGAATATCACTGTTTTCAAAATCTTGAATGAGACACTATGGAGAAAATAATTCAATCAAGCAATTATCCACAGTGTCCAGCCTCAACAAATTTTGTTTTACAGGGAAGAAGTTAAAAGTTAAATTTATTAGATTGAGTGTGTATGTATTACAGAGAAATAACAGACTGATAGCTTTGTTTGTGAGCCTATTTGTATCGTTGGAACATAGAGAAATGTCTGACAATCCTGACATAGCTTTCTGTTTTCAAAAAGCAGGTATAACACTTATTTCAAATGTAACCCCCGTCGGACTGTTTTTAAGCCCATTGGGAAGCAGCCACAGAGTATGTTTTTTTTTAATAATATCCCAAAGCTGTTGTGTGTGCTTTATGAAACACAAAATATACAATAATGCAGTTATTTTTCACCAAGGAATCAAAATATTTTCTTCTTCAAAATGTTGGTCAGATAGACGCGTAATGGCCTGTTACGCCTTCTTAGAAACAACTAAATTTAAATGCATAGTAAAGGCAGTTTCATTTGCTGTTGAATCACCTCAGGGTGCTGTTACCAGGTGGGAGATGATTAAGTGTCCTTTGCTTTCACAATCTGCCTGGTTTTGTAGGCTTTTAGGTAATGTTTTTAACTGTTTACTGTTATGTCTCTAATTACACATACGCATACTGACATAACCAAGAGCACAAAGGCAATATAGAGGCAGCAACTCTGCTTTCAATTTCTATGATGGCATCAGAATGGGAGTAGAGGAAATGAAAAAGAAAGAGTGTATTAAGGTGAGGGCATATGAAAAAGCACTTATCGTAATGCTATTTAATTTAAGTGTCAACCCTGCTTTTAAAAGATTTGGTTGACTTGGCCAAAGGTTGAGAGCATTGCGTTTATCTTCGCGTTGTCTTGGAGCCAGTGATCTCAGCTTTGCAGGCCAGTGAGAGTGGCTGCTGACTAAATAATCCTCTTTGCACTCCTCACTCCTGCAGCTCTGCTTCATGGCAGTTGTTGACTTCATTTTAAAACAGTCCAGGTGGTGACCAACAATCCTGCCAGAAAGACTCCATATATCTTGGCTGGACCTTTATCCCCCTCTCCTCATCAGTTTTGGACACTTCATCACAGTGGGGACTACTTCAAGTTTCATTTTCCCTTTCATGGATTATGCCTTAATTTTCAGATTTGCATACAATTCTTGTGCGATGGAAAAAGTGGACTGTGACGGGCTGGCCGAATATGTCCTATGGCAAATGCTGGACATGAGGAGTGGACACGCAATATGTCAAACAATACAGGTCAGTTTTGGAACTGTACACAACTGTTGTTTGTCAGACCAATGTGTTTCAGCATGACCCTGATGAAGGCCACAAGTTGAAACGCATTGGTCTAACAATAAAGTTGTTCTTTATACCACAAGTGTTGCTGGAGTTTTGACCTCTTCAGACTTTTTCCCTTCTCCATGCAAGCAGGTGAAGTTGTGCCAGAAATCCTTACTCTGCTTCTACATAACTCTTGTTTTCCCTGAATAGGTGTAGACTATATCATACAGGAAGCCTAAATTCAAATTGTGCACATATTAAAATGTCATAAATAAGTCTGTATTTTATTTTAATACTGTTTACTCTGGAGTGTTGTAATTTTCAGTGTGCCTGGCACAGCAGGATAACAAATGATCATTCCACAGCGGAGAAACTGTCATGCTTGCTGTGTGATCAACAAGTTGTTACAATAAAATGCTACGCTATTATAGCATTCAATCACAGGGTGAATATTTTCAGCTGCCAAAATGTTAAAATTGCAGCTCTTCTAATATGAAGTGTTTTATCATATCCAGTCTGTGCAGTGTGGATTCATGGTGAGAGTCAGACTGGTGGCAGTGGACTGTGAGTGGGTGGGACAGCAGCATCTAGAGCCAGAAGGACCTGGAGGAGTTTAACTCTTGGCATTAACCAGCTCAGGTCTAAATCTGTCCACCAGATAAATTGATGGAAAGCTGCGTTCTGGCACACACTGTGTCAACATGAGGAGCCTACCAGGTGGCTCTTTCCAACATGCAGAATGTGTGCAGCATAACCAGTTTTGTCCACATAAATCATCATTTTAAAACGGGTTTGAACATTAAAGATGCATTGATTTATTTGGACACATGTCCTGTGTGGCCCAAGTGGTAGATCATATCAGTCACAAAGGCTGTAAAATTGCTGTATATTCACACTCACAAAATAGCAAAGATTTTCCTGATTTAGCATTCAAAATCTGTATAATACCATATAGTCAGTTCTAAAACTGAAACAGCAATATGAAACAAAATCTTTCATAGCTTGCCCAATGAAATTATAAATCTTAAATGTATGTAATAAAATGTATTTTCCAAAAAAATGGGTTAAAGTAAAAAAAAAAAAAAGATTCTGCAAAGTGAACTGAACCTCTAGTTTGTAAGGCTTTCTATTATAAATTTGTAGTCTCCAAGCCCAAGCTGAGATAACCCTGATGACAGCACTGTGACATCATCAAGGTTATTTTCTTGACAAAGCTCCACCAGAGCCACAGACGACATCATACAGCTGTTTTCATAAGCTGAGTAGCACTAACCATGACTAGTTTACTGAACTTTATGTATAAAATTGGTGGAGTGCCCCTTTAAGAATGAATGTTCATTATGTTCATAGTGTGAGAAAAGCACATTGTGGCCTGAAGCGAGTCTGACTAACCACCATGTTTTCCTTTTTTTTTCACCCCCAACAATATCTCTCTTTCCACTCCAGGCCACTGCCTTCTCCTGATCTGAGACCAACAGATGAGGTCAGCTAAGGTCATTGCCATGGTGACCTTTGCTGAGACAACACAGGTCTCCTCTATGGAGCTACGTGAGCCTACCTGCCTGACCACGACCCTGTCCCCTGGGCTGCGGCGGAAAAAGATGTTGTGGCAGAATGCTGTAAAACACATCATTATCCAGCAGGAGCTCAACGCCCAGGTGAATGATTATCCCACAGTCATCAGTAGATGTGTTGCATGCAGAAGGAACTGCTGTTTGTAGTGTTTTGTTTTCTATTGTTTTGTACATAATCTCCTACAAGATTATGAGGACTACTGTATGTGTACTGGAACAGACTTCAGGTATCCTCTGAACCACATAAATGTTGTAATTCAATTGATTTAACTGAACAATTACTTTAAGGGCCAGTTCACCCAAAAAACCTACTTTCCCACTTGTGTCTAGCCATGCAAATAGTTTTGGTTTTACTTGCCCAGTGTTTTCAGATGTCTGTCTCTGAGATTTCTGCCGTCACTCCAATACAATTACCTTGCAAGGCAGCTGGATTCATGAGATCACACGAGAATCCATCTTGCCAAACTTCAAGTTATGTGCTTGTGTTGGAACCACAGTGGTTCGGACCTATCAGCCTCCTGTGGAGATGCTATAGCATCAGTTATATCAGAACTGTAGAGTATTTCTTCATTGAAAAAAAGAGCAAAGAAGATCACTGCAGGGGTTTTTTTCGATGGAAAAGATGTTTTCGCTCTTGTCCTGACTGGCTTTGGCTCTCCTACTACATCATATGGTTTTATTGATCTGATTGGTTGAAGTTAGCCCCGTGATAGACGGTGACAGACAGATGGTTCATCCAATCACCTGCCAAGTATTTTTCAAAAGTGCCTGCCCTTTTCCAAACAGTTTGCAAGGGCACTCTCAGATGGTTCTGTGTAACAAACCAATCTGGCGTATCAGGTTACCAATACAATGGAGGTGAATGGAATTTACCTTCTGGTGGTCAAAGTTTTGACACAATTAAAAATGTTAATGCTGTATACTATAAATACCTGCAAATAAAATTCTATTTGTGGTGGCTAAAATCAAGCAGATACATATAAACATCACAAAATTTGAGCGAATAAAACTATCTACATGGGTACCACTGGCGGTAGTGAGAAAAGAATGTATGCTTTTGTAATTCTGGTGAACCAAAGGGTCTTCGCATGCACTGCTCATAGATCTCTGTCCAAATGCACAGTTCAGTGATGATTATTAACAACTGTATACCACATAGATAAAAAGACACCTACTCTCTTAGTGGCCATAATTTGTTTGCTTTCCACCATAAAGCCATTTCTAGACCATTACAACCTACTGGTCACTTATTATGGTATGAAATGGTATGAAGTTCAGCAAAAAGAAAAGTGCCGATGTATACAGTAAACACACCTGATTTTATGTTTATGTTTGACAGGTGGGTGTGGAGCCAGCGCGTAAAATCTTTGTGACGGATGCCTACATGGAGGAGATCAATACACAAATCCGCGACAAGGCCTCACGCGGGGTCACAAAACGCCGCTCCTCCACCGTCAGAGTGCACCCCTCCCAGGTCCGTGGTTCCACCAGCACACACAACGGTTCTTTTAATGACTACGCCAGCGATGCTGACTTCTTTGTGCACTGGGACCACACAGTTCGTGGAGTCTACATACCTAGTCTGAGGCACACCTTCAAGTCTCGTGATCTGGAGAAACTCTACCAGCAACACTACTCCCACCAAAGACGCAACTCTCTAGCCATCACCAATGTAATTGATGCAGTGGCCAAGCTACATGTATTGGTTCTGTACCTGGCACTGGCCCCTGAGTTGGCCACAGACACTCTGCGTGGCTGCCTGACAGGCATTTTTATGGTGTTGCCCATAGCACTGTGCATCATGGTGTTAACTTGCAAAGACTCCATGTCCCCACAATGGCTTCACTACGCTGGCCTAGCTAGCTGGCTGTCGCAGACCACACAGGTGCTGGGAGGACTTGTGTATGGACTGGAAAAAGACCCATCGTGGTATGTTTTGTTCACATTGTTCGCCACATACACGCTGATGCCCTTACCTCTGCTGTGGGCCATGTTCGCCGGCTCCCTCACCTCAGTACTGCACCTTCTGGTGGAGATAGTGCGCTACTACAATGATGCTGTGCTTTTGAGAACGGTGAGTAAATCAACTGACTGAACCGTTTTTTAAAAAAGTTTTTAAAAACAGTCTCCCCAGAAAAATATTACAAAGTGTTATGTCTGACATTTTTATTAATTTATCATTATCAAACCAAAAGTGTTCCTTTATTAGATAACATTTCTTTATTACTTAATTTACTGTCAAAGCATACTATACTACTACATTTTAGTCCAATTCATTACAGATAAAGATTCCCTCTGAGCTTTCTGGGTTGTCTCATATATATTTATAGCATGCCCAGGTTTATGTTCCCAATCCTAATAAACTAGAGATACCTGCACTGTTTAAGGCTTAATAAAACAGCAGCTGAGAATGTAATATCTGTCTATGCATTTCCCAATTCCCATTCCCATTAAAGTGTAAAAATTCTCTCTTGAGTGTACCAGCATATTATGCTCAACAAGCCATGTATTATCCATGTATTGGATACTTATTTTACTGATACTGAAGGTACTCTAAGCTCATATTTTATATCCATTAATGGCATTTTCACAACTATTACTCCCATCTACAGCCCCAGATATTGTCCACAAGCCTACTAAACATACAAGAATTCCCTCTGACATCCCTCAAGTTCATTAAAAGAAGAAGACCCCTTTTCCTATTTCTTATCCTCCTCTTAGCCCACATGCATTGGGTTTTCCTGGTTAAAATTAATTGTATGAATGCAAAATCTCTGTCGGATGCAGGTGTTTGCCAAAGGCCTGCTGTACCTGGGTATGAACACAGCTGGCTTGTTCATCCACTACCTGACAGACCACGCCCAGAGACAGGTTTTCCTGGAGACACGGCGCTGCATTGAGGGTCGCCTCAAACTAGAGCAAGAGAACCAGAGACAGGTACGGTGTCTGCTGCCATTGTGCCATAGGTTAGACTTATATGAAGACAGGGACACACTGTATTACGACCACTGTTGACTGTTATCACTTTTCTCCAAACCTTGGTAAGAAAAAAAAGCCTCCTAAATTATCCTCTGAATTGTGTGCAAACAAGCATTATGCTCATTAAACCACATACTGTCAAATAGAGTTTATTATTTTGCCACACAGGAGCGTCTGGTGCTATCAATCCTGCCTCGCTTTGTTGCCTTGGAGATGATCTCTGACATGAGTTCTTTGGAAGATGAACTCAATCCTCAGGAGTTTCACAAGATCTATATCCACCAGTACAAAGATGTCAGGTGCACACACACACACACACACACACACACACACACACACACATAATGTTGGTATGTTAGTATTTACAAGGCTTATATAAGAGGATTTTAGGAAACAAGTTTCTCATGGGTGCCTTTTATTTTAATGTTGTTAATGATTTTATGGGACTTGGTGTCGTCCTTTTCAAGTTGCAAACTCCTTGCATGTCACTGGAATCAAACAGTTCAACAGGAATCTCTATCACAATTTAAATGTGTATGTTGTTAGCATACCCCTTCTTTTATAACTCTCTCTCTCCTCTTTGCAGCATCCTTTTTGCAGACATCAAGGGCTTCACTCTGTTGTCCATGAACCTGTCTGCCCAGGATCTGGTCCGAATCCTCAACGAGCTCTTTGGACGCTTTGACCGACTGGCAGATGTGAGAATTTGAGCTGTTTTCTTTGAGATAACATATATTTGACACAACTTCTATTCTATCAACAATTTATTTTCTCTTTTCCCTGGTGTCTTGTCTCTTCCTCATCACAGGAGCACCACTGCCTGCGAATAAAGATACTGGGAGACTGTTACTACTGTGTGTCAGGGGTCCCTGAGCCACAACGTGCCCATGCCCGTCATTGTGTTGAGATGGGCCTGGCTATGATTAACACCATACGGTCAGTCTTAGCTCGCTGGAGTTCTTGAGGGGTTATCTTGCCCTCCCCTGCAAAACAATGATCAATTTAATTTAGCTACTTTTGCATTTCAAGAGAGGGCAGCGAGAGAGTGAAATCAAATTCAGAAAAGGTCTGTAGCCAATAAAACTCTGCTTAGCTGGGGTTTTTTCATGTATGTTAATGTGCAGAAAGAAATATATATGACAGATGCTGGTGGACTCCTAAATTCTGACAAGAAATGTCAAAACTCACTGTAAAATATGATGGATAATAATAGCCGTCAACAATTAGTCTAACATGGTCACTTTACTACCCACCAGGTACGTATGTAAGCAGCTGAACTTTGACATGGACATGAGGATCGGGATCCATTCGGGCTCTGTCCTGTGTGGGGTGCTGGGGCTGCAGAAATGGCAGTTTGACGTCTGGTCCTGGGACGTAAGCATTGCCAACATGCTGGAGGCCGGGGGCATACCAGGGTGAGTGGTCTCTTCTAGTGCCAGCCAGCAGAGACTGGCACTAGCTAGTGTGTTACATCAAAGAGTAGCCCTTTGATGTAACACATTTGATCTCTGCCTAGTTTGCCACATATTTATATGTTAAGCCACCTAGAGCCCACTGTTATTCCTCTATCTCAGATTGTTCTGTTTTTTTGCCATGTCAATGTAGAGGTGCGACTTAAAAGAATCTATAACTTTACAAAAATGGCCTAAAATGACATTAAAGTGCCTTACAAAGTTGCATACCCTCCATAAGTCAAATATTTGTACTAAGGAAAAGCCCTTGCTATTTAATTTAATAAATTAATACATTTTTGAACATGTTTAAACCCAGTATTGGTTTTCTACATTACATGATACTTGATAGACTGCAGGCTTGTCAAGTCTTGGGCTTCCTCGTATATGTAAAAAGCTAAGCAAATTATTAATTTCTTCTTTTAATGATTGGAGAGCATTTCTTTCTACATCATCGATCATTTTCTCTGCATCTATTCTCTCTCATCCAGACGCATCCATATCTCAAGGGCGACCCTGGACAGTTTAGAAGGCTCCTACAAGACAGAAGATGGTCATGGCCGTGACAGGAACGAGTTTCTGCTCAAACACAACATCGACACTTTCCTCATCTGCCCTCAGGAGGAAAGGAACAAGGTTGACCTTACTGAGGCCCCCAAAGTCCAGAAAACTAAACAAACCTGGAACCCAGAGATGCCCTTTGGGAACGTCACTGACATGAACAGTGTAGGTGCAGGGATACAAAATGGAGAGAAGGTGTTATCTTTAACAGCTTTCTATTGTTGGCCCAGATTAGTAAAATGTTTCAATCCTAATACCTATGGCACAATGCATATCTAAGGTTCTTTAACCATAAAAGACAAAGTGGACCTGCACCGATCTGATTCATCACACACCTTCATATTCTTTTCTTGCAGATCCTGGCCTCCTTTACCAACGGTTCGCTGCTCAACATATGGCAGTCCACCTCCAAGGAGATTAACAAACGCATTAAACATGCCATTGAGGTCCGAAGCAGTGAGCGTATGCACAGGGAGCACATCACTCCACTGACCCTGGTGTTCAAAGACACACACATCGAGGACAAGGTAAGCAGGTACAGACGCTGGTTCGGAAGGCTTATGGTAGGAGGAAATAAGTTAATGCCACAGAGTAAATAATAATGACGACTGTGATCTTCCTTTGATCTCTTTTGGTTGGCCTAGTTCTCCCAGATGAGAGATGAAATGTTCAACTCCAACCTGGTCTGCTCCTTTATAATGCTCCTCTTTCTCATGGCTGCCCAGGCCCTCATTCCTGCACCCAGGTAGGAAGACACCAGCATTGTCCTAGTCGAAGCTCACATTGTTAACATTAGTTAATTTAATCTTTTTGGGTTTATCAGATTTGAATAGTTCATTTATGCTCTTTTAGCTAAATTCTGTAAGGTTTTTTAATGGATATGTTCAAGGTCAATGATATTTTCACGTTAATATTACCTGGTCTGTCATTGACATTTTCCCTGTATACCAACAACAACAAGTTAAAATAAACTTAGAGAACATGACACTAGATGATCTGTCATGTTCTCTGCAGTTTAATAGCAGATACGTTATGGATTACAGCTTTAAGATATAATAAATTCTTCATTAAAAAGTCTGTATTTAAAGATACAGAACGACATCAAATTTAGCTCAAGCACATGTTGGTTTAACCCTACTAAAAATGTACTGCACTGCTTGTTTGATTTTAAAGCCACTATGTGTAGGATGACATTTTTTTGACTTTAATGCCATCTGGAGGTAGTATCGAGAATGAAATATTATTTGAAGTTCCACATCCCCTTAAATTCACACTTTCATCAGAGCATATGTCTCACACTTCCTCTTGTTTCTTCATTCCACCCTGTATCAACATCTTCACTACTTTACTCACTTCCTTCCTCTTCCTCTTATCCTCCTCCCTTGTTCTTCCTCTGCAGGTTGTTCCCAGCCGTCCTCCAGTTTTCAGTCTTTCTGCTCGCCTACATGCTGCTGCTGCTGTTGGCCCTGGCTGAAGAGTTCAAGTGGACTCCTGCAGCACTGCAGCACTTCTGCTGCTGGATCCACGAGAACAACAGTGCCCGCAACCTCCTCACCCTTGCCGCCATCGTCATCAACTTTGGCTTGGTCTCTACTGACATGGTGAGAGTCTAAACTACACAGGGCCGTATTTATATACATGAAAATGTTGAATAAAGTTTATTTTCTTTTATCTTTTGCCATAACTTTCCTTTTAGACTTTAGAGGGGGAGAATTTGCCATATAAAACTGGACCTTGCAAATTACATGAATGTTAGTAAATCCAGTGGAATGCACAGTCACTCTTATCATATCTCCTCTCCTGTTATTTGGATGATAAATTTATAAATGTGTACACATAAAGGAGAGAGACCTCCCTGCTAACATGTAAAGTGTGCCTCAGATGACAGACAAACTACATTTCCAGGCACTGATCAGCACTTGAATCCAGATATAACCAAAATATACAAAAACCAGCTCAAATCTTTAAAATGTCTACATAAGAAATGTGTATCTGTTTTATTGTGATCTCCTTCATTCAGTCTTTCGTTAGTTGTCAAAGGTTTTATGTGATTTGTATATTTTGTGTCCAGGTATGGTGCATTCTCACAGACGCAGCAGAGGCTGATGAAATGGACAGAACAAACACAGCCTTACGTCCACTCACCGTCTGCACTTACCCTGAAGTGAGGATAACAGTAGTTTAAACAAACATGCAAACAATATCTGTCATCACAAACATTTGGTCTTCTTCTTTTCCTTTCGGCTGTTCCCTTTCAGGGCTCGCCACAGTGAATCATGTGCCTCCATCTAACCCTGTCCTCTGCATCCTCTTCACTCACACCAATTAACTTCATGTCCTCTCTCACTACATCCATAAATCTCCTCTTTGGTCTTCCTCCAGACCTCCTGCCTGGCAGCTCCAACCTCAGCATCCTTCTACCAATATATTCACAGTCTCTCCTCTGAACATGTCCAAACCACCTCAATCTGGCCTCTCTGACTTTATCTCCGAAACATCTAACAAGAGCTGTCCCTCTGATGTACTCATTCCTGATCCTGTCCGTCCTCGTCACTCCCAAAGAGAACCTCAACATCTTAAGCTCTGCTACCTCCAGCTCTGCCTCTTGTCTTTTCTTCAGTGCCACTGTCTCTAAGCTGTACAACATCGCTGGTCTCACCACCGTCTTGAACACCTTTCCTTTCATTCTTGCTGATACTCTTTTATCACACAACACACCTGACACTTTTCTCCACCTGTTCCAACCTGCTTGCACTCGCCTCTTCACCTCTTTTCCACAGTCTCCATTGCTCTGAACCGTTGACCCTAAGTACTTAAAGTCCTGCACCTTCTTCACCTCTGCTCCCTGTAACCTCTCGTTCCACCTGGGTCCCTCTCATTGACACACATGTATTCTGTCTTGCTGCGGCTAAGCTTCGTTCCTCTGTTTTCCAGAGTAGACCACCATCTCTCTAGATTTTCCTCCACCTGCTCCCTGCTCTCACTACAAATCACAATGTCACAAAATTTGGTCTGGTATAAAATAAAAATCATATGTTCTTGACTAAATGTTATCTCACCCACTTTCCATTTTTTTAACTTCAAAAAGTTAAAAAAGTGATCAAAATACATTCTTCTTCAGTGTCTCGAACCTCTTCTTCACTCTCTTTCCCTCCTCAGGTCTTTGTATTGAGTGGTGTGATTGCCATGGTGACTTGTGCCGTGTTCCTGCGTCTAAACTCTCTGCTGAAGCTGGCGGTGTTGCTGCTGGGGGTGGCTGTCTACTCCTACCTCATCCACTTGGCCTTCCTCACACTCACACGCCATGATATGCTGCACAGGTCAGTGCCAGCTCAGGCTGTGGGCACACACAATCTTTTTTCTTTTTTTTACTACTGTGTTTAATACTACTGTACTACTATTGTACTGAACATCTCCTTAGTCACATTTTTTTCTCTATATTCCACCTCTCTTCATTAACTTCTGCACAGGTCTCACTATGTCAGGAGAAAAGGAGTTTCCATCCTTCTCATGGCCATGTTTATTGTTGCTGTCTTCTACAATGGACGGCAGGTACTATTAAACTCACTGAAGTTTTCCCTGTTTTAAGCATGCTGCTGTTTAGTTTAGTTTGCTCATAGTATTTTTAATTGCAGTTTGGATATTGGTTTTCTCATTTTTCTAACCCGCATTATTGAGGCCAAATCTGTTGACTGCCTAACTGCTGATGGGTAAAGAGTGTGTCGCACACAGGGAGGTGACCTCTGATAGTTTTATCTATCCTTTACTTTCCAGTGGGAGGCCACTGCCAGACTGGACTTCCTGTGGCGTCTGCAGGCCCAGCAGGAAGTGGAGGACATGAGAGAACTGCGGGAACACAACGAGTGTCTGTTACACAACATCCTGCCTTTGCATGTGGTGCGACATTTTCTGCACCGGAGCAAGAACGATGAGGTGCGGAAAACATGACCTCACCTCTGACTGTGTCAGCCTCTACTGCACTATGTTTTTTTTTTCTCAAATGATTTGGCCTTCATTGCTATTTTCAGGGGAGCACAAACATATAGGGAGAATAATCAAAGTGTATTTCAAATTTCTGTTTTTTAAAAGCTGACTGGACTATTATAAATATATGAAATTACTTGCTGTTGCTACGGTTTTAACATTGTCTATGATTTTCATATCCTTGAATATTGAAATAAATGTAATAGCACATGGCAACATACTTCATTGTAATTTAAGAAACCAGAACCAACATCATGATAGACAATGTAGGTGAAAATGTTTGGGAATAAACCTATTATATGGAAGGGGAGTTGAGCAACCTCATTTTCATTTGTTTGGGTGGACTTTTTAAGTGTTATTTACTAAATGCCTTCACACATTTGTACAGTTTATCTATAGTTTACCTGTCAAACAAAGAGGTTTTTAAGAATAACCTGGCAAGATGAAAGTCTGTAACACCATTTTCATTCCAGAAGCTTTACTCCCAGTCCTATGATGAAGTCGGTGTTATGTTTGCCTCCATCGCTGGCTTCAATGAGTACTTTGAGCAGAAAGAGATCAAAAATGAGGGAGTGGACTGCCTCCGACTTCTGAATGAGATCATTGCTGGCTTTGATGAGGTGAGTATGGGAATAGGTAATTTGTGCAAAGCAGAATAGTATAAAAACATAATAAAAACATTAATTATATTTCATCTTTCAGATATATGTATACATTTATCTGTGGTATATTTAAGTGGTATTCTCCCTATTAGAGTGTTTTCACCTGCCCTTTTAGCTGAGGTGAAATAAATAAGGCAGAGACAGTGGGGTTTAATCCAGGACATGCTGTTGACAAATTGGATTGCTACCCATTGCATAACTCTGCTGCTCTATATGAGATTGATCTGTAACTTTACCTCTTTATCTATAAATGTTTCTTCTAACAAGTTGTTGGAGGAGTCGTACTTCCAATATGTGGAGAAGATAAAGACCATTGGGAGCTGCTACATGGCAGCCTCTGGCTTAGCTCCTGACAAACAGGTGGGAGATCCTCTTGTACACACTGTGCTATTGTTTTGTTTTGACTACATTTGTCCTTCCATAATTCATTCTCCCCTCTCTCTCTCTCTCTCTCTCTCTCTCTCTCTCAGGCATATATGGATGAATGGAATCACCTGAGCGAGCTGGTTTTGTTTGCGTTGGCAATGCAAGAGACCTTGAAAGAGATTAACAGGCTCTCTGCCAAAAACTTTGAGCTGCGTGTGGGTAAGTGGCTGACCTCCTACACACACACTCCCTCACTCACATTAACAATGGATGGGTGATATCAACTGCTCTCTGCAAGGATTTCTGATGTCATAGACTTAATGCTAATTAATTATTTGTCTTAAGTGAATTAAGTGTGTGTCGCACTGAAACAGGTATCGCCCATGGGCCAGTGGTGGCAGGGGTGATCGGTGCCACCAAGCCACAGTATGACATCTGGGGGTCAACAGTGAACCTGGCCAGCCGCATGGACAGCACAGGTGTGAACGGACGCATCCAGGTACCCGAGGCCACGTGCAGGATCCTGGCAGAATGGGGTTTTGTCTTGGAGCTACGTGGAGAAATCTTTGTCAAGGGGGTGAGTGGCTGAAGGATGTTCGTCCTGTTGACAGTGGTGGTTATACACTGTGTTTACTGTCATTCATCCTTAAACATAAGTATAGTGAAATGGAGAACCATTTGGGTGCCCACATCACCTTCCAAATTACTGTGGAACTGATGTTACAGGACAGCCACAAAGTTCAGCCAGGTTCAGGGAAGTTCTTATTTGAAAGTAAGGCATGTGCAGAGAGGAGATTAGGAATAAAGCTTTAATGAAACTGTTGTCAGTGATTAAATTAGATTAGATAAGATGACTTACATGTTCTGTTTAAACGCACAATTAAGTCGGCTGTGTACAACCACACAGGTGTCTCCTGTTATTTTGACAAATATGACCTCTTTTCAAAACTGCCTGAGCATGTTACAGACTGTTCTTGACTGACATCATTCCTGACTATGCATCTGTAAAGGTGCGAGAAGTTAGATTTTTTTGTCCATGTGTAGAACACTTCTTTTTCACACAAGACATTTTGACATGTCACAGTAGGAAAAGCACAAAAATAATGATAGCTCAGTTCCATTCAGCTGCTTCAGTTTTAGATACCGGGTATTGTGCACGCTGGCTCATTGTCACACTGTCGTGGCTTACTGGGACACTTGAATAGAACAGAGCCATTAATGCTATCCTACTATAACAAGTCAAAATGTCTCCTGTGAAAAGGGCCTATTCTAATACACAGAATTTCCCTATATATTTATATATCTATAGGGAAATTCTAACAGCCTTTTTCACAGTTGACATTTTCACATGCCATAGCAGGAAAAACACTGAAAATGAGGTGTAACTAATAACATTAACGAGGCTTCTGTTCAGTTTTAAATGTCCCAGTAAGCCATCCTAGTGATCCAGCATGCACAATACCAGGGCCCTGAAACTGGCATACCTGAATCGAAATCGTTTGTTATTAATGTTGTTAGTTAGACCTGTGATTTTTCTGCTGTGACATGTCAAAATACATGCCATGCAAAAAGACTGTTACCTAAACACATTAGCAGCATAGCTGCGTCTAACTTCAACTTGAGAAAAGGTCTAATCAGTCAGAATAGCTAGAAAGACCTGTGTAACTACTAATCAGAGCAAGTGTAGAAAAAAAAAACCTACTTAGCACAAGAGGACAACTAAAACAAGGGGGACATCTACTGGTGAAAAGAAACAACAGACAGAGAAATGTGTAGATATTATATACACTATGTGACCTCTGCTGTCATTGTAGGTGAGCGAGTGTCAGGGGAAAGTCCGCACCTATTTCATCAGTACCATGCGCAGCAAGAGGGCCAATGTTGGAACAGATGGCCGCTTGGAGGGGCGGACAGTAGGACGCATGACGCTAGCAGGAGTGGTGTTCGGTCTCGTCCAGGCCAGACACAAGGAAAAGATGAGAGAGACCAACAGGGGCTTCTGTCTGACTCCCTGCACACTGCAGTGCTGAGTGCTTAATGTCAGATGACTGCAGGTAGAGGAGGACACAGTCCAGCCATATTGTTTTTACTGGTTT
Organism: Siniperca chuatsi; assembly: GCF_020085105.1. NCBI lineage: Eukaryota > Metazoa > Chordata > Actinopteri > Centrarchiformes > Sinipercidae > Siniperca > Siniperca chuatsi. The sequence goes on from NC_058057.1 coordinate 15,477,696, forward strand.
ACAGTTTTGTTGTTTGTGTTTTCATAACTAAATTAGCTGCACAAACAGAGAAGAGGGTGTAGCTGTCAGCCATGGGATCCAAATCCTACCAGAGCTTTTGTTCCTGTTTCATCCATGACTGTGTCCTCCTCGACTTCCCTGTCATCTAAAAAAGAAATATTAGGTTTTGTGCTGTTTTGTGCTTTATTGACACATAAGTGAACTCCATGGGCATATTTCACGTAGAGCGGTGTGTTAGAAAGGAACTAACTGTCCTACTGGCCTCACTGCTTTGAGTTTTTTAATTGCCATATCTACACATTGTAAGCAATGTTTTCAGTTAATTTTGTACAAAACTAACAAAGGCCAACATGTCTTTTTTTTTTTGTCTGGGATAATACTCCAGCAAGTCCTCAGACCTCTAAGCCAACACAGAATACCTCAAAACAACCAGCTCAACCTCTCATAGACTACCGATGGCCTATACAATTTTTCAGTAAATTTTGTATTGTGAGTTATCTGTTTTAGTGGAACTTCGGTTGCCATATTTCAATCCATCAACATAATTCAGCAAACAGAAGTCCCATTATTTATGAATCGATGGCTGCTTGGTTTCATATTGTACTTTCTTTTTCTGTAAATACTTTTCACCTGTGTATAGCTCCCTCTGAAGTGATATTTCATGTCACCGTTACTGTCAGTGTTGCTCTGGATTTCTGAGATTTATTTGTCAAACATCTGAATGTAACAAATCACACCGTAGCCAATTCAGTTGTGCCTCAGTACACTATTACTCTCACTTCCGTTACTTAACTACAGTCATATTTTTGTCGTAACAGTGAAACTCAACAAAGAGGTGAGTGTTTAACCGTTGAACCAGTTTTAATGCCAAAATCTCCTCTCATGTTACTCCTCTTCTTGTATACTAAAACCAAAGAACACAGAAGGTTATATTCGTGTGTAATAATTATATAAAAATACGTTATGTTGTAGGCCTGATGCATATTGTCAATGTCATATGAAAAAAACATTGTCACTGCAAATTATTATGTTTTTTTATATTTCAACTGAAGGATGACAAGCTCCACTATGGGACTTTCTGCGTATATAAAACCTTTTCAAAAACAGAATCTCAAAAAATGTATAAATGTTAATATGAATGTTGTACAAATAAGAGAAAGTCTTTGTCCATGTATGTTGTATACCTCAGATTTAAATGTTTCAGTTATCACTGGGCTGGGCCTTTAAAAGAAGGCTATGTTTTCTAAATGTATTGTGTAACAGCAAAATTGGTAAAATTGTGTTATTCATTCAACATAAGTATATTATGTTTGTTTTTCCATAATTTTTACTGAAACATTTAATAGTCTACATTTTCTGCTAATAAAACCAATAATTACAACACATCTGAGTGGTGTTATTTCATTTTAATTGTGCATACGATTAATTCTGATGCATTCAAGTAACTGCGTTTCCAACGAGCAACATTTGTCCCTTATGCACATTATTTACACATAATTTATCTTTTCCTCCTGATGGACAAGTCTGTAGTTTAGAATTTCTGGGTCTGTCAGATGTTGGTGTTTTGTAAAGTAAGGGCTTAAGTTACTTTACTGTCAGTGTCTCTGGATATCAGAGTAAAAACTTGTGTCCTCCAGTAGAAGCTGATAACATGCCAGCAGCAGCTACCAAGAAGGAGGATGATTTTAACTGCACCGCCTATACAGTTTTTTCAAGAACCAGAAAAAGAATCCTTTCTGCTCCAGCCAAGCAGATTGGTTACATCAGCATGGCCCTCTTCACATTACAGCTGAATGAAACAACAAAGGCACAACCCAAGATTGGGTATGTGAGCGGTCGGGCCACTGCCACAGGAAATACAGACTATAGATATGCAGAAATCAAATAAGGCAAAGTGTGTTATTTAAAGCAGACATTTATGCTTCAAAAAAGTAAGGAGGGACAGGCTTTAGCAGACTGGACTAATTAAGATTATTTTTTTTGGTTTTGTTCAATTTAGACTTTTACTATAAACGGATTAATCTCTCCGTTATCTAGAATAAAAATATAAAATACGTCGTTCTTTAAAAACACAAATGATTTCAAGTGTGCACAGTGCTTCTGCCTTTCCTTCCTTTCAGAGTCTGGACGATTTCTCTTGACTCGGTTAGTTGTGGCTGCGACTCGCGCGGGTATTCCACGGCCGACTCCTTGATCGTCTATTAAGAACGATGGATCACCCGGTAGTTGGAAAAATGGGTTCTTCTTGGGCATTAACCTCTATGTACTTACTTTTTGTTCTTAACTGTTCTGAGGCAGATACAGAAAAAATAAACTTAACTACTGCACAAATCAACTCTTAATATTGTTAACTTTAGATATAGATATTTAGATATAACTGAATCAAGATTTGAGCTGCCAAACCACCAGGATTTTAGAAATGAAGTCATAAATCCAAAAACTGCCAAGGCCACCCCACTCTCTTAAGAAATATTGACAAAAAACAAATGTGATTTCTTTGTTAACTGTTCAGTGTCTCGCTACTAGCATATAAGAGGAGAAATACAAAATCCATTTACTATATTTTGATTTAAGTCGATTTGTTATCTAAAAATAATAAAATTAAAAGATATCTAGTCTAAAAAGTATCTGTTTCATGTAGGAACTGGTAGAAAGAAAACAGTTCCTACATGAAACTGCTCACAATAAGGTCTGTGATTATCTTGAGTAACCGGGTCATGATTTCTGGAAAGAGACATTGCTGTTGAGTTTTTCAAATGTTTTTTGTTTTTTGCCGCTTTGAGCACCACAAGCCAAGTGCCATAAAGTTTCATTATATTCAAAAAATGCAGACATCTCTACGGGCAATATCTCCAAAACTCAGCAACTCACACTTAAACAATCTGGATGGATAAATAGCACTACAGGTAAGAGGAAACAATGTATTTTCGATTTTAGAGTGAACTGTCCCTTTAAGGTCTCTGAATGACCATAAAAATGTTGTGTTACTGTTAGTGTTTTTTTACATAACTAAGACCTTTCAATGCACCGACCTAAAATGTAAATACTCAAACTGTGTCTTTATGCAATTCCTGCCTATTGCTGTCTCATTTGGGTATTCTTTATCGTTTGGAGATTTTTCAAAGTCCAAATTTGAGAGTTGAATGTTTTTCCTTTCAAGTCTCAAGTTAAGTCTTTGGAGTCTCAAGTCTTAATTATAGCGAGTCCACATTTTTGTGATTCAAGTCCAAGTTTCAAGTCTACAGCTCGAGTAGTTACTGGATGAGGGTAGAGTGTGCAGGGTACCAATCCACATCTGGGACCCTGACTCACTGCTGCCAAAAGGAAGGCCTACACCTTCACCTTGTAGATATGCTTCTCCATCCCCCTGGAATGAATGATATACATCAGAGCTTGAAGCTTGATACTTTCAGAAAACTCATTGTAAATGTTTAGTGGTAAGCACAAATGTAGGGAGCTGCTGATGCTTTGTGGTGACGTTTTGGTATCAGGAAACAGTGGCAGAGTGAGAGCTCTTCACATGTGTCGTCTCTCTGTGCCTCCGTGCAGGCACGCGGGCTTTGCTTCTCTGCTTGTGCATTGATTGTTGTGGCTCCCCGTTATCCGGAGAAAGTTCGCCTCACAGTCAATTCGTGTTATTTTGCAATAATATTGAAGAAGTATGGCAGACTCTCAGGAGGACAAGCTTTATAGAGCGGAATATGCCAAAAGCGGCCGTGCGTCGTGTAAGAAATGCAAGGAAAACATAGCTAAAGACTCGCTGAGGATGGCCATCATGGTGCAGGTAACGTAGCGACGTCTGGAGTCAGTCCATCTAAAGAAACCTGCTATGTTAGCTAGCTTATTACCAGAGTGCTATCTTTTGTAAATCAGGTGGTTGATTCAGCGAACATAGTGGTTATTAATCAAGTCATTGGAGAATGAAAATATGTAGTTTATAGTGTGGTTTCAGTTGTGTTCGGTTAGGCCCTCGTTAGCATTTAAATGGCTGACATTGTCTATTCAGTCTTGTTCACAAAGAGCCGTTGAGCCTTTCTTAATGTCGGATCCTCGCAGTTATGCTTCCTGCTATTCATGAAAGTAAGGTTCAATGATTGATTTTTTTTATGCTTAAAGAGTACAACCGTACGTCTGAGTAAGCGTCTACAACTCAGAAGCCAAAAATCACAACAGCAGCATCATCACCACCATGTAAAGTCTGTCTGCTGCCCTTCAGAGAATTAATTAACTAAGAGGCTAAGAAACCTTCTTATTTGGTTGCACAAAGTCAGCCTCCTTATTCATGGCCTGTGGAGCAGCTCCAGATTTTCAATCACTTTACTTTTCAATCTAAAGGCCAATCAAACTGGATCAAGCTGATCACCATAAATCAGCAGGGACACAAGCTCATCACTTTGTTGCTTATGAAATTTTAAATAATTGCCATATTTCAATAAGCCATTTTTTTGTCCTTTTTTATAGAGAATCTATATTTTTAGGGTAGATAAAACTAATAAAGTTGGTCTCATACAGCATCTGTTTGTTTTGAGAGTATTTCCATTCTTCTTCATAATAGTAGTAGTAGACTTATAAGACGCCAAAAATAGCATTGCTGTAGTGAAACAACATTTGTCAGACATGTAATATCTTCTTACACATAACATAACAAACAAAGCATGCAAACAAAGAGTGTTGTATCCTCTCCAAGTTTTTTTGTACATTTCTATCCCAAGTCTTAGTGAACCTGAACAAAACTGTGCACACAAAGATCTTTGACTTTTGGTAAATTCTCCCTCACAGGTTCTACACTATAGTTGTTTTTCATGAGACAATACATTGATAATTTAGGGCCTTTTACATAATTTACATAATAAGAATAATTTTCTCTGAGCATCACAAATATTACACTGTAATCTGTTATATAAAAGATTTTACCTCACACCATTTACCAGGAATGGTACTGAACTTGTATAGCGCCTTTCTAGTCTTCCTACCACTCAAAATACTTCACACTACATATCACAGTCACCGGTGGCAGTCCTGTCATCAGTCTAAAGAAACTAACTCATTTGTACACACACACACACACACTGGCACAGCCCTCTGGAGCAATTTGGGGTTCAGTATCTTTCCCAAGGACACTTCAACATGTCGGCTGGGGGATCTTTCTTGTGAGCCGCTGTTAGGACACAGTTACAGGTCTGTTGCAGAGCAGGATCATCTCACATTTATGTCATCCCATATCACTACTGGTTCACTGTAAACATACTACATACATTTAATCTTCCCTGTTTGTTCTGTGTTCTCGGCAGTCACCTATGTTTGATGGGAAGGTCCCCCACTGGCACCACTTCTCCTGCTTCTGGCAGCGAGCAGCAGCTCAGTCCACTGCTGATATCGCTGGGTATTCCGACCTCCGCTGGGAGGACCAGGAGAAGGTCAAAAAGGCCATTGAAAGTGGTGGAGCAGCAGGAGGTCAGTACTCGACTTTTAGCATTTGACTTCATCTTAATGGATTGGTAAAATATCATATTGCCACATACAACATGTACAGACTGTACTGTCCCAGTGTGCCTTCGTGGAGATGGTAGAGCAAATGATTGATTGGTCATCTTAGGCCTCTGGCTCCTCTGTTGAGCAGCTGACCTCATCTTTTATATGCAAGTTAATTGGCAAACATAACTTGTAACATTTTACATCTATGCATAGAGCACTATGTGTTTTTATTCAGTGGCTTAGAAGACGTAGTTCTGTCAAACCGGTGTACAGGTCACCATACATCATTACAGTGCAGCAACAACTCACAGCGAGCAGTGCAGACATTCTCCTGTACTGTCAAAATCATTAAGATATGAGAAAAAGATTGTCAGCTCACGTTACGTTTTTTTTTTAATTTATTTTTTTTTTTTTTAATAAAGTTTATCAGTGAAAAATCAAACACAGGTTCAAAGAAAATAAATTCAACATCTCTGTATACTGTAGTATCTCCCCAAGGGCTGACATATTTTTGCTTCCTGGTGACCACACCTGGTTTTTATATAAAATGTCTATACAGTTACTGCTTGTCAAGTGTTAAAATAAACATTCTGTTGTAGTATTTCTTCTGGTAACTATTATTTATCCTCAGAAATCTTGCATATATATATATATTAGTTTTTTATTGACTTGAAAATGAAAGTTGGATGACTTCCTTCTTGTAGGAAAAGGGGACCAGAAGAGTGGAGCTAAAGGAGAGAAGACGCTGAATGACTTTGCGGTTGAATATGCCAAGTCAAACCGCAGCACATGCAAAGGCTGTGAGCAGAAAATAGAAAAGGTTAGCAGCCACTTTTATTTGCACACAGGAAAACTGTTTGTTGAAATATAACAATTACTAGTAACTAGTATCAATTTATTCAATATGACATATATATATATATATATATATATATATATATAAATAATATTATTATTATTATTATTATATATTATTATATATATTTGATCAAATGGGATTGTTCCATTGTGTCACTGAGTCTGTGATCCTCTGGCCTCTCCTTCAGGATCAGATCCGTGTATCCAAGAAAACTGTGGACCCAGAGAAGCCCCAGCTGGGTCTGATCGACCGCTGGTACCACACAGCGTGTTTCGTGAGCCGTAGGGAGGAACTGGCCTTCAAGTCTGAATACAGCGCCGCCCAGCTGAAGGGTTTCAACGCACTACGGGCAGAAGACAAGGACGAACTTAATAAGAGGCTCCCTGCAGTCAAAACTGAAGGGTGAGACAAATAAGAAGGGATAATATTCTTTCGAGCAGGTTGGGTACCTTTTTAAGATTGTGTTGAATGTTAGCATTGGGATTTTGTATTTGACAGTGTTCAGTGTTTGGGATCACAAGCCTGGTCAGGTCCGGTGCACGATTCGGACAGCCGCACCCTCTCTATTGTCACCACTGGCTACATTTGAAGCCTCTCTGTCTTCCACCATCCTGCAGCACAAGAAAATTGCCTTGAAGGTGTCCCTGAAAGCTGTCATTGTGTATGCATACAGGAAGGGGTTGACAGCAGAGTTGGCATGTGACAAAATGATGGCAGTGAGCAGCAGCTCTAGCGGCACAGGGCAGTGTGGGCAGAGCAGCAGGAAGCAGTTGATTATGTGGAGCGGGATCCAGCAGATTGTGAAGAGGAAAAGAACCAGAAAAAGTGAAGTAGCAGTCTTCATCTCTCGGCGCATGCTGGCTGCAGCCCTCATTTGTCCCTCCCCTCTGCCACTTTGCTCAGATGCGATACGCCTCACCTGCTGCTTGACCGTGACAAAAATTTGGGCATAGATGAGAAACATGATCACCAAGGGGGTCAGCACACAAGCAAAGAAGTTGAAATAGACCATGTAGGTCATGTCCACCACCAAGACAAAGAAACAGTAGCCTGAATCAGGTGGTTTCTTGTGCCACCCCATCAGAGGCACAAGCCCAATAAGAAAGGCCAGAAACCACGTGGTCAGGATCACTAAAACAGCGTTGCGAGACGTCATCAGGACCTGGTAGCGGAAGGGCATGAAAATGGCCACGTAGCGCTCCACAGCCACTGCCAGCAGGCTGAAGATGGAGCTCTGGGTGAACATTATTAAAACACTCAGCATGAGCAGACACAGGTAGAGATTGTGACGCGGTAAACCAATATCAGTCAGGATGGCACAGGGAATGGCAATCGCACCCACACAGATGTCAGCAACTGCAAGTGAGACCAGGAAATAGTTGGTGACGGTGCGTAACTTGCGGTTGAGGCCCACGGCAACACAGACCAATAAATTGCCGATTGTGGAGAAAAAGGCGATGATGAGCTCAGCCGCCATGTACGCCACATTAGGGGGAATAACCAGGTCAGTGGGTGGAGGAGAAGGAGAAGGTAGGGAGGAAGTGGCATTGGAGGAGGAAGGAGTTGAGGAGTTCTGGAAAGGCTGCAGGAAAGGGGGAGATGGATGGGATGAGTTTCTAATTTGGTGGAAATTGTAGAGGCTGAACAATTCAGTGGTGTTCTCCATGGTTGTCCTAAAGAGAGAAATAAGATTCAAGTTAGAAGTCAAGCTTAACTGCTCAGAAGGGCGATGGAATGCAAGAAGCAGTAAAATTACTCACCAATCTACAGCAGTATGGTTCTTTTGAAAACAAGTGAGTTTTTTACTCAAGAAAATAATGACTCCATCGTTGTTATTCTGAAGCAGCCATCATGATACTGTACGCCTGTCCTAACATTAAAGATCAGAAGCACACTTCTGTTTGAACAAATCTGGAGGACGCTGTTTTATAGAATTCCCTTCTTCCCTCTTGATGTCAGTTGTTGTCTGATAAGGGATGTTTGTCTTGTTTTTTTGCACTCCAAAGCACCAGACAGGAGACTGACTGCTACTGGATTGTCATTAACTGATATGTGTGTGCTGGTGTGAGTCTGGGGAGTCTAATAAATGTTTCTTGTCAGGCCAGGGTGGATGATATCAGCATTGACACTTGGGATTGTGGAGACATGTACCTGCTTGTGTGTGTGTGTGTCCATTAACTGAGGGGGCCCTAATGAATTTGCCTAATGAATAAAGGTGTCAGACTCAGGCTTGTTTGTTCCTATTTTCCACTATCCCTTTTGGCCTCATTTAGGAAGTTAATTTGGATGTTTCTTGTCCATGCTGAGTTATTAAGAAAACAAAACAAAAGTTTGGAAGGAAAGTGTTTTGAACTTCTGCTTGATCTTACAGAAAGCGTAAAGCTGATGAGGTGGATGGAGTATCAAAGAAACAGAAGAAGGAGGAAGAGGATGAGAAGAAGAAGCTGGAGGAGCAGTTGAAGGTACCTTCTTTTTTTCATTTTATTTCCTATCCTGGTGTAAAATTCACATTATGTTTGGTGACCATGTTTTTCACATGTTGCTGTGTTTGTGGTTTTTGTTTTTTCATGCATCTGCAGAACCAGAGTCAGCTGATTTGGGGAATCAAGGACAAGCTGAAGAAGTTTTGCTCAACCAATGATATGAAAGAGCTGCTGATTGCAAATGGCCAGGAGGTTCCCTCAGGAGAATCAAATGTAATAGAGCCTCATTTTATTTCACTCCCACTGGATTCAAAATTAATTGTCATAAAAAAGGCAGACTTATTAAAATGACTACTGTCTGTACTGACTACTGTAGGTGGTGGACTGCCTGGCCGACGGCATGGCTTTTGGTGCTCTTGAGGCCTGTAAAGCGTGCAAGGGCCAGCTGGTGTTCAAGGGTGATGCTTATTACTGTACGGGGGACATCTCAGCCTGGACAAAGTGTGTGTTCAAAACTGCAACACCAATACGCAAAGACTGGGTCATCCCCAAGGTAGGTCACCTCATTTCCGGCCTCCTTTTGGTTCTTTATAGAGTAGCGGTTTCCATGCTATATCACCAACTGTAGCCTGTGAGCAGAATTTATGTCATTGTAATGAAGAAAATGCCACATATTCTTGCTATATTTTACTATGAATATTCTGGCTTTATTATTTTAGGAATTCCATGAAGTTCCCTTCCTGAAAAAATTCAAGTTCAAGCGACAGGACAGGGTTTACCCGAAGGAGGCTCCCAACCAAACCCTTACTGCAGCCAAAGCAGAACCCTTGGCTAGTGCATCCAGTGCCTCAACTAAGCTACTGCCAGAGGGAGCACCTGCAGGTTAGTGAACAAACCTGTTCCTTTCTGTATGCTGAGCTTGTGATTTGATTCAATTAATGCATTTAGTATGCACTTAAATCGATCTTATTTTTAACTTTGATTATTAGATAGAAAAATACTTTATGTATGTGTAATATGCCAAAAATATTTTTTAAATAAATAATTACAATTACATAAATAAACAGAAAACAAAGTGTCATGGAATTTGGACACTAAATAATAAAAATAAAAAAAACTTCCATACAGTGGTATTGTTTTAATATTATGATTTTGTAATATCTGGTTTTTTTGTTTGTTTGTTTTTTGTCCCATAGACAAACCTCTTACTGGCATAAAACTGTTGGCTGTGGGCAAGCTGACCAAGAACAAGGATGATCTAAAGGCTGCTGTAGAGGAGCTGGGCGGAAAGATTACCAGCACAGCCAATAAGGCCTCTGTCTGCCTCAGCACCAAGAGTAAGTAACTAATCAAAAAAATGAAGAATTACCAATATGTGGGCCAGTCAGTGTCTTCAGTTCTTTTTTTAAAATCTTATTGAATCAAATTTAGGAATATAATGTCTTCTTCATAACATGTAATGTAACATTCCCCCTCTTATAACTTGCTGTCATTACCACACCTGCTTCCTCCTCCTGTTTTCACAGAGGAGGTGGAGAAGATGAGTAAGAAAATGGAGGAAGTGAGGGAGGCTGGTGTGCGTGTGGTCTCCGAGGGTTTCCTCACAGATATCAAGTCGTCGGGTAAAGCCCTCCAGGAACTGGTCTCCCTGCACGCTATCTCGCCCTGGGGTGCAGAGGTCAAAGTCGAGGCTCAAGCTCCATCTGTGGCCTCCAAGTCTGGAGCGCTGGCTACCAAGAGCACCGGCAGGGTGAAGGAGGAGGAAGGTAAAGGATATTTGTTGCTGTTATTAATGCTCGTGCCTATAGATGTTTGTCTTAATGTTAGGTCATGTTGAAGATGGGTGATTCATCTAGACTTGTGTTGTAGCATTGAATTGTAATGCTCTTTGGTGTATATCTATGTATATTTATAATTGATTGTATCCACACTATTACAGGTGGTAGCAAAACCAAAAAGATGAAACTCACAGTCAAAGGAGGAGCTGCTGTGGATCCAGATTCAGGTAGTCATGAATACCGTGCATTGAAAACATAATTTATCTGTCCTTTTTTTTTTTTTTTGGTCTTCTGACCGTGACTGATGATTTTGATTTCTTAGGTCTGGAGAACAGCGCTCATGTCCTGGAGCAGAAGGGGAAGATGTACAGTGCTACGCTAGGTCTTGTGGACATTGTCAGAGGAACTAACTCCTACTATAAACTGCAGCTGCTGGAGGATGATGTCCAGAAGCGGTCAGTGTTGCAGCAGAAAATCATTTAACTTCTTTTTTTGTTGTGCAGAGGTTATTAAAATGTACATTCAGGTTAGTTAATGAGGCAGTAGATGGTCTTAGCTAGCTTGCCAGCTGCAGGGCAGTGGTACTGTTTGTTTCCTTTTATAATAATAGTAACAATTGATAGATAATAGAATCATTCTAACTCGACTATCTCTTACACTGCCCCTCTTTCATGTATCTGCAGGTACTGGGTGTTCAGGTCATGGGGCAGAGTGGGTACCACCATCGGAGGCAACAAGCTGGACAAGTTTCATGACAAGAACTCTGCCCTGGACAACTTCCTGGGTGTCTACAAAGAGAAGACAGGCAACGACTGGGGTTCCTCCAACTTCACCAAATATCCCAATAAGTTCTATCCCCTGGAGATTGACTATGGACAGGTACACACAAACACACAAAACTAGAAAGGAGATATCCTACAGTATGTTTTCTGTATCTAACTGGATTTAGTTTTTCTCTGTGGTGTTCATGTTTCTTGACAGGATGAGGAAGCAGTGAAGAGGCTGACAGCCACCGCCGGCACCAAGTCTAAGCTGGCCAAACCCGTCCAGGAGCTGATCAAGACGATCTTTGATGTAGAGAGCATGAAGAAGGCCATGGTGGAGTTTGAGGTAAGATTTTATCATTTGTTTGGGCAACATACTTGGCTGTGTACATGTGAGAGAGAAACCACATTAGACAGATCTAGTTTGTTACAGCCTGCATCATATCACATCTTCTGGCAATGTGGGGAGCTTTTGTCGAGAAGTTATTTTTATAATTTTATACCATGGACTAAAATATGATGACTTTATATGTGACTTTGCACTCTGTTTCTGTTACCAAAGCCAGCACCATCAGCCCTGTGTTGTTGTGTATACACTTAAATTAACACTAGCAGTCGAGCATCTACAATGTAAAAGAAAAGTCCACATCTCCATCTCAATAGACTAAATAATAATTAAACATCATATGTTTTGTTTTGGTAAAGAAAGTACATTGTGCGTTCAACTTTTTAGCACAGTAGTGTTAACGCAACCCCAGTGTGTGCATTATTCTTGTTTGTGTCCCACATACGTTTAGTTTATTTCTCCTTTCCTGTCTTCAGATTGACCTTCAGAAGATGCCCCTCGGAAAGCTGAGTAAGAGGCAGATTCAGAGTGCCTACGCTCTCCTCACTGAAGTACAGCAGGTCAGTAACCAACAGACTAGACTCTTGTGATGGATTTTGTGACATTGCTAGTAGTAAATAGTGCTTCTGTGCCAGTGGTTGGACCAGATATCAGTAGCAAACGTTTGACTATATTGGTCTTTGTTTTTGTTTTTATCATAGGCTGTGTCAGATTGTCTGCCTGAGTCCCAGGTACTGGATCTCTCCAATCGCTTCTACACCCTGATACCTCATGACTTTGGTATGAAGAAACCTCCACTGCTCAACAACCTGGACTACATTCAAGTAAGGACACAAATACTGAATCCTACTGTAGAATTTTCTCTTGTTTTATAAATGCATGGACTATACGTGGATCTCATAACATCTACATACTGTACATCACTGTTCAGACTAAAGTTCAGATGCTGGACAACCTGTTGGATATTGAAGTGGCATACAGCCTGCTTAGAGGAGGGGCCCAGGACAATGAGAGGGATCCCATCGACATCAACTATGAGAAACTCAAAACCAAGATTGAGGTGAGGAGTGTAACCCCTGCACGGTGTGCAAGATTATATATTTTCCTCATTGTCCTCTAAGAATAATGTTCAGTGTGGTTATTGTATAAGGTGATTATGCATGGAAAGATTACAGTGTGCTATATATTTGTTATTTCGCAGGTTGTTGACAAGACTACAGATGAGGCTGAGATCATTATACAATATGTTAAGAACACCCACGCTGCTACACACAACACTTACACCCTGGAAGTGCAAGAAGTAAGTCATTTTGGGGGAAATGGTTTTAACATGACAACCGCTTCATTGGAATATTATGTTGCAAATGCTTAGTTTGCATAAATCTTTGTTCACAATTACTGATTCTATGTGTACATTTGTTGTCCAGCATGAATTACCATCTCACTGTGTTTCCTGAATGTTTGTCATCTTTTAGATCTTCAAAATTGTTCGAGAGGGAGAGCGCCAACGGTACCGTCCCTTTGAGGAGCTACACAATCGCCAGCTGCTGTGGCACGGTTCTCGCACCACCAACTACGCTGGTATCTTGTCTCAGGGTCTTCGCATTGCCCCTCCAGAGGCCCCAGTGGTGAGGTTTTGTTTTTTGTTTTTTTTTGTTTTGTTTTGTGGTTAGGCTGAGTTCAAGTTTGTGGGGAACCAAAAGCTGCACCTCCATTTGTTCTTACGCAACAATGTAATACCTTCGCTTTCATAAATACCTATATTCTGTCATGGTTTTAGTTGCTTTCTCTTCTCTTTAGTCCTGTATTACATTGCCGTCTTGCTTCATTTTCTCTAGACTGGTTACATGTTCGGCAAAGGTGTGTACTTTGCCGACATGGTGTCCAAGAGTGCAAACTACTGTCACACCTCCCAGTCAGACCCTGTAGGCCTCCTCCTGCTGGCTGAGGTTGCCCTCGGCAACATGTAAGTGACAATTTGAGTTTTTTTTTTAAAAGCCTAAAAATCAACCTTTTCTTGTGCATCAAAAATATGTAAAAGTATGTAAATTAATGTATCTTGCTTTTTTAATGCAGGCATGAATTGAAGAAGGCCTCCCACATTACAAAATTACCCAAGGGCAAACACAGTGTTAAGGGTGAGAAAACTTAATATTTTATTTTGATTTGTTTTATAAAAATTTAAATTGAATTAGAATTTATTTGTATTTCACTACTGTGTGGGACAACTGGTCACATTTTGTTCCTATGTTGAGTAAACCATCGTAGAAAAGGTTTCAGTCGTAGTCATCTGGACACTGTTTTCAGAATCAAGACGTTTCGCCCCATCCGGACCGATTGAGAATGACTTCCGGATGGGAGCCGAAACGTCTTGATTCTGAAAACAGTGTCCAGATGACTACGACTGAAACCTTTTCTACGATAGAACACTCCTGGACGAATGAGGGACTACACCGTCTTATGTTGAGTAAAGAACACAGAAATTCAATCTCAGTGAAAATCTATCCCTACACAACAGGTGCCCCTATTTCTGAACAGCACATTAATGCAATTAGCGAGCTGTGCTGCGTAAATGTGACTTTTAATAAGTAAATGTTATTATCTTGAAAACATTGTTACTGCCGAAGTACATATACATAGTAAATTGTATAAAGTGTATAATAAAATATAATACAGTACAGAATTCATACACATACTCATACACATGTGTCCAGCCAGTCCTAAACCCCCCCCACCCTTCTGGACAACTATCGTCCAATCTCTCTTTTATTTCCAAGGTTCTCAAAAAACTTTTATCTAAGCAGCTTCTTGCTGCTGTGGAAAACAATAATACCTTTGAAAACTTTCAATCTGGTTTTCGTCAGTACCACAGCACTAAGACAGCCCTTCTCAAAGTCACTAATGACCTTTTAATGAATTCAGACGCAGGCATGTGCTCAATTCTTGTGCTGCTGGACTTAAATGCGGTGTGACTCAAGATTCAATTCTGGGACCAATACTGTTCTCCTTATATATGCTTCCCTTGGGTGATGTCATCCGCAGACATGGTATTTCTTTTCATTGTTATGCGGATGACACACAGTTGTACCTCCCTGTCAAGCCCACTGACCTTAGTACACTGAGTTCTCTGCAGGACTGCCTGTCTGACATAAAAAACTGGATGCCGATAAATTTTCTACAGCTGTACTCATATATAACTGAAATCCTTGGTATTGGGCCCCAGCACATCACTAAATAAATACTGCCATCTACTGGTAACCTGTCACAACATATCAAGCCTGTTGCAAGAAATCTCAGTGTCCTGTTTTTATCACCTCAGAAACATACACAGAACAACTTGCCTGAAGAAAATAGGTTGTCTGAGTCAGTGTCTTCGTTTAAGTCTCTTCTCAAAACACATTTTTATCGGAAAGCATATCCTGATTTTACCTGAACTGGCTGTTTATTTTATTATTATTATTATTATTATTATACCACCCATGTGCTGTTGGAAGAATGTTTTGGCATAGAAATATTTGCTTGATAATGTGTTATTTAGCTGATTTGCATAACTTGTTTTGTTGAATACAAGTTTTGTTGCAGCCGAAGTGCCACTTGTTAATAATATATAGAAGTTTAGTTTGTGTTCTGCTTCAGACTTTCATTCATTAACTTTTTTTCTTGCAGGTTTGGGTAGAACTGCTCCTGATCCAAGTGCTGCTACCACTTTAGATGGGGTGCAAGTGCCTCTGGGGAAAGGAACTCACACTAACATTGATGACACAAGTCTACTGTACAACGAGTATCCTTTAACACTGACCACCTGGTTTATGAATTTGATAATTTTGCCAAATGGCCCCACATTTTTCCTGCTTTGCCATATAATTATTTTTTATTATATTTAATAGTTTGTAGAACAGTGCAGAGTCAAAGACATAGTAAGTGCATATTGTTCTTGACATTGAATAAATGGACTTTGATTTTTACTCTATTGCCAAGTTCTCACAACATGACATTTAGCTTGAATTTAGACTACCGTTGCCACTCTAATTTTAGATTGTTCTTGGATGGCTGTCTACATATGGGGAGGTCTGTGGTAATACTCAGCATAGCTTATCTTTTCAGGACAAAAATAATAACAGGAGTTGAAACCTCTGTGTTTGGTGTCCTATTTGTCCTAACCAAACTAATTTAATTTGTGTGAAATTACCTCTTATTTTGCTGTGTTGGTTATTTTATCTGTATAGTCTCTGTTTTCCTTAACCGCTGCTCCTCCAGGTACATTGTGTATGATGTAGCGCAGATAAACATGAAGTATCTCCTGAAGATCAAGTTTAACTACCAGACATCCCTGTGGTGAGAGGGGCTGTTTCCGGACCCTCTTCAGTGAAAACAAAGACCACTGTTGCCGCCAAACGCCTGGGCTTAATTTCCTACAACAGAGGGCGATGCTATACCACGCTTTAAAATGGTCATTGGAAATCTCTAGTCACTTTATTGCTTTTTCATCAGGTTTACTAGCTGGCAGCGTTCCTTAGTAATGCATTAGGTACTTAAATACCTACTTCAGAGTTGCTTATAAGACAGACACAGAACAGAATTCTGTATAGTGGTTGATGCACCTTTCATACTGTTTAGAAAGGTTTTGGTTTAGAAATGAACATCAGAAAATGTTAGTTGCTTTCTGTCTCATGTGGTAACCTTGAATTTCACAAGGATCTTAGTTTTTTATTCTTTAATAAACCTGTAGTTAATAAGGCATAGTACTGCAAAATTTAGAAAGAGTTTACAGTTGTGAACAACCAATCTGCATACGCATACACAAACCAGTGTTTATATTTTGCTAGGGTTCCCCAGTAAAATGGCCACTAAAATGAACATCTTGTAGACTGTTCAAAGATACTGTAAGAGGTTTGACATGTATATATTTGTTTTGTTGTTTGTCTCTCAAGCTGTCTTCCTTGCTAAAAATAAAAAAATAAACAATGCAGTTTGTGTTTATGCAAATTATTCTGTAAAAGAAACAACTGCCATGGTATGTGGTACACTTTTTCTTATTGTTATTCTCCCTTACCTCAAACAAAATAAAACATTGAGTTCTCAAAATTTCATGCCTGCAATTTTGAATCTTTGTTTTTCTTGTACATACGCATGTTAGATCCAATTTCAGTTTTGGATTTGGAAATAAATGTAAATTCGCATGTCATGTTTTTCAAAGTAATGAGATACTTGATATATTTTCTTAAAAGCTTTCTCTTGGGCAGGTCACTGGTCAGGGTCAGCTACTAATAAGTACTCCAGGAGATAGAAGGACTTCTTCAGCAGCATGGTAGCTTGGGCTTGAAGTTGGATCTCATAGGACATTTAACCATTAGAAAACCCTCCTGCATATATACACAAAAGTAGTAGTGTTTACTAACATAATTTCCCATTTAAAAGAGGCTTTTCTTCTTCATTAAAGCCATTTTTATGGTGGACTGGGGTTTCTGGTGCTGTGTATAACTCCAGGTAAAAACAACAGCTTGTACCTGGAGGAAATATTTAAAGTTGAACAAAGCATTCACACCCCCAACCATATTTGAAATTTAAGAAAAACTAAATCTGTGACAGTAACTGAAATGCTGTATGAAACAATGGAGGGATGCTGAGTGCATCTGGATTCTGACTTCCAGTTTTGCACATGAAACGGTTTTCCAAGCATTCCCCGGTACATTTTATACGGGAAGTTGGATTTATATTAAGTGAATATAATTGTGTGTATGCATATATAATACAAAGTGATTCTTTGTAAATTATAAGGGTTTTATTTCTCAAATCGCCCTCCAGATAGCGTCCCGACCCAGAATGCATTTTGACAAGGTCTTTGAAAAAGCGGCGCGGCTAATTCAAGATGGCGGAGATGGACCAGCTGTTAGACGAGAGTGAGTAACAACACAAATTCACGGAGTTTTACATTGTAGACACGCAGCGGTCCCGTAGTGATAAAATAAATATTTGGTAATAAACTGCTATCGTTGTCCATGTAATGAATATCGCAAGTTTTGGGCAGAGTTCATAAAGTATTTTTTAGACGCAAAGAGATACCGGTCAGTCTAAGTCGGCTAACGCTTGTTAGCACGAGAGGCTAACCATAGCTAATGTTGGAGTTAAGCAAGTTACTTTAGCCCAACTGGGTAAACAAATAACGTTAGCTTAGCTCTGAGCTAACGTCTGCTAGCCTTAGATCGTAAGCATCAGTAACAAAAGGTCTGCCACAATGTCTCTATTGCCCAAGTACACACGCTAGCTAGTTATCTGTTTTGCTGGGCATAGTTTTTTTTAGTCTTCCGTGATACCATCCTTATATTTAACGTTCGTTAGCGCTGGTTAACGTTACATGGTAACGCGTTGTGTATCATTTTGACAAGCTGGTGAAGGGAAACTAGCCAACTTATTTGGCTATTAACAGCTGAACTAGTCATTTCAGTCGATGTGAACGTAGTTAATGTAACTAAATATTATCGCCGGGTTGTAACATAGTGTAACGTTAGCTAGTTTAGCTAATTTTGATATGATCTGTCCAGCTGATGTTATGCCCGTGCCTGACAGCTCAAACTGGGGGTTAAGGCCTAACTGACTGCGCTAGCTATATCTAACTTCAGTTAACCTACCTGGCTGCTGTCAGTGTTTAAAGGACAGTCTCATAGACGTCAGTAATTTGCAGACGTTTTCTTTGATAGCAAAAATAAACGTACCATATTAATTTCAAACTAAAGAGCATGGCCTAATTACCTTTCATCACAGTGACCTGTTTAGTGAAATGTTTATGTTTTCTAATGTCATTAGTGTGTTACTGAAGATTGATGTAGCCCAATTTGTCCTCTTCCTCAGGCTCTTCAGCAGAGGCACTTGTCAGTCTTAAAGGTATGTGGGCAGTATTTTTAGTTGTCTATCTTTCTGTACATTTGTTCTTGGCGCTGTGTGTAAGTACATTGGGAACTACTGGAAACTGGAGTCAAATTCCTTGCATAGCTAAACATACTTGGCCAATGAAAATTATTCTACTTGTGATTTGATCTTGTCTGCATGTGTATTACCTGACATATGCCATAGGTTTCCTAATCTAAAGAGGTCAGGAATCTTTTTCATTCATTGGATTAGACATCTGTATGACTCACCATAACGACAAGTTTACAGTGACAACCCACACTACCTTACATTAGTGGATGATGCAGTCTTGGATACAGTGTAAGCAGTTGTCCTGTAATTGCTTCCAATGCAATCTTGTCTCCATATTAGTAAAGTTTTGTGTTAAGACTTGTAAGAACACTATCTATTCCAGTCTCACTCATAAGTGGAAAATTAATTTACATATTCTGTGATTTGAGAACAGTTTTGAGTCTGACATTTGATAATGAGTAGTTCTCACTGGGGTCTTGTATCTGGTGTCCTTACACTGTTTTGAGTAAATGCACCTGTTTTTTAACAGAAGGGAGTTTGTCCAACACTCTGAATGAAAAGAACAGCTTTCCAAGAGCTCACAACACCAGGGGACGACATTCCTCCCTCACAATGGACACGGTAAGAAACATAGTGCTAGTTTGTCGATTTTTAGAAATTTTAAAAGAGGAAGCAATAGAAGAGATTCTGTCATACACAATATTATGAATGCTAAGCTTAAAACCATTAAATAAAAGGCTAGTTAATATGATCAATAAAGTACAACACAAACCCCAGCTTCACAATTTACAACACTGTGGAATCAACACGACTCAGACATTGTCTAAATTAAAATTGCAGGAGAACATTAATAAATTATAGTAGTAGTAGTAGTAGTAGTGGTAATAATAATAATAATAATAATAATAAAGTAGTAATAAGTAGTATTTGCAGGTTTAATGTATTGAATTGCATTTTATTATACATGTGTTTCGAATTTCTATCCATCTCATGTAGCAATATTTAAATATGTGCAAAATATATTTGAGCCATTACCCTTGTGTATAAACATGTTTTGACTCCTTTTGGCTTGAGGATGAAAACAATCCCAGAAACTTTCACTGGTTTTCTAGTATATGATTAATGGTCTATATTTCCTATATTTAATCTGCAAATTACAGTAGAGACATAGTAGGCTCTTTCAAATCTGAATTTATTTATTTTACCTGTATTTAACAAGGAAGTCTCCTGAGAGTCATTAGGCTCTTTTACAAGAGAGATCTGGCCAAAATGGCAGCGCAGAGTAGTTTACACAGTCAAATAAAAAATGTAAAAAGTAAGCATTATTGGCACTATTCATAAACTGCTGTACACAATTTACTTTCCAGCCCACACGGAGCTCAAAGAGAAGCCGTTTGTTTCGGGAGGAGGATGAGCAGCCCCAGCAGCGTCTCCCCTCCAGATCCCCTCGGAGGAGCCAAAGGGTCTCCACCACACCACAGGTAAAGACTACACATCATTAAAGTGATTCATAGTGAAATGAGGGAATAATTTGGCTCTTCTTTTCTAAGGTATAGCACAGAGCTGTAATATCTGGCGTACTGTATATGGCCTACAGAAGTAAATCCGCTTTGTTTATCCAACTAATTCTGGCTTTTACCATTGACCATTCCTTGCAAAAGACTACAAAGAGAAGCTCTGGAGAAGTCCACATCACGATGTTGACAAGTTGTTGTTGTTTTTGTTTTTTATTGACTAGGAAGCGGACAGTCAATGGCTAGCCTCAATGTCTATGTCACCATTTCCAGTAGCTGCTTTACAGTAAGGGTGAAAAACACAATGAACGCAGTAAGGCTGCCAGGTCCTGCAAGAAATTTGCCCCTTGTCATAAAAAATGAATTGGAGGCAACAGCAACCCCTAGCTTCCTGTGTTCTGTGTTCGTACGCTAAGTCTTCCTGTGGTTTGCTTGTAGTAAGCTTTTAATGTAAAGCAACAGAACCAAGTGTTTTGAAGAGCAATAATGGCTCCAAAATGCGTCAAAAGAGAGTGTATCAGAAAACAATGAGGCTGCTAAGTTGTTAGATGAAAGTTACAGACTGTGGTATGAAGTAAAATTTGACTCCATGACACTGCCTCTCATTTGTTAAACAGGAGCTACAAAGCCAGTGAGGTAAACATAACAACCCTTTTAAAATGGTGCTTTCGCACCAGTCGCTCGCTTGACCACACATGTTGAGCCACTCAAATTATAATGATAATTTTATAGCTTGGTTGCGGGAAGTTACTTATGTGCCTATGACGGTGCAGTCCCTCATTCGTTCAGGAGTGTTTTATTGTAGAAAAGGTTTCAGTCAGAGTCATCTGGACACTGTTTTCAGAATCAAGACGTTTCGGCTCCCATCCGGAAGTCATTCTCAATTGATACTCAGGTAGATTCCTTCCTGAGGGCAGGGCTTATGTAACACAGAGTAGCTTAAATTTCTAGTTCCCATCCCATTTTTTCACAATTGAGAATGACTTCCGGATGGGAGCCGAAACGTCTTGATTCTGAAAACAGTGTCCAGATGACTATGACCTTTTGTACGATGTGCCTATGAGTGAATCATTTGTGGGAAATCTTAACAGCTGCCTTCCACAGTGGAAGAATACGTGAGAATTTGTTTAGGATAACCTTTAGGTGTTTGTTCAATTTATTTTATTTATTATTTTTCAAAATACATATGTACCTGTATGTGGAATGACTCTTTTAATGTTTTTCTTTACAGAAATTTTCTAATGTGATGACACCAGATAAGAAGGCGTCCCAGAAAATAGGGCTGAGATTAAGAAACCTCCTTAAGCTACCCAAAGCTCACAAATGGTGCATCTATGAATGGTTCTATTCCAAT
This sequence comes from Siniperca chuatsi, assembly GCF_020085105.1. NCBI lineage: Eukaryota > Metazoa > Chordata > Actinopteri > Centrarchiformes > Sinipercidae > Siniperca > Siniperca chuatsi. Next base: position 15,499,127 of record NC_058057.1, read on the forward strand.
ATAGACAGGTAAAGTCTCACTTTCACTGTCAGAAGACAATCAATCAATTCAGAGATGCTTTAACAATGTTTAAGCTTTTTGATCATCTGTAATTACATTGAACTTGGTTTGCAAGGTCAGCAGCAACTGGGCGGCAATTTGGATTTTCCCAATCAAGAATCAGACATGTTTGTAGGACAATGTTATCTTAAGCTGTGTATTTCTCTCTCAAAAAAGATTTTGGACTTTCTTTTCTTTTCCAGACCTCTCTTTGAGGGTGACAATGAATTCTGCCTGTGTCTGAAGGAGTCGTTCCCCAACCTGAAAACAAGAAAATTGACAAGGGTTGAGTGGGGAACAATCAGGAGACTGATGGGGAAACCTCGACGGTATGCTGCAGTCTTTAAGCTTTGTGCCTCCACACAACATTTTCATTCATCATGTTTGTCTTTGTTTTTGTCAGATTTTAAAGTGTGAAATTGTTTTCTCTGTATTTTTAATAACACCATTTTCTCAAACAAAGACTTAAAAAAAGCGCTATGCTTTATTGGCCCTCCAGGTGTTCGTCAGCATTCTTTGCTGAGGAACGGACAGCGCTGAGGCAGAAGAGGCAGAAGATGCGCCTGCTGCAGCAAAGAAAACTGTCTGACGTGTCAAACTGCAAAGACCTTCCAGATGAAATCCCTTTGCCACTCATCATAGGGACAAAAGTCACTGGTAAGATGACTGAAATGAGCATACACCACTGTCAGCCGTTACAACAGCCAGACAGTCCTGGTTAAGTGTTAGGTTGTTATTGTTATTGCAGTCAAATGACCTGCAAAGCAACCGAGTTTACATTCTCAGTATTTGCGTGATGTCTTTTTAAAAGTGAGTCAGAAACAAATATTTTTAGAGGGACTGCATTGTTTTGTGTAGATTGGCTGATAAGAAAATTCAAACCCAACACAGGGCAAGTAAGGATGTCCCATGCAGATCTGTACAGTATTACCAGTACGAGTTCTGATTTTCTTTGTTTTCTTTTTGTTCCACAGCCCGACTCCGAGGCGTTCATGATGGGTTGTTCACAGGGCAGATCGATGCAGTGGACACCAGTGCTGCCACCTATCGTGTCACCTTTGACCGCAGTGGCCTGGGAACACACACTGTGCCTGACTATGAAGTCCTGGTAAGATTTGCATGTTGCCTTGCTAAGATAACAGCACCACTGTAAGTAAGTGCGTTTGAGCTTAGACACATAACAACTTTAGTATGTCAGTCTTTATTTTTCTAACGTGTACTTAGATACAAATTGTAAAGCAGTGTCATTAAAAATTTAGAAAAAAGAAATTGTCAAAAAGCAAAAATGCACAACAGCTGTAGTGAAGAAATTTGATTAAACACTCTTAAATATCTGGTGATGATTATGTTTTCCAGAGCAATGAGCCCAATGAGACCATGCCCATTTCAGCCTTTGCCCAGAAGCATCGAGCATCACGCTACATGCAGAACCTCATGACTCCACCTAGAGGGCCTTACCCATCCGCTACCACTCCTGTCCTCATGGTACTGTAAACCTACATCTAATGACAGATGTACATGTGCTGCGTCATCGCACATGTCCCCATTGTCTCACAGCTGTTAATGATATTTGGTACTGATTTAAATCTGCTTTGGCTGTGAGAAGGTTTATTTACTGCAACAGCTACTTGGCCAGGCAGCCAATAATTCTGAGATGGGTTTTGTTTAGCATATCTAGTACAAGCAGGCTGTAAACGTATGCATGCAAAAGTATATTTAGGTGTTCTAGTCAGTGGTGTCAGTGGATTTACTGTATAAGGACGGTTTAGGCAGTGTTGCATTGAATCAAGTTATTATTGAGGAAAAGGCTGAGTTTTCTACTGCACAAATCTTTAAAAACTTCAAACTAAAACAGTAAATCTAATTCTTGTCTGATCTGCTATTCACTTTCTGTCGTGAATCAGTTTGAGCTTTAATTCTTAAGATAATAAATTTTAAAAAATTGATCAATTGACAGCACATCAGTGTTTAAACAGTGGCCATCATACTGCAACAGTATAAGCAAAATTGCAAATCTCTTCCTCTAGATTGCTTATGAAGATAAATTACTTTTTTTTTTGTTTTTTGTTTTTTTTGTTTTTTTTTTGATAACAGGACAATGACCCTCTTATCAACCAGTCACCATGGAGGAACAAACTGCCCGGTGCTGAGGGAGATACTCTGGGAGGATTTCCTGTCAAATTCCTTGTCCAAGTGGTAAATACTTCCTGTCAAATACTAAAAGCTGACATCCTAAAACTTTGTAACACTTTGTTCTAACAAATCTTTTGTCTTATTTTTTCATGACTAGACAAGGCTGTCCAAGATCCTCATGATCAAGAAAGAGCACATCAAGCACTTAAAAGAAATGAACACAGAGGCAGAGAAACTGGTACAATCATAATTACAATTTTAAAAAAAGTTGCTTCAAAACCTATTAAATGTTTTGCATGAAGCCAAACTAAAACTGTGATTGTGTTTTTGTGTTCAGAAGTCGTATTCGATGCCTATTGACCTAGACTTCCAGAAGCGATATGCTACCACAGTGCTTGAGCTTGAACAGCTCAATAAAGATCTCAACAAGGTGCTTCATGAAGTTCAACAGTTCTGCTGTGAGGTATGTCAATAGATACACTTCAGTCCCATCACTAGTTATTGCCCTGAAGCTAAGTACAGGAACGCATGTGTACCTGTGATATGTCATGCCCTGTTCTGATATTTCTAGCCTCTCACTTCCTAGTCAATCTGGAAAGATTAACTAACAGAGCCTTGTTTTAAGATGTGAATCCCTAATGTGTCCGTCCAGCTTGCTCCAGATCAGGGCATGGTTCCAGCTGACCATCCCACAGATCTGCGGCGGCGTTGTGAAGATGAGGCCCAGCAGATGGTGCAGCTGAGCAACTCACTGAAGGACGGACAGCCGAGTGTGACAAACCCCAGCCTCACACAGCTCATCTCCCGCCTCACGGCTCTGCTGCTACAGATCAAGGTAGAGGATATATAAACGCTCAGCTGCTGTCTGCTTTCATTCCTGCTCATAGATTTTCTAATGTATGTCAGGAGGACAATGGATGTACGCAGTTTGTTTCTCTCTGGTTTTGTCAGTGAGTTCATTTTGCAACATATTTGGCAGCAACATCAATGTGTTAATAGGTCTGTTGTGAACTTTCTCAAACAACTTTTGTATGTATACTGAACATTATTTAAATAATAGACTAATACTTTTGAGTAATGAACATGCTATCATTTTGCCTGATTTTGTTTCAGTGTCTGGCAGATGGAGGAGACCTGAATTCATTTGAGTTTAAATCTCTAACAGACTCCCTTAATGACATCAAGGCATCTATTGATCCCTCCAACCTCAGGTAAAAAGACCCTGCAGTGTTTCTAACTACACTTCTTGGTCACACTACACGCGACGGTGGATGGGATGGTTCGAATGGCATACACGAGTAATTAAACATGTTCTTTTTTGTTATCATCCAAGTCAGTGTCACTACCAATCACCATTCAGTCAGCCTCAAAGTACTGAACATTTCTGATACTATTCTCTTTTCTGTATTTCTAGTTGCTTCCAGAATAATGTCGAGATCCACGTGGCACACATCCAGAGCGGCCTTAGTCAGCTGGGCAATCTGCACGCATTTGCTGCCAACAACACCAATGCAGTCTGAGTACCTGCATCATCTACACCACACACAGGTGCATGCACACACAGGGGAGTGTCTTTTGAGATGGTGCTTTCACCTGAACTGTTAAAAGACTGCAAATAAATCCCACGTGGATGTTGTGGACCACCACCACCCAATCTGAATTTGGATGTCCATGTGAAACGACTCAGAGTTCTGCCCAGACTCCTGGAGCTTTGTGCTGACCGGAGGGAGGATGTCCTAAGTATTTTACCCACCCATTTTATTGTATGAAAATGTTGGTGCACCCAATTGAACACAAACCTGAAAGAGTCTTAAACTATTGCCACCAATCCACATCTCTAAACTCAACAAATGGTTATTTATTGGTTTCATGTGCCAAACATTGATTCTTACAGTTTTTATAGTCCATATTTATTTATTTTTGAGTAGGTGTGTATGGTTATGAAACAATATTTTGCTATTTCTAAAGTTTCCCCCTGTAAGTGTTGTGTTCTGTTGCTCCACTGATGGTAAGCACGGGGAGGCTAAAGAATGTTTTATAAAATTGTTTATTGTAGATAATTGTACAATATCTCTGATTATTAGGACTATTGTCAACATTTCTGCTGTGTATTTAGAAATGGCTTTTGTAATTTTGTGTGCACTGAAAAGAGATTTTGGTATTTTTATAAAGGAGAACTCTGGGGTTTTGATGTCTTTTACTCCCTAAGATGATCTTAGCATTTCCATATTTGGCATGGCTGTTGCTGCAACTCCCACACTAAGCCTGCATCACAGATGTAACCTCGAAAAATTCAAGTCAGCAGTTTTTTCCTAGAGAATCTCCTTTTTTCAGTTTTGTAAAGTTGTATATGAGAGTGCCTCAGGGCAATTGTATATAAATGTTTCTGTCTTTTTATATTAAACATAATATTGCAACACAGCATTTGGTCTTCTAGTTTTTAGTATTTATTAACAGATGAAACCATTTTGTTTTCCTTTCCCCCCGTTTTTTATACAATTAACAGTTTTATTACTTTTTTACAATAAATACGAATTTTCCTTTTATGCAAACAAACAATTGTATACTGCTTCTTATGATACATGTAGCTTTCTTTATATCATATCCTGTAATGTATCACATAAAGCCTCCAAAGCCTGCCATGGCCTCGTTTTCCCAGTCAGAGTCTGAGTCAGTGAAGTCCTGTGCCTCAGTGGCTTGGATTGGGGAGAAGTGACTGAACCTGTCCCCTGTGGCCCTCATGTGTGGATACTGGATTTGGCATCCATTATCCTTTGGTGATGACCTGCTGAAGTTATTCTGGGTCGGGATGGGAGGAATCACAACTTTCATCTCTGGCCCAATGGTCTTGTTAGGTGGGAAGTTGTCATATTCCACCAGAACCTTTTGACCCTGGTTGCCAGTCACATTTGCTTCGATCTTGGGATGATGCTCGTTCTCCTTGGGATACAGATGGACGTTACAGCATGGGACGTTAACACTCAGCTTGTGTCGTGCCATCTGCTCAGGCTTCACTCTGGTTCCCTCCTTGTTATAGATGCAGGAGAGGGACGTGTGTTCATAGCTGCTGGGTGTGGTGGGTATACTGGTTCTGTGAGTATCTTCTGTGTTTTGGTGCATTGTAGGTCTGAAACTGGCTTCCAGTCCAAACCCCCCTATCCTGTGTACCTCAGCTCCATGATTGTTGTCATAAACTGAAAGAGAAAACAAAAAGAATGAAGCAATTAGTTCTGAAAGTAAATAAACATTGTTTTACATTGCTCTTTCGATCATTCCCTACATAGGAGAGAGTAGTTGTTTCAGGCAATTTATATCAATTTAGGTGACTTTAAATCGAGTTTAGAAATACATTAAGGAAGATATTTCAGCAGCATATTCATTAACTAATGTGATATGGTATGTGATATGTGAACCAAGTGAATAGAAGGATTAAGAAAAATTGTGGAAAAAAACCCAATTGAGCAGGCCCACTTGATGCTTGAGTGAAAAAAAAAATCTAAGACTAACAATTACCTTTCTCTGGGCCCATCCTGCTCTGGAGCTGGCTGAAGGGGCCAGCTGCTGGCGGGTTGGCGACCTTCATGGACACTGATGAGCCAACTTGGCGACGAGACTTGGCCCTTCTGTTCTGAAACCACACCTGGAATTTGTAGGGGGGGCAAACAAACGTGAGGACAGTTGAATCCATATTGAAAAATCATACCACAATTTTGGATGAACCGTTTGACACTGCGTATCTGAGGGGTGATTTAAACTAGACACTACCTGAATTCTGGACTCCGGTAGCCCGGTCAGAGCCTCCAGTCTCTCCCGTAGGTAGATGTCAGGATATTTAGTGTCTGAGTAAACTTTCTCCAGCACCTCAATCTGCTGCTGGGTGAAGTTGGTCCTCTTCCTCCTGTGGGTCAGTATTGCCACGCATTTATCCGCCCGCGGTACAGAGTTTGCGGAGTTGAAGTAGTTTGTAACATCTGCCGCTCCATAATCTGAGAAGAAAACGCACATTGTTTAGTTAATAACGTTAGATGAGTAGGAGTCATAGGAACATGATGCTGGACTTGTGCGTAAATTACGCACAGAGCCAGCTGTAAGGCCGTTACGCTGCCAGCCACCAACCTGAGTTCACCATGCTGTTCATCTGCAGAGGTCCTTCTTGATACATGTGGAAATGATTCAGATCCCCGACGCGCATATTCCCATGAACTGAAGACATGTTCCTCAACGTCTTATTTCCAGTTTGAGACTGAGTTTGAGACTTGCGCGCTCGCTGGGTTTAAATCCCCCCATGATCAAAGGTGATGCTGCCTGTATGTGTGAATGGGGCAACCATCAGCGTCGGCTGGCACTGCAGCGGCCGTGCAGCAACTTCAGACGTCTGCAGGCCTGTGGAGGTGTTAAGGCATCACACCTGGGACGGTGGAGCGGCCGCATGTCTCTTTAAAGGGTTTTTAATGGAATCTGCATGCTCAATACACATCGGTAGTGAAAACATTTATCCGCTTTGGAATGGATGAAGCAATAATGGACCCGTAGCCTTCAAAGAGACACAGTCGGAAACTGCCATTTCCTCAGCGGCCTCGCAGTTTGTTGCTTGATAACAAAGGAACACATTTTTTCCCTGCTGTATCTAATAATCTCCAGTCAAATTTCACATTAACTACAAATATAAACATAGTTGCATATATTTCAACAACTGATTGTAGCCATTCGTCAAGGCTCTACACTATGTGGCCAGTTTCCTATGCTCTATATGCATTAGGTATTTGTGTACATAATGAATAACAGAGTATACATATTGAATAAAGCAGGAAGACACTCAACAAATAAATAAATGTTTTCAAATAACTTAAAGGATATGTGGTTCAAAATGCATTGATTAAATTCTGTATCCTGACTGATTCTGCAACTAGACACATAATCTTACAGGGTTGTCGTTTTTTTTTCTTTTGGTGATGGTATCTTTCCTTTAGGCTTAAATGTCAAATAATATAACTTACGTTTTATTAAGATACAGGTCTTTAGAGGGCTGCTCCTCAATACTGATGTATTTAGGGAATTATGCTTCCTTTCCCCTTTCAGTGGTAACAAAGTTCATCTCAATACACAAACATCAGTTCAAAAGTCTTCAGGAGTGGGTACTTGTTATTGAGTGGGTCACCTTCATTTGATTCAGAGGGGGATCAAGTCAAGAGGTCAGGTAGCACCACAGACACACTAATTTGTTCACACATATTTGGACAAGATTTGCAGGAGTGAGCTTTTATGGTTACAGGTACTTTTAATAACAGTTTATTGTTTTTTTTTATGTCAGAATGAATTTTTGTACATACCTGTGCAATTATAGGTGCAATTTTATGCATCATATTTAATTACATTGGGTGTGGGGTGACATGATTATTGCAATATAAAGTGATAAAGTGCCAGACTTTTTACTGCATTCTCCTCATTCATATGATTTATGGGTTACAGCTGTAACTGGGTTTAAGTCATCGTGGAGTGGATTGTATTTTTGGCTAAATGAGCCTAAGTTAGCATTAAACTATCACGCTCCTGAAAGAGACGTGTAGGGTGGACCTAAAAAACACCAATGGTTGTCTCTGGTTATTTCCTTGTTGATCTCTGTGGGAAAATTACTTGACAGCCATTGTGTCATTTCACAGCCACAACAGCACTTATTGATCTCTGTACTTTGACACATACAGCATTGTTCAGATAGGATGTGCTTGTTGGTAAAGACATTCACAGTTCACAGGTTGCTTTGTCTGAGGGCCCTAATTGGGTATTGCCTGTGTGCACAGACCAGATTCCTATGCTAAAATCAGGCTGTTGAAGTTCCTGATCTTTTGTAATGGACAATGACAGGTTTTCTGAGAGCTAGGTCATGAAATGAACAGTAAATGTCTCGTACATTCATCTGTGGCCACAACGTTCTCCAGTCGTGGCCAACAAAAAATATGAATTCAGCATTGCAAGTGCAAGAAAATTGTAATGTACTTTTAGTGTAATGTTGTCAGAATTTTCAGCTTGGCAGTCCATGATATAAATTAGAAATTGTAATAAAATAAAATAATGCAGTTCTAAGCTGATTAATGCTGATATATTGTAGTTAACAGACTGCACTTTCAAACATCAAACAGTAAAAACACGTTGGGTTTTCTCCTGGCCATTTCCAGTTGGCAGCTGACTCTGTAGACACAAACAATAGCATATTCACACCTTTAAAGTCTGACCACTGTTTAACCCCCAGTTTGACCTGACCACTATACATTTAAGTGCAGACAGACAGGTAAATTATCCTCACAAGTTTGCAGGTATATGTTAAAATGTCAGCTGTCTTATGGGCCTTTGTTATGAGTTCAGTCTTTGTGTATTTCAGCACTGTTTTCAGGAGCTATAGAACATTTATAGTTTTCTAATAGAAATGTGTGCTCAGTGTAAAGGTGCATTAATGTTATCACAAGCAGTAGTTGAGTGTGATGATTGTTTATGTTGTGTACACATCTGCTAAACACAGAACTGTGGATGTTACTACAAAGAGGGTGTTCATATTAGAATTGGATCGATAAGTCACCCGGGCCGATACATCGACAATAGATATTAGCTTATTGGAGATAAATTGGCATCAGTATAACAAGAAATGTCAGCACGGAAATGCCAAAGATGTGTTTGAGGTAATTTAGGAACAGCGTCTCCATTACACAGTTTGTCAACCAGAGAGCACTGACAAGTTTATTATTCAGCTGTGTCACAATTATTTAATAACTTAAAAATTGAATTAAAAAATGTAATGGATCCTTTTTTGCGTTTATAAAAGAAAATCAGCCAGCCAATATATTGCTATCATATTTAAACTCTCAAATATTGGTATTGGTATCTGCCTTAAAAATCCAGTGTCGTTCACGCTTCATCCATCCCCAGCCATTCCACTAAGAGGCTAAATTGTAGCCAAGATACGTTTTAAAACAAAAATATATTTTCAGTGAATTGATGCCCTTACACTCACTTGTGTGAAATAAAAATCAGAAAAATAAAAAGTTAATTAAGACAAGTCATCGTCTTAAGAACAGACTGAGCTTTTGAATTGCTTTTTATTATATATTTCATGTATTTTATTATGTTTTATGCAGTGTATTTTTAAGTCTGCATGTGTTCTATGTTTCATCTGGCTTCAAGACAAGTCTTCCCTTGTGGACAATAAAGCTTAAGCTGATTTAAAAGACAGCGAGATTTATTTTAAATCAATGTTGTTACATATGGCCTGTAACATAATTAAGTCGCTTGTGTGTGAATTGATTGTCAAATTAAACACTGAAATAATAATTGGCTTCTTCAACATTTCTTTTTTCTAAACATTTTAAATTATAGAAATGTAGTAAAAAGAACATAAGACGTCAAATGTGAAGAAATGAGGTGTGTGTTTTGCCAGGGGTCTTACATTACAACCATACTAAAATGAGTGTTGGTTCTTTTTTTGCTTTTTTACTATTTCTTTTACATATAGTGGTGGTGTAACATTCAAATTCATCATACAAATGAGAATTAGAAATAAGAAGAGGCGAAAATAATTACAAATACCATTCTTGTGTCTAACATGTTGTTCTCAAAATATAAAAAATATTCGGTTTTATAACAGTCAGTTGAAAAAAACGTAATTGCCGTAAATTATTCTCTTATCGGTTAAAGCGTCGTCATTATTTACATCGGGGGAAAGAAAATCTCCCGGAACTTCCGCCAAGTCTAAACGGAAGTAGGTACGTGGCCGCTTCAGCTGACAGTCTACATGATGGCGACAGAGGTTCAGAGCGGCGACCTCGACAGTGCTACTTCCAGCCGGCTCGAAGTTTCCATCGATGGCCTCACCCTCAGTCCAGACCCGGAGGGCGAGCAGGGCCAGGTCGAAGAGCCGGACCCCAAACCCGCGGAACCCGGGACCGAGACGCCGGGTGCCGCTGGAGGCGAAGATGAAGAGACTGGCAAATCTGCGATAGAGAGGAAATGGGGCTTTCCTTTGCAAGAGCTGTACGGAATGGGCCTTAAATTTTTCAAAGGTATTTCACGTTTGTTTAAATCATGCAGCTTTAACGCACAGAAACAGCTAGCATACGAACCGACCGTTAAACTGGGAGACGGTTCGCTCGCTGGCAGAGGTTAGCAGGTTGCTAACGTTAGCTGTTAGCTGTCACCGCCGGGGCTGCTGCTGTCAGTCGCAACATTACATTAGCTAACGAGTAGCCAACAGCGCCAACGAGCTCTTAGCTGACTGTTAAAGGCTAAAACAAGCACGGCACTTATAAGTAGTCCATTAGTGTCTGTCTGTCTGTCTCCCTTCTGTGTACCTGTCTTAGGGTTTGGGCTTGTCATGAGCCTGTAAATCACGCGACTGCTCCATCAACTAATGTAAGAGTTGTATTGTAAGAAGCATATAGATTTGTTTGGGAGCTTTAAACACGCCCTGCCCTGCCACTGCTGCGGCTGAAGAAGCCACTGTGTCAGCTCTTTACACAGACCTTTCTCTGATAAATTAGACAGGATCCTGCTGCGCTGAAGGAATTAGTAAGTTAGTTCTGAGGACAAAGCTGGTCCATAGTCGCAGCTCGATGTCTTCAAAACCAGTTCACAGTGCTGCCTAACGCCACGTTTTCTGCGCTTACAGGGCTGTGTGACCACTAGCCTGTGTGTACAGCCCAACTGCCTCCTTATATGCATACCACTCCCTTGCTGCTACTACTCCAACAGGAAATCCAACACCATCACCTTTAAGACACCATTGACATCAGTGTCATCACTTAAACATTGCATACTTTGCACTCAAAAGACAGCTTGAAAAATATATTACTGCAATATATTGCTAGCTAGAACGTCTCAGTATCAAAGCCTCATTTGAGTTCCGTCAATCTCACTAAGAGATATTTGGAAAGAAGTAGCAAGTCAAAACAGCACAGTGTTTTCAGATCGACTTGTCACCCGTTGAAGAAATCAATCAAATAAACATACAGTATCTCCTGGCCTCTGTGGCTCACCTTGCCTTTAATCCAAAGTCTAGTCAGTTGTTTCTTTGCAAACGTCCTGAACATGTGAAAGCAATTTTGAACACTGGGCATTCATACTGTTTTTATTAGAGCAAAGCACTTGTGATGACTGTGCAAACAGGTTTGGGCCTGGTTGCTACTCTGTGCGATATCAATCTGTGCTTTGTATTTCTAGTCAGTTAGGGTTAGGTCTATTGTGTAACATGTATACATAAATCTGATTCTTGCCTCACCCCAGAATAAATAAGTTTCAGTGGGATGAAAGTGCCACGAGGTTGTTATTAAATTATGGAGTGTTGATGATTTTTGAAAAGGAGAACAGCTACAATCAACAGAGTATTTGTTATATACTCTACTGTATACTCTTGTAACAAGAATATGATACTACTCGGGGTGTAATGGTACACAAAATTCATTGTTTGGTATGTACCTCGGTTTTAGGGTCACAGTTCGGTACGTTTTCGGTACAGCAGGAGAACAAAAAAAAAAAAGTATTTTTGTAATTTATTTTACAAAAACATTAAACAGTGGCTCACTGGCCATGATTCTTACTGTAACAGTTAATGCACTCAAATACTGTCATATTGTCAGTAAGAACAAATAAATATCAAATAAATAACACAACTCAGTAATGCTCCATCATAAGACTGTATACTTAAATTCTGTATTCTCTACGACCGAGTATGGTCGCATATCTGCAGCCATAAATACTCCTATAGCATTAGTTGTTGATTTGGCACGATCCAAATCTGCAGCGAGAGGATGCCTGAACGTTGTGGGGAGAAGGACTCACCTTCCAGTCTGGTTTTGTCTCGTTCCGCTAATCAACACATTCGGGTGATGCTGTCGTAAATGACAAGTTTATCATAGCATACAGTTTGACACTCATACTTGCCCATCGTAACTAGCTGGGAAACCTTAATGCTCCCATACAGAGGATCTAAATGTCACGGGAGGATACTTCAGCTCTGGTCTATCATTTGGGTTTGTCATTCAGAGGCAGCGACACTACATGAGCTTGACTAAGCCGACTAGCATACTACAGCTGATAGACAACAACTTGTGTTCTGGCTAAAGGTTCCCGGTAAAACTCGCGCTCTAGAATTTCTGTTCCGCGGGTGCGAGTAGTCGACATTAACAGATTATTTTGGCAGTAATAGTTTGGGTCACAGGGCGTACCGATCCGAACGGATTTGTGACGAATACACTTACCGTTACACCCCTACTACTTTTTCTACTACCATGTTTGTACTAAGCCACAACGGTGTATTGTAGCACTCAAAAGCCCTTTTCACTACAGGACATAAAAGACAAATAAATGCAAACTCTTTGCTTCCTCATTGCTGCTTTCAGAAAAAGATGGCAAGGCCTTCCACCCGACCTATGAGGAGAAGCTTCGACTGGTGGCTCTGCACAAACAGGTGTTACTGGGCCCTTATAATCCTGATGCTTCACCGGAGGTCGGCTTCTTTGATGTCCTGGGCAACGACCGCAGGTAACCGCAGCAGGCATCTGTGTGTGTCTGTGCATGTGGCCTTTGAACTCTGGTAGAGGTTTTTCAGGAAATGTGCACACACACACCTCTCCATTCGCTGAAGTGTTAATATAGTCATTTTAGCCCTTATGGTGTGCTTGTCATTCCTTTATGCATTAAAGATGTATGAAAACCTTTGACATAAGAGCTTGTTTCACCGCCACACACCTAGTATTTAAAATGTATTAAAGGTTCGCTAATTGCACAAATTTCATGTGCACAGTTAAATTATATAATCTGGTTTTGATTGTTAAAATGTAGCTTTCCTTGGTTATTTATGTTCTAAAGAAACAATAGTTGATCAAAATTTTCCTTGTTTTGTTTTTGTAATACAACATGTCATCTAAAAAGAAGTAAAAAAATACTTGATGGCTGATCCCAATTTTCTAGCTGCCTATATAGTTTTATTCACCTCTGTTCTTGCTCTGTGTGCAGAAAAGAGTGGGCCTCCCTGGGTAACATGGAGAGGGAGGATGCTATGGTGGAGTTTGTCAAGTTGCTGAACAAGTGTTGTAACCTCTTTGCTCCCTACATCACCTCACACAAGATCGAAAGGGAGGAGCAGGAGAGGAAAAGGTAAGGTGCTCGACTTGAGTTCTCCTGAGGGAGATCCCTCTGCCACAGTGTCTAAATACAGACCCTGTTTCAGTTTTTCCTATATGCAGTCAGCAGAACTGTAACGCAGCAGAGGAAATATTGGACATTTATTGACTGATGGTGTCTGACATTTTTTAATGAATTTGACCATTTGCATAATTTATAATATCCTTCATTACTTTTCTCTACCCCAGGAAAGAAGAAGAGGAGCGTCAGCGTCAGGAGGAGGAGGAGAGGGAGCGGCAAAGGCAGGAGGAGGAGAGACGGAGGCTTGAGGAGGAGGAAAGGCGGAGGAGAGAGGAAGAGGAAAGGAGACAGGCAGAGGAGGAGAGGCTACGGGTTGAGCAGCAGAAGTATGTGTGTCTGTATCACCGTGTTTGCATAATGTGCTTTGGCTTATATCGATTTGACTTCAGCACGACTTCTACGTGATCATCACACGCCCCTGGCTTTGATATTTACAGGGGTATTGTCTTTTCAGCTCTGGAGCTGTGACAGATTCATTGTCAAGCAGGGCACTTTAGCGGGGTCAGTGTTTGGCTGAAACCTGGTCCAGAGAAGGACAATCTCCTTACTCACCTCGACTCTTCTCTCTGTTAAAACCCTACAATTTTCCAGTGTCCACCATTGTCTCCTCTCCGTTTCCTGTATTTCCTTCCTCACCAACTCTGCTCCTGTGTTCTATTTCCCAGACAACAGATAATGGCGGCACTGAATGCGCAGACAGCAGTGCAGTTCCAACAGTATGCTGCTCAGCAATACCCCAACAGCCCAGAGCAACAGCTGGGCCTCATCCGTCAGCTCCAGGAGCAGCACTACCAGCAGTACATGCAGCAGCTCTACCAGGTCCAGCTGGCCCAGCAACAGGTAATATGTAACACTAACAGAGGGGTAGACTTTCATTGATTGATTTTTATTTTTAGATTTTGCAGTTAATGGGAAAGTATTAAACTTAGGTATTGGAAACATTTTTCTTTTCAAAGATCCACCAGTACAATTCAGTAAATTGAAAATAGTCACGGGCCAAGCCCAAATGCTTGCAAAAAAACAAACAAACAAAAAAATATTGAAAAATAAGTCTCTAACATTTTGAGAGGTTTACGTCTAAAAGCTTACTTTTGAGCAGTTGTTAATATTACTTTGGTGTGGTGATACTTTGCTGGTGTAAGACCAATGGGAAAAAAAACAAAAGGGTGTAGACTTAGACAAAAAACATCCATGACATAAATTGGCTACAATCCAGAACAAAATCTATTTACACACTTGATGTGGTACACAATAAAGCCTTTGGTATGCAGAAAAGGGCTCGTGCCACGATGCAATTTCAGAGAATGTTGTTAATAATAATTCATATGACAGCAGGAGTCTGTGTGTCTTCCAACAGCATCGTAGAAACCTAACATTCTTGGTTTATGTCCCTAATTTGTTTCTCAATGTCTTGACTCAGTGCTGTCTTGCTTTTGTCCCAGGCGGCCTTACAGAAGCAGCAGCAGCAGGCTGATTTGATGGTGCAGGGCACCCTGGAATCTAGCAGCTTCAACAGTGGCGAACCCATCCCCACCTCAGCAGCTGGACCATTATGTGCAGCTTCACCACCTGCTGGAGAGGAAACCCCAACAGTCAATGGAGGCCAGTCAGACTTGTACTCGGAGAGCATTGACCGGGAGCCAGAGCCTGAGCCGGCAGAGGAGGTCTCAGAGAATGGGCCCTTATTAGGTCGGTGGGCCGTAGATGTTTGTCTCATTTAAAAAACATAAACTACTGGAATTTCCCTTATAGTGCCGCTAAAGGCTACAGGGCAGAGGGGGAAGCTCCCTGTCAAACAAACAAAGCTTTATACCAAAATTGAAACCTGATTTTTATCTGCTGTGTCCTTGTTGATGTGACCTGGAGGGCAGGGAGGAGAAGAGCTGGAACAAGTGAAACATGATAGTCTGCTGGTTTAGGTATCATCCAACCACACATTCTGCTTACAGAAGAGTAAGCACTCACACCAGAAGGGAACAAGGCCTTGGTCTGATTCCAAAACATACATCCTGAACCAAATTAATCCACTGTGGCTGGCTGCTCACTCTCAAAATAATGTTTTGAGGAAAGATGAATGGATAGCTGGGTATGCAAAAAAACAACTCTTTGCCACTGGGCACATGTACACATGCATGCATAAAGTGACAACATAGGTGGCCCATTTTGTATTCATTCTGCATTCAGTCTGTGTATGCTGGTAGGAAATCACGTATTAGGAAATAAAAATGTAATATTTCTTTCCTAATAGGAAACCTGCATTAGCAGATTGTATTAGCAGATTTTTACAACTGATTGTAAAGAGTCTCTTGTCCTTTAATCACAGCAGACTCCCCACCAGTCATAGCTGCTCCCTCCATGTGGACACGGCCACAGATCAAGGACTTCAAGGAGAAAATCCGGCAGGACGCAGACAGCGTGATCACAGTGGGGCGTGGCGAGGTGGTGACAGTGCGTGTGCCCACCCACGAGGAGGGCGCTTACCTGTTCTGGGAGTTTGCCACGGACTATTATGACATCGGCTTCGGGGTCTTCTTTGAGTGGACGGATGCTGCCTCTGCTTCGGTCAGCGTGCACGTGTCGGAGTCCAGTGATGATGACGAGGATGATGAAGGTGAGGTGTGCGCGGGAAGTCTGTGTGAATAAGCCTGCAGTGTTTCTGATACAAAAAAAACAGCTCCTGGTGAAAATATCTGTTTTAAAAAGTCAGTTTTCCTTACTGTGATGTTGTGTGTAGGTGTAGGATCCCCTTCCATAATGTGCAAAACAGACAAATTTTCAAATAATTGAAAATGGAACTGTGCTAGCTGCAGTTGCTTTGAATAGGAGTGTGTGTTTTCTCGATTTATTTATGAATAACTAGTTTTCGATAATTTTTTTATTTAGATAATATTTTATTCTTATCTCAAGTTCAGAACTTGCCTACGCCATAGTTAAACATCTCATAGTTCTCTCTGGGGAAGAGGAAGTCTAGTGTCTGGCGAAAACCAGAGCAGTGATGTGAATAGAAATGTATTCTTGCAATATGTTGATAAGATATAAGGCAAAATTGTGATAAGATATAAGGCAATACAGTGGAATTGGCACGGTTTTGTTGTAGTTAAATTAACTATACACATCCTTCTAAACTTCACTTCTGAATGTCTGCTGTAGTAGCAGTTGTAGTGTATTTATATTTAGTGTAACAATGCTGTGTGCTTTGCACAGGAAATTGTCACATTTTGTCATAAATCTCATGTTTTTATTTAGTAGTATGCAAGTTTTGTTCAAAATTGGACCCTATAAGTTAGACTCTGATACCTAAAGGGGTTCTCGATGGTGTAATGTTAGGCCATATTATATGGCATTATACCATTTGTACCTTAATCCTGAGTACACCATGGGAAATTTTGAACAAACTGTATTGAGCACAGAATAGATTTGCTCAATTAAATTATTTGTGATTATAATTTTTCTACAAAATATAATTTATGTGCTTGCAAAAAAATTGTACAGTGCACAAAATGTCCAATGTGTGCTCAGGATTGATTCACAAATATCACTCCATAATATTAAGGTTAATGATAGCACTGCATAATTATAGTGAAGCTGTTAAAAGGAGGTGTGTGTGTGTGTGTGTGTGTGTGTGTGTGTGTGTGTGTGTGTGTGTGTGTGTGTGTGTGTGTGTGTGTGTGTGTGTGTGTGTGTGTGTGTGTGTGTGTGTGTGTGGCATTCAAAAAGATGAGACTCTGTGGTGATTCTCTCCACAACTTAATACTATCTTCATGTGTCCACAGGTGATCCTCCCAATGAGGAGGAGAAGGCGAAGAAGGAGGCAGGAAAGCCCCAGGTGGATGAGATTGTGCCGGTGTACCGGCGGGACTGTCATGAGGAGGTGTATGCCGGCAGCCACCAGTACCCTGGCCGCGGAGTCTACCTGCTCAAGTTTGACAACTCCTATTCGCTCTGGCGCTCCAAGAGTGTTTACTACAGAGTCTACTACACCAGATAAGCCTGAATACAGACACAGGGGGAGCCAAGGAGTGTGTGTGTGTGTGTGTGTGTGTGTATATGTAGGTGGAGATTTGTGCGATGGCAGCCTATATGTGTATGTGCTTGTGTGAGGAAGAAAGTGATACCAGATATATTCTGGACAAAACCACCAGAGGGTGACAAAGAGACACATCTGGAGCCCAAGTCTGGAGATTGGACTAATATGTATGTGCTGTATGTGTATGCGTGTCCCAAGATACACCCATGCTAGAGTCTGTCATCGAGCCCTTGGAAGATGAGTGTGTATTCCTGTTATATTCACCACCTGTCCTTGCTGCACTCACATAGAGCAAGCTGTAGGACTTTGCTCTCATATTGTATTTTACCACTTTTCACCCTGGGCTCCTCTTCTGTCACCACCCCAGCCCAGCACTGTCCAACTTGGTCTTGTGGCTGCTTCTGCCCCAAGTGAAGCTTTCATAACCATGAACAGAAACCCGGCGAGTCCAGCACTCTGTGAGCCAACGTTTCCTGTTTTGTGGTAATAGTGGCTGTTTATCTGACAAGAACACAATGTTGAAAATCAAATTATATTGCAAATGTGCTTCATAACACTATGCCTCTGTTCCACAGAGAACTTCTGGTCTTTGCCAAGTCTGACACACACATTAAAAACACCGGTGTACACAAATGTAATCATCCTTTTTGTTTTAAAACAGCAGTCCGTTATTCTCTTCCCTAGCTACATGCATATATGAAGATCTGACAGGATGTCTAGTGGAATCAGTGCTCTTTTTGGCGTATTCCCGCACAAAAACAGACTGTCTGTCTTCTAGCTTTATTTCTTGATACAATCTGATTGACAGAGTGCACCAGTAGGTTGTTTTTTAAAATGGAGTCTACTGGCAAAATGTATGAAGAACGGACAAGAAGTCATTCCTTGGTTTAGGGTGAGGGTTTAGGCTCCAAATGAAGTCATGAGTGATTGGGGAAAATGTGGTTGTGAACTTTCTGGCTTTATAAACTCAAGCATCTCAGTGTGTGATACAGAATAAGAAGTTTAAATGACTTAATAAATATTTGTTCACCCTTTCTCCTACAGATATATTTTTTTTAATCTGTGTGATGCTGTTTCAGTTTGTTCCATCTTCAAGCAGTTGCCTCTACTTCTTTACAGCAACATCCCTGTTTCTAACAATATTCCACATGACATTACATTAAATCAACTGTCCTTTTCTCATCAATTCTTTATAAAAGAATCAAGAAAAAGGAGTCACTATTAAGACAGATGTTATATTAATATTACCTGGGAGAGTTTTGTGTTTATCTTTCTATATTTGGAGATGCTGTACTCACTTCTGACACACAAGTACACCTTACAATAAAGATCCCATGTGTTGGAGGTCATGATGCACTGTTACATCTCTACAGCTCTCAGAAATCAAAAATCCATTACACAAAATACAGTGTTGCCATTATGTTTTTTTTCTTCCTGGTATGAATTAAAGCAAATTGTCATCTCAAATAAGGTATCGTGAATAAACTGAGATGACATAGACCTATATTTGTGTCCTGGGTGACGTGGTTGCTGACTAACTCACTTGTGACATCTAAGTGTATTCATCTTTCTTTTTTTAAGTTAATCTGTTGCCATGATTTAGATTAATTGTTGTGCAGTTTCACATTGCATATGCTTGCTTTGTGTACCATCCACCTAGGTGCATTATGAGCAATGTGTTCAATAGTAGAGACATTTGGTTTCACTTGAATACTCATTGAGCTGAATTTGTACGTTTTTATGTGTATGCAACCAAACTTTAAAGACACAGAGGCGGAGTAACTTGCAAGTTGAGTAATCCTCCAATGTCCTTGCTGGGTGTTGATTCGTCATATAATTTAATTAGAGGCCACTCTGGCCTCCTGTCCATTCAGTGATTTGTGTATCAAAATGTCACCACTTACGGCTTAACCAAGCCATAAAGTTTAAGAAAGTTCCCATATGTTCTGATGTGTGATGTTTGTTTTTCTTAAGTTTCTTATTGCTCACCAAATGGTTTGAGCTTACTTGTTCAAGCCTTGTATGTAAATAATTCTATAAATGAGTTTATGTATGGGTTTTTAGATGTGGAAGAAGGCTATGGTTTTGAGAAAAAATGCACTGTAAAATATGGTGAATGAGATATATGTATACATTTTACCCTGAATGAAAGTCCAAACCTCGTAGGAAGTATAAAACTGGCTCTATTGACATGACAGACAGAAAAGCTCATCTTTTTGTATTGTTTTGACTTGTTTGAATCTTTACAAGATCTTTTTTGGGCATATATTTAATCTTGATTAAACTTATGTTCATCTCTAGAATTGGATAGTTTGTCTACTTTCCTATTTTCATTATTTTAATTGTATATGATCAAGCTTTAATGCTTTGTGTCCTTATGCTCCAGTCTCTGTCATTCATTCACTACCTCAAAAGCGATTAAAAAGAATTACTAATGTTGCTCCCAATAGACATTTTTCTCAGCAGGCATTTTGACAAAAAACACAGGTGTAATCAATAACATTAAATGAGGCTGCATTTCTGGCTTACTGGGTTATTGGGACATTTAAATGGATCTGAGCCATCATTAGTTTCATTAGATCCACCTGTGCTTTCTCTGCTATGACAAGTCAAAATGTCTTAAACCAACTAAATGGAAGACCTTTTTTTGTTTCAGAAACAGAAGGTGGAGGTAATGTTGGGAATGTGAGGACACCAAAGATGGCCTTGGAACAACAGAACAGCATTAGCTTGTTCCACCAATGTGTCATCCTCATGCTTCTTTCCTGTCAAACATTTTGTGCTGAGGGAGGGATAAATGCGGATGTTACTCATGTGTAACAGGACAATCTATGTTTTCCATGATGCACATGGGATGTCATTATCTTCAGAGTAAGGGGCAGCAGCCAGCACTACAGAGCTCAGCTGTGTCAGCCTTTTACACTAATATTGAGTAAATTGTTAAAATGTTGCCACAGTGTAAATACCAGCAGAACAGGATTTTTTTTTTCGTTAGTTAAGTAATAAGGAAACATTGTCAGTGGAAATGCTTGCCTGGATTTAATGTCACATAGAGGTACCCTTGAAGTTGCTGTGTTCACTTAAAGACACCAGGGGGCACATTAAATACTACAGAGACACACTTTTCTAAATGGATATTATTAGCCAGATTTTCAAAAACATTCACCGAATTAAACCTGAGCTGGGCAAAAGGTATGCTGTCAATGATGAGTTTGCTCTTCGGAATTTAAAGAGCAGCGGTGGACTGGACAAACACGCCTTGCACACACAGAGAGGAGATAAATCAGAGACAAGTGTTCAGAGACTGTTGTCCAGGGGTTATTTTAAAAGGTATGAGCAAACAACTAACATAGCCTGTGTTTAAAACGAACGTGCTATAGGCTTCTTAAATTTTTTTTTTTATAAAGTTAACCTTAGCTTAACTTGTCAATAGCCATTTTGGTGGCTCCTGGTACTAAAATATCTGAAAACATGCAGTTCACCAGATAAGATTTATGCCCACACCCTGAGGATTTTTTTTTTGGCTGTTAGCTGTAAATATACGTTAACTTAACGCTTAACCTAACCAGCTATAGCTAAACAACCCAACTAGCTAGTTAAATAACTCCAACTAACGTCACACCATAACTTGGCTAACGCTAGGTTAGCTAACTTTTGGGAAACTATAGTGTCACATAATTACACAAACATTAAATTTTAATGTCCTTATTTCTCCATTTAATTAAGTTTGATTATTTATTAAAAAATCCAAGACAAAGCTATATTAAAAAAAGAGTACTAACTAAATGTTCGTATCGTGTTTTGGGGGTTCAGTCAGTGGTTGATGGAACTGTTTTAATGCCTCAACTTATTAGGCTGTTTAGCTAATGTGGAAATACCTATTCAATTCACCCATCCAAGTGCATTAACTTGCTCGTACCTATTACCTTAAATTGTACTAAATTCAGTTTTAAAGATATAATTGGACTACCTTGCCAAATGAAGGAAAGTAAAGGTTCAGTATTGGCCTAGCATCATCTTTCATTACCCTTAATTGCAGGGATTGCTATAAAATAAGGAGTAAAAGTTAATGTGAATGGTTACTCTAAGACACAGTGGTTCATAGCGCATGAATAAAATAGTGATTTGAGCCTCACACTGTGATTTCTTCTAACTCAGTTTGTTGGTAGCCTGAGTCTCTCCGGTTCCGTTTGGAAGATACCGGTCCAGGTTTTCCATCAGACCGCACCACTGTCTTCGAATGGAGGCAGGTAGACTCTCCTCTGTGTGTGTGGCTCCGGTTCCAGTTTCTACAGGTGGTTGTAGTATTTTCCGGGTTTTTATTTGTACTTTTTCCTACTTTTCCTTGTGTTTTTTCCTTTTCTCTCTACAGCCTGCACTCTGTCTGGTTGAATTTGAATAGTGTTTGGGAGGCAACGTCCCCAGTGTACAGCAGCACGAAGTCCCATGCTTTGAAAAACAAAAATATGGCGGGATTGAAGGATTATACTGCCTCGCAAATAATAGCAGCCACAGGAAGGCAGCACGTCTTGGATTTTTTGTAAAGCTGCAAGTTTTTTGCGTGAACAGTTTTCGGTCCCGCTGGAGTTATTGGTATGAAATAAATATGCCTTTTCATCAGAGGAGCATTGAGCCGCGGCGTGTTAGTAGGTTATCGGCGAGGGATGGCTGGATACAGGGGGAAGAAACCGGGAGACGCAAACTGCGAAGACCCGTTTTGTTCTCGTCATTGGATGAGGTCGGCTGCCATACATTGATCAACATAATTCACCAACTTTCCGACCTTTCTCGACATGCCAGCGACATCTTCCTGGGCATCGAGATAGAGGCAGGGATGGTATTTAGGAGATCCTGCTGGATTCAGGGGCGACTGCAAAATCTGCAGGGTGAAATCTGCAAGTTTGATCCCAAGAAAATCAAAATCCGTAAGTTTGCAGCGCTGGTGACTTGCTGGTAGTCTGCAGTGTGAGAGCTAGGGTCTAGCTCAAAATTTCTGCCCCATAGCAATAACGTTGCTTTAATAATATTGTAGTAAAACCAGAGGAGTCACTATAAACTTTTAATTGAGACCTACAAACATGTAATAATCATTATGAATGTACATACATGGCACTAGTGTACCATGATTTCTCACCACAGACAGATATTAATTCATTTCAGACAGAAATATGGTAAAATATATAAGTAAGTTTTCATTTGAGAAGTCTGACTTTGAATTAATCTGTATCTGGAGATGTGTCTTTCTTATGGACTGGTGCTGCTCTGTCATAATAACATTGGTGTGGAGAGATGCTAGTCATGTTCAAGGTGACATTTTGTCCATTGAAATAACCAGGGAGGAGTGACTGGTGTCTCCTGACACATGGCTTTGTTTGTCTTGATTCGGACTTGTGAATGTTGATAGGGGTGTTGAGTCCTGTCAGAAATGATGGATTTCCTCTCAACGCACTCACCATCTGTGGTTAGGTCTTCAAAGGACACAGAGATCACAGGAGGCCTCACAGTCCTTTCCCCCATTTCTTCTTGCTCTTTTATGCATGTAAACAAAGCTGGTCAACTCAAAGATAAATGGAAAATCAATTTCCTTTGCTGCAGCCAGCGCTGACTTTTGTTGTTTTGTGATGTGTTTTGCTGCCCCTGTAAAACTACCTCCTGTAGTCTCACACACAGCAGTTATATATTAACTCAGACTTTGGCTCATACTATGGCGACTGTATCAGTCACATAAAGATTGAGAGATAGACCTGTCATTTCATCTGCTCTGATACAGACCTGTAGTAGAGCCTTATCATATCTACATAGTACATATCTACTACTTTATATCACTGCTTCCTATTTAACAGGATGTATATGTGGTACTAATGGCAGCTGTGGCACAGGGGGAAAAGTGGCTCCTCCTGTCCACACATTGCTTTCAATGGACAGGCCAATGTGAGTGTGTGTGAATGGGTGAATGAGGCCAATTGTAAAGCGCTTTGTCCGTTAAGGTAGAAAAGCGCTATATAAGTGCAGTCCATTTACAATTTAATGTTTATAAACATAGTAGTTAAGGGGTCATGTTTTCCATTGACTCCCTGCATGGCTTTTTTATTTATCTAATTTGCATATTGAAATATGTTGCAGTAGGATTCAGAAGATGAGCCCAAATTCCTCTGAACATTGGTAAAGGAGGAGGATTTAAGTTCTGAGTTATTAGCTTTTGTTTCCTTTTTACTGTACCTTTCTATCTATTCACTCGGTCTTGGGTCTCACTGTGACTCACTCTCTCTCTTTCTCATAAACACACACACAGATTCAAAAAGCTGGTTGCAGGGAAATGATAAGCCGAGCAGACAGTTCCCAGACACAAGCGACTGTGATGTATGATGAGCAATGGATTGAACACGGCAACACACAGACTGATACTGAGCTGTGTTTAGGGGGTACCCGTTACATGACAGCTACCAGACGTTTAACTAATCCTGTGTTATCGCATGTCATGACTTGTCTGTACCTGTTGAAGTTTTGATGCAGTCCTAGGTGGGGCTGGGAGTTATTTTTTAAAGGTTAGTCCCATTTAAGCCATTCACTCAGTCATTCAGTGGAGGTGTGAGAGAGTAGGCTGGAATGCGGTGTGTTACTTAGCCATTGGTAGTTGCCAGCTCCCACATAGCCCCAAGGCCATCACTGGCTGTACAGAAGCACTGACTTCAGATTCATGACTCTAACTCTTTCCACACAAACACCTGTGTTTTAAAAAATGCCCTTTGAAGCGCCCTCCAGCATTACTCCAGCAAGAGAGTAATGGATTTGAATATGTCATCATATGGAACAGCTGGTGGAGTTGTTTTTGAATGGGTATTTGCATGAAAATTAATATGTAACGCAGAAACAAAGCATCCACAGATGTGTAATAGTATTTTGCAGCCTCCTCTAACTTACTGGTTTACACAGTAGTAATCAACACACCTCACTGTTTCTTGTTGTATGTCTAGTGTGTGTTTTAACCTAAAAATTGATGAGACCTCGTGACATATTGCCTTTTCAGTGTTTGACCAGGCCCAAAGGAATGGATTACATAATTATATCATCTCATAGTTTACATGTGAACATTTAACTGTGACCGCTCACTCTGTTGTCTTCAACTACCGTGGGTCAGGATTCCTACTCTAACCTCAGCACGGAGATGGATCATATTACTGGTGAGGGGCAAAAATAGGGGCCCCTATATGCTAGGGGACTGACATTGAAGGAAGGGCGTAGTGAGTGTGTGTGTGTGTAGTGTGTAGTGTTGCTGTTTGTCTGCCTATGTACATATGCAGTCAAAGTAATCATCAGGGGCGGTTTGAACGGGGACATGATAGGCAAATGGGATCTTCCTCTCTATGTATATTTTGACTCTCATGCCACTGTTAATCTATTTGTGCTGAGATACCGGTCACCAGGGCAGAGGTCATTCTCTCCAGCCTCAGAGGGGAACACCTGACACTACAGAGTCAGAGTTTAAACAAAGTCTAGTTTGGCTGGCTTGGGTTTCTGCTGCAGGCCAACAAGGTTCAGCTCAGCTATAGCTGGCTAATAGGTTGCTGCTGCCACACCCTGATGTATTAATGGCATTAAGATGGCTGGGACTATGACGGGACTGTTTATTCAGAGAGACACTGGAAGTAGAAACAAGAGTAGACCGTGTACAGTCCCAAGATGCATCCATAGCAACAACATCATGCTGTCTGTGAATATGAGAAGAGGATTGTAGCTGCAACATATGCAGCTAAGAGGAGAAGTATTATAGTTAAAATGTCCAATTAAGCAACTTTTGTCTGCTTAAGAACAGGCGGGGCTTGTAGAAAATGTTGAACTGTAACTGAACTGTAACTGATGCTAAATGAAAAAACTTTCAGGTAAACTCTGGATGACCCGCTCATTGTGTCCATAATAATGAAAAGGAGCAGCATTTACAGTAATCTCTTGGATTTAGGATCCTGAATAATTTATGACTGCAGTAACAATTTTACAAAATCTTACACACTGCGAGGTGGGTCTCATAAAGTCTTGGCCCCAATCTATGCTAGACTTTACGATATTAATTTTGAGACATGTCAGATTGTGCAATGAATGTGTGTTGAATCGTAGAGCTACAATGTAAATAGAAAACAAAAACACCATCAATTTGCATCATCCACTGGCGGCGCTCTTATGTTTTGAAAATAACAAAACCATAAATAAGCTTTGGCCATAGTGTTGAGTTTTTATTGACGACCAAAGATTTCACCACATTTCTCTCACCCACTGACATGTCACAACTCTGCCAAATATAGCATTGGGTTGAATCGGGAGTACGCTATTTTAATGTTGAAAGTAGGTCGAACTAGTGAAGGTTAATTGGAGTTAGAAGAGACTTAGAGCCTCCCTGTCAGATATCTTGATGCCCACTAGCTACCTGCTGCTGTGGGGCTCTGAAATAGAGACACACACACTGAGCAAAAAAAACTGACCTGCTAATGTCCACAGTCAATCTTCCTCTCCTACACAAACATGCAAACGGCCTGTGCATTCCTCCCCACATCTGTCAAGTTATTTATAGATGTATGTCTTTGCTCAATGATCTTTCATCTGTAGCATGCTATCATGTTGAGTGAGTGTTACTATGTTCAAGTGCTTCTCAAGGACCTGTGTGTATGTGTGTGCATGGGCACATACACACTTGGCTTGTCTGTTGATGGGTATTTTTTGGCTCAGGCTGGCACCACACTGGCCATGAGTGTTTGTGCATAAACAGTGCTACTCGGTAATGGCGATAATGACAGTGAAACTAAACTGCTTGAATGAGATCCAAGTTGTGTCCCTTATCACATGACAAAGAATAACAAAGCTCAGTCATGCCTAGATAAGCTAATTCCTGTTTATCCCACCTCAATTCCCCCTAGTCACTATTCACTCAGGCCTGCAATGGTCCCCTCTATTCATTGACAGAGAGCAGTCATTACGCAGCCAGAATCCACAAGTCAGTTCCCACAGGGCTCGTTCCAGCAAAAGGAGCCTTGCCTGGTCTTAGAGGTCGACCTTGTCCCATGAGGAACAAAAGACACTGGTCGGGAGGGACAGAGAAAGAGGAAAAATAGGGAGACAGAGTAGGAAAGGGCTGTAGCATTCCAAGAAGTGGAGGGATATTGCCATTGAACTGCATCTAACGTGGACTCTGTGAATGTGTGAGTGTATACGTGCAGACTGCCCAGGATGGAGATGCAGCCCTGACTAGGGCACAGAGGAGTGTTAGGGAGTGAAAATGCATGGGAGAAAGAGGGAGAGATGATTGATGAATGCAATTGCTGTTCTTAAACCTCTCGTGTATTTGTTTTTGTATACATACATACATGCATTTCCTTCAGCAGTCTGTCAGTGTTAAAATAAGAAACCTGTTGATCATGACATGTAATGTCACGACTCCAGCTGCATCTACTCAGTGCTGAGAGTTCCTCCGCTTAATAAAACTAAATCTGTCAGAGACCGATTTGCTCTTGATGGTATGAGACAGTAAAGTTAATAAGAAAATGGCTAAATTTAGATTTGTGTGTGTGTGTGTGTGCAGGGCTGAGTGTGTGTAAGCCCTGGTTTGAGCAGTGGTGTTAAGCCTGTGCGGACTGCTAGGAAGTCAGTGAATACCAGATCCTATGGTATATACTGGTGTATTTTATCAATTATTTCATGCCAGCATTAGATGATGGTGCTCATCTGTCTGTCTGTCTGTTTAGGTCTTTGTAATTTTCTGAGCAAAAGAGAAGTCATGGGATGCCTCTGATTTACTTATGAAAAGTGTTGAAAACATCATGGAGTATTACTTCACTGGTGGTATGGCAACCAATGAAAGCACAGATGCCCTTCTTTGATCTGTACCTCCACATCCTAAACTTTTGTGACTAAAAATATCCTTGAATCAGTGATGCAGGCTTAGACATGGCTTGCCTTACACAGTATAAAGTCTCTGTCAAGATTAAATCATGGCTGTCCACAAACACACACACACACGTGCCTTCACACACTCAGAGGAGCCAGATGCAGGACTTGCAGGTTGGCATTTGTGGTTGCTGCGGTGTAATCCAGGGTTAAACCAGCCAGCGGAGAGATGAGGAAGATTTAACTCCCAATGTGGTGACCTCTGCATGGAGGAGGATCCAGAGTGGGCACCGCTCCATCTCCTAGATGGTTATACGATTGTAGATGCACACATATGCTCACAAACACACTTTTTTTTTACTTCTTTACAATTGATGACACACTTTCCTCATTACTAATTTCACTTCTTCAACACACAGCACTAACAGCAGCTGTCATTGTGTAACCACCAGCAAAACCCCTTTTTGCATTATTACATAATTTTTTCAAAACTGTTAAATTTAAGATCACAGAGCTAAAGTAACCTTGGATCATTTAGCAATTTTACTACTACATTTCAGTATGGTAGAATTGTAGGAATCTTGAATGAAAAAAAAAAAAAAAAATATATATATATATATATATATATATAAATAAATGTCCAGTATATGGACATTTGTTTGTATTTGCTTGGTGTTGTTGTAGTTGAATGGTGCAGTTAAAGAGTTCAAGTAGAGGTCATGGTCCAGATTTTACACAACTATTGTTTTGGAGAATAGCCAGATGTTCAGGTCCAATTGTATTTCCTCTGGAGAGCCAAACAAGAGCTAAACTGACAGCAGAAATTACTGTAGGTGAAATGTGTTGAGAACAGATGAGTCTGTGCTCTGCTTTGTTCCCCAACTTTTGACTAGGCAAATAAAAAATAACCAAATATGCCTTTAGAGAGATTGTATATTCTTATACAACATCTGACAAAACATTTTCACAGCTTGTGTTGAGTGTATGTTACTGTTTATGTGACAGATATGACATGATGTTTCAGCATATTCCATTGTCAGTCACTCTCCCTTTTTGCCTCAGCTTTTCCGCTCTCCTTCCTCTGTTTTAAAGTCTCTTCCTCTCTCCTACTCCCTGTCCTATATTTCTCTCCCTTTCTCTCTTCCTGTTGTCTCATATGGCTTCCAGACCTTTCCTCTCTCATCTCTGTCCATCCTCTGCACTTTGATGTCAGCCCTCATACTGCCACACTGACCACAACAAAGACAAGGCCCCTGCTTGCCCTTCATATTTCTCTCGCTCTTTGTCTCTCTTATAATCTGTTTTTGTCTTGCTCTATACATTCTCTTATATATCTATTTATTTCTACCTTTTTTTTACTCTTCCTCCATCTATTAATTTTTAATCATGGTCTCTTTTTAAATGTGTTTGATAGTCATGATTGCCAGGAAGGACTTTTACTCATAGATCTTTTTGTTACAGTTCTAGTTATGTGTTAAGGTGCTCTGAGGATTATTCATAATCAGTTCTTCTCCTTGCATGTGTACTCAATCAATATACTGTAATTACACACCCATCACAACCTGGTGAGTGTGAATAACCAGTTTGAGGTAATATTGCAATGAATATATTATCATAGTTCACAGTGGCCCAATTTCCAAAGTAAAGTAATTTGGTTAATGTCCGGAAGAATATATGCTAGTCTACAGATATCTGATCAGAGCTACAAATTTGTCTTAATTACAGGGAAGCCAGGATGGGTTGAGTAGGGCAGCTGTAGTCTGCAACTGCTTGTAGATAAAGCGGTGTAGTGTAAGAAACAGAGAGGCAATACAATATACAGTATATGAGTAGTATACAGACGGGTGACAAATTAAAAGGAAAAACCTTAATAAAGAGTGGAGAAACATAATGAATGCAGATGCTTTCACACAGGTGCACTGCATGGTACAGTTAACATCCAATCATGCTCTGTGGCATGTATAAAAATGCTGAGCAGGCCAAGTTGATTCTGATTTTGTATATTTTGAGAGTCTGCCTACTTAGTTTGGATGCACATGCATTGCTCTGTGCATGCGCTGTGACCTGCTGTGTGGAGAGAAGGCGTCAACAGACTTAGTACACTCAGGTGAAGGGAGATAACGAGAGACAGGTGAAACAGTCAAACCTGGCGGGGAAAAGCAAACAAAGACAGAAGTAAAACTACCAGACACATGAGGGGAAAAGAGCATTTCAAAATAAAGCACTACTAAATACTATACATAAACCCTCAAACCATGAAAACTGCAGGGGAGAACAGGGTAACAGGGTTTTTACATTTTTACATGGTTTCTGGCACAGAGCGGATATGAAAATAATTGTAATTAGTTGTGTACCTGGTTGGGCTGTCCTTTGTTAATTTTCTATGTAAATGTGAGCATATCATATGTAAAGGTACATTTTTACTTAATAAATTAATACTTTGTACTTTATTTTGCTCAATCTTGTAATTCTGTTAACTTGTGACCAGCACCAGAGTAATCCTAAAAGTCATCAGACAGTCATTTTGCTGACATGGTTTGGGTCCACTTGTCCCCTTAGAGGGAAGGGTCACTACAAATCAATACAAAGTTGTTCTGAGTGATCACCTTTCTATGATGAAACATTTCTATCCTGATGGGAGTGATGGATTAAATGATTTGATGAGTATGAAAATGATGTGAATCATATGCTAATGCCTATGCAGTCACCAGATCTCAACCAAATTGAACACCTATGGGAGATTTTGGACCGACATGTTAGACAGCGCTCTCCACCACCATCATCAAAACACCAAATGAGGGAATATCTTTTGGCAGAAGGCGTTCATCCCTCCAGCAGAGTTCCAGAGACTTGTAGAATCAATGCCAAGGTGCACTGAAGCTGTTCTGGCAGCACATGGTGGCCCAACACCTTACTAAGACACTTTATGTTGGGTTTTTCCTTTAATTTGTTACCCATCTATATGTCACTGTCAATCCATAGAAATCTACACATGTAGTGCCAAATTTTATTTTTTCCATAGATGAAGGCCTAGGGTTACCATTAAAAATCTAATGATGTTTCTTTATCTGTCACTCAGGTGTCAGGTCTTTACTCTTGGTATGGAGCTTGCTAAATTGATTGCTGTGTAGATACCCGCAAAAACAGCTTTCAAGCGATGCACCACTCACTTTAGCAGCCTCATTATATTTCTACCGCAGGGTGCTAAACATTGACTGTGGCAGTGCTTTGCATTTACTTGGAGCACACTTGTTGAAACAATATGGCTCTGCCATAATTAATATCAAGGCACGGAATAATCAGATCAGCACTGTGACATTTGGTCTATTTTGTGTTTAGATAATGATTGTCACCTAACTATGATGATCTTGTTAACATCACTGACTGGCTGTAAATATGCTGCTGTGTGAACATCAGTTTGAAATGGACTGTGTAATTTAGGTCAAACCATCATTGAGAGACAACTGTTCATTTTACCAGCTGTTTTCAAGCAGCTTTGTTCTTTGGTCTCTACAGTAAAGATGGTTTGCATCTGTATGGATGTGATACACTATCTGATGCACTAAACTTAACTCCTACTTAAAACTTATTTTTATAAACTTATAAACCTGCATTTTCAGATTTAACCTTCTTCCTCTAGTGAGGTTATTCTATGTTCAGGCTTTTTGTGACAGTTATCCATTGGACCTACAACACAATGGCAAATACTGTACAGTTGCCATTGATATACCCCTTTCACACAAAGCAACATCTTGGGAAAAACCCATGTTTGCAGTTGTTATAAATGGATTCAGCAGAGGGTGTCACAGGGGCAGCGAAATATAGGATTGAATACATCCTGTCTAATATTACGGTTTAGCAGTGATGTGTATGGCAGGTGGACAGACAGGCAAACACACATCCATACACTACATAATGACATACTGCAGCAGGTGGGAGCTCATCTCGCATGAACATAAAGGCTATTGTTATCCCGCATCTGCACTTTACTGCACTCAAGGCCTGGGACCACACTGTATACACTCATACACACACACACATACACTGGCTCTGTGACCGCCTCAGGAAAAATAAACAGGGATTTTCTGCCACATCTGTCACTTGTGCCACTTAACCAACGCACACATGGAAACACACACATGCACACAAAGGCAGTGAGTGGTACGTCCTGTAGCCATCTTCACGCTTCACAATAGAAGCTGTACACATGGTTTGGGTTTTCATCCAAGCATGCAGCAAATCATACTGGAAATATCAATAATAGACCTGCAGAATTTAGACCACAGTGAGCCAGGGCTTTCTGGGAATCTGTTGTGAAGGCAAAATAAAACAAGCAACACTTGAATTTAGGATCAAACTGAATATTTGCACCTAAAAAAACTAGTCATGGGAAGATGAGAAGTTGGGGTTGAGCTGCAGCTATATTTGTATTGGCAGATAATTCCTTAGAAATAGCTTGGCTCTTTTTAGGCATATTTTTAGTCTTGTAAACATTGGCTGAATAAACAAGCTGAGTAACAAGTGTGTGACCAAGTTTTTGTCTTGTCTCTTGTTTATCCTATCATGTGCATTGTGCAACTTATGACTGCCAATTGATTTCTTCTTTGGTTGCTTGCAATATTAGCTGTCTAGCAATAGACTTCTAGGTTTCCCATGTCCTGTGATGGAAAAGTCTCAGATTTGAGTTAGTTGGATGTGTGTATCAACTATCAGCAATGTTAGTGTAGATGTTGGTGGTGTGAGGCAGGGTATTATGTCACTGTTGTGTGAGAGTTGTGTTTATTATTGCCCCAGAGAGGCTTTAAAGACAAAGTGGTCACTAGGGGAGTTGGAGATTACCACCAGCAACGTACAAATGCTCTTCAAATTTCAATGTGGCTTGTAAGATTCTTTACTTTGGCAGTCAATCCAATAATGGGTGTGATAGTATTGAGGGACATCATAATTAACTATAATGATAAAGTTGTAATGTTTTGTCCAATTTTGAATAAATCAATCTTGTATCTGTTTCAAAAATCTTTATTTCCTGTCTTGGTCACCGCCCTGCCCTCTGTGTGTTTGTGTCAGAGAATGGTGACACAATCTGTTGTCCTGCCAACGGTCAAAGGGTCTATTGTCAACATGTTGACCTAGGTTATTATATAAACTGTGTATACATACCCCACCCCCTACCGCATAACTCCCATGCACACATACAATACACATGCATGCATACAGTATACAATATGTGGTTTTGGCTGTTTCAGTTTTGTCTGGCAATTGTAAATGTCAACACAGGTCTCTGCCACTTTATTTACTGATTACCAGCTATTGTTGTGATGTTTGGAGTCAGACATATTTTAATAACTGGACATGACCAACATTTCCTCAATTGGAGACACAGGTTTGTTGAGCTGGACTTACTTGACTGTACATAATTTAAGAAAAGAAGTTTAGTAGAATATGTGAAGAACATCCTCGCTTAATCAAGCGTTCTTGATCTTTAGGAACTCATATATCAGACCTGTTAATCCCCGTCTCTGACTTTCTATCTACTGTAGAGTCACTGAGACTTATGAGACTAAAAATAAAAAAGACTCTCTGCCACTGTCAGCTGTGTTGTTTTAGTCGATTTGTTAGGATAAATCTAGTAATTTCCAAATTTTAAGTTTCTCTGTAAATTCTCTCTGTCTCTTCTCATTCTGGCCGTGTGTTTGGTTTGGACATCTCAGCCTGCGGCTGGACTCTTTGACACAGTTTGAAGAAATACGAATATGTACCTGTATGACACACCCACACAGAGAGTTAGAGCCGATTTATTTACTGTGCTAATTTGTCTATTAATTACTCAAAACAAATAGGCCATAATGTGATGCTTTTGTCTCTCCCTCCCTTGCCTGAAGCAGATCCTTGGCTCATAATCCCTCTGACTCTGTCTGATCAGAACACTGCATGGCGTGTGTATGTGAGTGCCTGAGAAAGCGTCTGTCACTGTGAAGTATGACATACTCTGCACAGGAATCCCCATTGGCTACTGAATCTTCCTCTGTAGCAGCTCTATCTGTCTGCCTCATCCACAGAGACCTCATTGTGCGTGTTTTTGTGTGTATGTGCGCGTGCATGTGTGCACTTACACTTGCTTGTCCCCCTTAAAACTTCCATGTGTCAGTATTCCTGTGATACAAAAACTACTGCTACTCAAGTAGTATTTACATGGCCTCTTCATGTGTGTGTGAGCTGTAGTGTTGTAGTGTTGTGTGATGTCTGCATATGTTTGGCCCAAGATCTGGTGTCATGTTGGTCAGCCCACATTAACACTTAGGAGTTGTATATGAGAAAAGCAGGTGTGTGTGTCCTGTAAAACAACAATAAGATGTGTATCTGTCTGCCTCCTTTTCCTTGTCTTTTATTGACCTTTTTCCCATGTCTTATTTCTCTTATGTATTGCTCCTTTTCCCTCCCTTTTTCATGTCTTACATTTCATGTTTTCTTTTTCACTGTCTGTCATCTATTTCTCCATCCCCATATTCTGTACAATGTCATTTTTCTTCTACAACCCTATGAATCATTGACGAGTTAAAATACCCCTGTCTCTTCTCTTCTCTCTTTTCCTCTCCTCTGTGTGGATGAGTGCAGAAAGCAACTTAAAAAAACCCAAACCACCTGTTGTGTAATCTATATCTCCTCTGCACCATGCTGAACACATAAATACAGTGACACGAACACACACAGAGTGCTGCAAAGGTAATGGGACTGCTTTTATGGTTGAGATGCAGTTTATTAAACATGAAAGTTGCCTGAAGGAAAAAAGAGGATTCATGGACTGGTTGCAACATGTGTACACACACATCCACACAAAACAATAACTTGGATAAACACACACATGCACAAAGTCAGTAGCCTTGAAGCGGAACTGTGGGATCATAATTATGCTTTTCAATACATGTCATTTTTATGCATCAAAACTCGGTCATGTCAGTATGTTCTTACAGTGAAAATGATGAGTGTCCTGTTGGGCATATTTCACCCGGGCTATTTAACTAAATTAAAATTTTAGCTTCTGCATAACTAATAATAGCATTTTGTCTTATGAAACAACTCCATCCTGCCTGCAAAACGAGGAAATTTGGTTAGCACTGCAGACAGGTATTAAACACAAGTCACAGGAACAAACTGACAGCTTAATTTCAAATTGAGGGGCGTCACGATCAACTATTGAATAGTGTTCAGTAAATGCTCGCCTAAAAGCACCTACACACTCATTCTGTAGTCCTACACATCTGAGTATTCTTCTAAACATCCAGCTGTTTTGTGCTGATGTGTATGTGAGTGTGTGTATGTGCATGTCTGTGTGTGTGTTTTCAAAAGAACAAGAGAGCACATTTAGAGAGGCCCTCCCATGCCACACAGTGAGAGGGGATTTTCAGAGTCAGTGATGGGGATTATGAGGAATATGATTTCATACGGCTACAGAATGGTTAATCTCCTTAAGCCCTGCTGGAGTCTGCATGCCCATTCCTGTTATTGCCCAGTAATGGAGGCAACAGGAGAATGTACGATGGGAAACAACCTGTGTGTGTGTGTGTGTGTGTGTGTGTGTGTGTTTTGTACATGTGTCTTACCTGTTGGTTTATAAGTAAGAAGGGTGTGGAGACATGTAATTATGGATATCAGTAATTACTTGTTACTTGCCTGTTAGGTGAATGTTGACATTTTTGCTTGTTCTATAATATCAAAACGAGTCATTTTAATCCAAGTTCCAGCAAAGTGCTGTGAGTGAGTGCTGCTCACGTATTATGGCCACATTGCTATTTAGCTGCTGCTGTTGTTGGCCTGAGTTTTCTTCTGTCCCAGACGCCGAGGTTTGTGCTGGTCTGCAGATTTTCAGATTATACAAACCTGCCATTTTCCTGCCCAAAAACTTTCCCAAGACAAAAGTGCCTTGCTCAAGGTATTTCAGCAACTGTTTAGGGAGTGAAGGTGTTGGAATATGAATGGTCAAACCTTTTGGTCACAAACCTGCATGTCTACTCTTGAGGCTACTTCCAGCTTTGTGTACGGGTATGTTGACTCAGCTGTGTTTTTGACCTTCTCTTTCTCTTTGTGTGTGGAAGGAGACTGTGTGTGTGTGTGTGTGTGTGTGTGTGTGTGTGTGTGTGTGTGTGTGTGTGTGCAAGCTATGACCATTATAGTTGTTTGATTAGGTGTGTTCTCTAGGCCCAGGTGTTTTTTCACAAAAGGTTTCAGATGCCCAGTGATGTTGGTTCAACACAGCTTTCAATGTGTGCACTACGCACCCATGTATTCATTTTTTCAATAAGAATGGGAGGTTTAATTCCTGTTACCGTTTTATAATAGATAGCTCAATCCTTACCCAGATCTATATAGATAGGACTTTAACCACTGCACCATCTGTGGGTACGCCATCCCATCAGCTTTCTTGTCCACTAATAGAGAGTCTGTGAAACAGTATTGAGACTTCTATAATTGTCAAATCACATAATAGCAAAATATGAAGTCAAATGTGATCAAACTAAGCTGTAAAATCAAGAAATAAATCTGACAATATTAACTAAGGCTAACTAATGATTAATTTTATTATCGGTTAATCTGCTGATTATTTTCTTGATTAATCGATTGTTTGGTCTATAAATTGTCAGAAAATAGTGAAAAGTGTCGTTACAATTTCCTAAAACTGATGTCTTTAAAAAGTCTTTTGTCCAACACCCAAAACATTTTCACTATCACATAATGCATAGTATAACAGTAAATCCCCACAATTGAGAGGCTGGAAAGAGGGATATTTTGCTTAAAAAATTACCTAAATGATGAATCGATTACTTTTTATTTATTAATTAATTAATTTTATGTCTGTTGTCTAATCGTTTCAACTCTCAAATCAACATAATATTTTTCATGTTGGTAATCCATGTCCCGTGAGCCATACATTCACATGGGTTAAAGTACAATGTAAAAAAATGGAATTGGATTAACAGACTCCACATAAATATGGGATGTTGTATGTCTGATATTTAGGCTTTGAGGCTTATTTTCATGCCAGAAAGTGAGTAAAACCCTTTGCATGTAGACTGGTAAATGTAGTTAGTAACTGGTAAACCCATCAGTTGCAGATAAACTTGCACTCTTGCTGTTGAGGTTGATGATTATCATTCTGAAAGAATGAAAATCATCAATGAAAGAGCGCATCAGTTCCAGCTGTAGCATAGAACATTCTTGTGCAGTGATGCTAGTGTATCAGGTAACTTATTGTGCACCTGTCTGGTGTCATCTGGGCTGAAGTCGTTGTAGGGCAGTTTCACTCCTGTTGGATTCACTGCTGTTTGTGAAGGATCAGGTTCCTACCTCAGCGATAGGCATTTTGTCTGTATTCAGTTTGTGTGTTTCAAGTTGCACTGTTTCCACTGTAATTGTATGGAGTCATGAGCTTTGGGGTGTAATTGTAGTCTAACTCCTTACTTGTTTTGCTTCACTTGATCCAAGTGTAGGTTTCAGCGCAAGTTGTGGTGCTTTTTTTCAATCAGATAAGTGGGAAAGTTGTGCAGATAAACTTGGATTTATTTGGGTGTATATTGTGTGTATTCCTTCTCTTAAGTCCTCTCAGCTTTATAAACACAAATTCTTCCCATTTGTCTTCCTCTACTCAATGCACCAAACCGTCCATAACTGCCTCTCTCTCTCTCTCACTCACTCACTCACTCACTCACTCACTCACTCACTCACTCACACACACACACACACACACACTGAAACGTAATTCCTTCGTTTCATCCGTTAACCTCAATGAGGCCCACAGCAGCTAACAAGGCGGCACCACATAAAAGACCCCCCCTCCAAGCGCCCTCAACCCCAACAATGTGCCCCTACTGTCTGCTAGAATCGAGCTGAATTCCCCCCATCAGCTGCGTCTCCTGCTGTCAGGGCCTCACCTCCACTCCACCCCCAAACTCCCAGGACTGTTGGAAAAACTTGGTTTAGAGGCCCAAAGGTCCTGGAAGAAGATGGGGTAGGAAAGCAGGTTAATAAGCCCAGTAAGGGCTCTTGGCCTTGGGGGAGCAGAGGTCCTCTGGGCCCCTGATACCCTGGAGGTCTGGAGATGAGACTGAGGGTCTTTGTTGTGGGAAGACTGAGGCAGTGATGAGTGGAAATGTCAGATCCCCTAGGGCTGGGAGGAAAAGAGAAATCCATCAATCTTTCTCTTTTATCAATTATTTATGAATAAGTCTGGTCTTTGTACTTCGTCCTGTTATCGTCTCACCAGTTTTGCCATTTAGCCTTTTATGTTATCTGATCTCCCACTCTTTCTGTCTTTATTTTTCTCCCTTTCTCTTCATTTGCTTCTTATATATATAAAGTAAAAACATGGAAACACAGCACAGTAATGCAACAGAACAAACCTCTAACCTTCTCCCTCCATGACTCCTACACACAGCTGTGGAACAGAACTTATAAATAATGTTGTGGTTATTCAAGTTTTTCAATTTGACAGAAAAATAATTATATGGACACTCAAGGGCACTTGATAAATGCAAACTTTCACCAATGCAGAAAATGTATACAGTTTGCTGTTACAGTTTGAGTTAACAGTCAGAGACATCTTTAAACCACATGTGCTCCTGCAAACACTGCCATATTTATGAAACTAACTGAATTGTTATCAAAGAAAATCACCGTGTGGTGGAAATCTTCATCTAGGGTTAAATACCGAAAGCTGGCTCTATCTTGGATCCTGTTCCCAGTTGGCAAAATAGCCATATTAATTAACTGCTGATGCTAATTTCTTATCAAACCTTTTATCTCGCTCTTTTGATTAGCAAAGAGCAACAAAAGATTCAGGTAGCAGGTTTCTCATTTTTAGTTGGCACTGAGCATCGCTTTTACTGATTAAAATGACAAACATCACTGGTATGTTATAGCAGCTGTAACTAATTAATGTCAATTCTGCAATGGCTTTAATTAAACTTCCTTGTTGCCTGCTTGATGTACTCTCTGTAAGCCGGTGTCTGTACTGTACAAAGATTATTTGTGAGAGAAAAAAGAAACATCACTATGTAACACCACTGTATGATCCGAGTGAACTGTTTGTTTTGTACTGTAGTTCAACAAGACCATTAGAGTG
The DNA here is from genome assembly GCF_020085105.1 of Siniperca chuatsi. Lineage (NCBI taxonomy): Eukaryota > Metazoa > Chordata > Actinopteri > Centrarchiformes > Sinipercidae > Siniperca > Siniperca chuatsi. Next base: position 15,537,502 of record NC_058057.1, read on the forward strand.
GGGACTAGTAGTAGAGAAATGATCTAGCTGATCGCATCATGCCAATTTCAGGATAATGTCCCAGTTAAACTCAGGACCTCTTCTATTTGGAGCAACTAGCATGTGAAAAATAAGGTGTAAAAGTCAGTAGGCTAAAACATTTCTTTCACTGTGCCAGGTATATTGAATGAACATTTCTTTTGGTACTTGTTTCATTTTTAGGTTGTAGCTACAGGTTATGAACATTAGCCTGCCAGCAAAAGGTCATTACAAATCTTATAGTTTTATTTATTTATAACTTTGGTAACTTTCAAATGCTGAAAGCCAAACCTTTTTATGTTAAGGGATTTGAAAGGATTCAGATTCAATAAGTGGTTTCAATACTGGATTCAGATTAGATAAAATGCTATGGAAACTCAACCCTCCAAACTACCAAAACATGGTAGACGATTGGGTCAGGATGTAAGTGTCCACCAAATATCACGAAATCTGTTCAGTCTTTGAGATCCCCTGGTGACAGGTGAAAAAGACAGCTTAAGGCTACAAAACTCAGAAAAAAGGTCAAACAACAATCAGAGGACCAGCCACTATGCATAGTGGATTGAATAGTTACAGGCTGCCAGACTAGTGTACAGTATCAGCCATTTTAAGGGTAAAACAAATTTCTGGCCTTCTTTATGGTTTTCACACAGAATACATAGAGGCACATTTCATTGAAATGTTTTCTTCTTTTCTTTTGTTCAATTTCATTCTACTTAGCTTCCAAACCTCAGTCTTTAGCTCATTGCATTTCCTCCCTCTCCTCTCTTCAACCTCCCCTTTATTACTCTCTCCTCCTCTCCTTTTCTCTCTCTCTTTTATGCATCTGTTCTGAAAGTGTTTTTTGGACTGATCTGTGTGCTGTTGAGGCTGACAGGCAAGTGAGACAGGGCTATACACAACATAGGGAGGAAAATAGCGGCTAATTCCTTTTGGCAGACCAGCGTAGTTACACACTTAAAATCACATACACACACAGACGGATTCTTGGCCAGTCTTGAGCCCTCCCAGGAAGCTGACCGTTCTGCCACAGTCCCAACTCAGTGGCTCAATAGAAAGAGAGGTAGCTGAGAAAGGGAGGGAGCGGAAATGAGAGGATAAGGTGGAGGAGCTGAGAAGGTGAGAGGATAATAAGTATGAATAGAAGTGTTGGAGACAGCTGGAATAAAGAATAGGAAGTGAAGGAATTTGATGCCTTAAATAGATGAGTAACCACAGCCTTTAGTGCATTCATGACAAAAAATTATTAAATGAAACTAAAGCTAAATTGAAACTATTAAAGCCATAAAATACTGCTACATTCTCTAGTATTATAGTTGCATTTATCTACTTTTGGACTGTACTTATTAGAAAATCTATAGACCTTTCGTAATCAACCTTGATCAGCATTTCAGCATCGGAGTATTGCCATTGTTTGTCATTAGGTGTATTTCTCTATTTGTATATCTAATTTTTTTAATGCATTGTATAAAGATGAACAAGCATGTCAAACTGTGAATGTTGAACAATAACCAATGCTGCATCTCAACTATATATGTAAACAGTGAATATAAATAAGATCAAGGTGCTTAAAAAGTATCCCCAAATATAACAGGGTTCCTGAGTTCGTGATTTACAGTTTTTATAAAAACACTAAATGTGTCCCAGTACTGTATTTTCATCAGCCCCTCTGTTAGTGCACATTATGCTATTTGTGGCATAAAATAATCATTTTCTATTCAGGCATATGACACTGCAAATGAGTTGGCGCATGAAGAAGGGGGAGAGAGAAAATTCAGAGAAGAATTAGAAGAAAGAGGTCAGGAGGGGAAGGGGCAGGATGAAGGGAGAGAGGGTAGAAAGGAGAGGGGAGTTTATGGTAAACAGCCACTAACAACATAACTGGGTGTCCTAATTGGACAGGGAGGAGTGTGCGTGTTAGAGAGAGTGAGAGGCTCTCCAGGAAAACAGCTGTCTGTGTGGTTTCATAAGGCTGGGGGCACTAGGTCGGAGGGAGCCCCCTTAACCAGCTAAGCCGTCTAAACACACACACACAGACACACACACCCTCTTGTCTCCTCACCATATGGGAACCCAACCCAGTAGGCCTTTCATGTGGTTGTGGGCTGGGGAAGGGATGGGAGGGGAGGCAATTTCAGGAGCAGGGAGGTGACACACAAGGTCTAAGCAGTTCTCCTCTTCCACTCCTCGCCTCATCCCTTTGTTTCTGCTCAAGACTTGCACAAGTTGGGGTACATGTTTTTTTTTTTTCAGGGATTTGAAGCAATAGAGTGGTTTGTGGTTTGGGTTCAACCCCAATAGTTTCCCATTCTCCACCAAAGTTTGGGCGTAGTGCTTTGGGTGTAGTTGACTAAGTTTTGCCACATGTGCGCTTAAGCAATTAAAGGTTGCACCCCGATACTTTGTGAAAGGCTTTTTTTGCCCACTCACTCAAAACACTGATGTAATACAATTGGATAGGCATTGGCAAGTACTGGAATGAATCATGTAACTTCTAAATATGTTATAAATACATCTATAAAGTGAACATAGCACAAGAAAAGTGGCTTTTGCAAAGAATAAACTAACTCTCATTCTCCCTTTACACTGACAGCCTCACCTACAGTATTTTGAAGCATTTGTTGAACTACAAAGTCCAATTTTACATAAATGTGTGGTGCTGCCCTTCCCATTTCAGCCTCTCTCTCTTCTCGTTTAATCTCTCCTCCCCATCACCCGGTCTCACACAGAAGCCCATTGTATGAGCTCACGTCTACCAGCCACTCATAGCATGGCCCAGACAGCTTGAAACGTAGTAACACCATAAGTCACACATACACTCACAACCACACACACACACACACACACACACACACACACACACACACACACACACACCAGTTTGCTCTCTGTAGCTGGTTTGTACTTGTAGGTCACTGGGACATTGTAAATGGAATCAGGTCACATTTCCATATACCCATGTAGAAAGATGAAAGTAGACTTTAGTATCACTGTAGCAGATGTAGTGTCAGATTTCCAAACTTTACATTCCCCTTTCGCACATAACACACACACACACACACACACCACACACACACACACACACACACACACACACACACTTACCTTGATATGAATATCACATCTAGCTTCTGCACGAGGATCATGTCTTTTCCCTCAGGTGTGTGTGAGTGTTTTCTCTCTTTATCTTGTGTTACCCTCCAGCAAATCTGACTGCTCTCTTCATTTCAGTTTATAAGTTTGTTCACTTGCTTCACTCCCTCTTCTTTAATGTTTGGGTTTCCTGTTGATAGTTATGGCTATGATGACCCTGATAATGATAGAGAAGAGCTCGATATTGTGGTCAACATGAAGAAGCACAGTGATCAGTCTCAGTTTTTTTGGTAGCCCATTTAATTATTTCATTGCACTGTTTGCATATTGAGTCATTGTAAAGGCACTACATGAAGCTGATTAGTAACAAATCACTGAGACTGGCAGTGTTTTTTATTAGTTAGACTTGGCCATGGTGTATTTTTTGTGATTAATTGCTTTATGGCACCAAACAGGAAGAGTGCACTGTTCCTCCTGCACAGCTTAGGTAAAGCTGAGTTTCTCACAAATGCAGATGGCAGAGCAAATAAATTAAAACCTGATGGAATAATGACTCCCAAAATTTTCGTCATCTTGAAAAAAGTGAAAAAATAGGAACTAATCTTGACTGGTGCTATACAACTATACATACATTCTCAATTCACGTTTCTCTCTTTTACTGAACTAAGACCATCTTAATTGCCTTGTAATTCATCGTAAAACACACTTTGTTCAAACTCAACAGAAACAAAGTAAAACTCAGCAAAACCGTTTTAACTAGTCTTACCACTGTTCCATCTGTGGTTTGGTAGAAATAAATCCTTCATTCACAGAGTTCGATGTGAAAAATAATCTGGCTCTACAGCTGTCGCTCCTTCTCTGAAGCCCGACCTCCCTCTCGCTCCTCTCTCGCTTGACGCCTCTCCTGTCCCCGCCTGAACCTGCCTTGACTTCCCGTCCCCGGAGTCAGAGTCCTGGTCGGAGCCGCTGTAAATCACCTCGATACTGTATTCCCTGTCGTCAAACAGGCCTCCGTCTGTCCCGGTTCACTGGGAGGCTGCCCGCTTGCCCAGCTCTGGTGCCATTCCGGCGCCTGTTAGCATTTCCCGCTGTGTCCCCCACGCCCCGCTCCTGAAAACCTCCTCCTCTCGGCCGTCCAAAGCTTGTGTGCTAGAACCGCTAAGTTAGCTGCACAGCTAACTGAGGGATATGACAGGCTGTTCATGAGCTGGGGCGCATTCGTTATGTGCTTTAATAGCAGTTTGCATTCATTGCATTTAAATAAAACTATTGAACATTCTATCGAACAATTTTCGTGTTGCTATTGACGAAGTGTCTCGCCAGTATATATCGCTATTGTTTTATCGCCCAGGCCTAATACCCCAGCTGTGACACAATCAATCATTTCCACTACATTTTCTTCAAAAGTAATTACTTAAATTAAAGGTGCCCTGTGGAGTTTTCTTGTAAACAAAAGTTATGCTTACGTTCAGTGTTACTCGCTAAAATGCGTTGTGTGAATTGCAGCAAGAACAGGCTGTTATATTGGCCAATATAGGCTTTTTGCAGTTATTTTGTATCAGTGTATATGTTGGCTGATCAGTAACAAAAAAATGTCAATACAGAAATGCCATACTAGGTTTACAGGATTACAGGGTTGGATTCATTGGGCACACGCTTTACCAGGTGAGCTACCGGGGCTCAGATTTTTTAAATTCACAAATATAAATAACAGTGGCAGCCTCAAAAATCCAGTATCGGTCTGTCTATAGTGTGTATAATGTATACAGACCTTCGGGATCGGCTCGGGACATCTCTATTATCAACAGGCAGCATTCTACATGAAATGGAATAAAATGTTGAATTCATTCATGGACATACACACATACCATCATTGCTCTCACTTGTGTTTCCAAGACTTACATGTACCATTTGACAAGCTCTGAACCCCTGAGAGACACAGACACTGTTGCTGCTGCCTTTTGTATGTGTGGCAGTGTGCCCTGCTACTGTGTGGTGGTGACATTTACTGATAGCACTCTCTTGCTGTCTTTTCTCTGCTCCATCCCTCTGCTGATACTGTCCAGACACACATGCACAAGTCCACATGCACATAGTGCTGTCTCATGGTGTCAGATATTAGACAAATTGGTACTTGTTTTCGTTGCATGTCTGTGTTCATTTCTTCGTCTACCCCTTTGCTTGACTATGACTCATGGGATACACTCATGATCAAATGTTTCTAAGCTCAATCAAACATCTTGATTGCTTCATTCTGTGGTCTCACTGGTGCCAGACAGCGAAGCTTGTCCTCTATTTATATGTGTGTTTCTCTCTATGCAGATCTGTGTGTGCACCTCTGTATCCCTAATTGTGTTTATGTGTGTCTGATTGAAGGCCTTGTCGACTTTTCTCATGCTGCTAATGAGTGTGAATTTGGCATCAAAAGCTGAGGAGTGTGAGAAAAGGTCTGGTCTCTCTCACACACACACACACACACACACACACACACACACACACACACACTCTCAGTTGAAGGCAGAGTTGAAATGCAAGGCAGCCCATGTGGCAGTGTTTTCACTCCTGCGTGTCAATTCAGACCAAACCCGTTCAGCCACAGCAGCACAGCCTCACTCTGTGTTTGCTGGCATATTAGTGTGTAGTTGTTCATATTCAAAACATCCTTAACAGTAGTCGGCCTATTCAGCATATTGTGGGGTTTCTATGTTGTTTACTCTTTGACTCTATTATTTTTCATTTAGCTGTTGGCTCTTTTCCTCCTCTGTGCTGATTTTCATATTTCTCTTTCGGTATGTGTGTGTCAATCACCAGGGATTTCTTAGGTAGGGGTAAGTGAAGCGACATGGGAAACGAAGAGAGGAAGGAGGAGAGGAAATGCACAGAGAATGAAAAGAAGGAGGAAGTCCTTACTTTGTGTGTATGTGCGTTTGTGTCAATGCTGAATGCTGGTGCCACTCTACCGCTCTCTGATTTTTTGCACGTACCAGATTGTTGACATGTACACTCTGGTGGACAGAAAAAAGTTGCAAAGACATGTGAGAAAAGGGGGAGTATGAGGCATTCAAAGACAAATGCGCTAGAAAATGGGGTTGTGAAGGAAATGAGGGATAGTGAGATTAACCACGAATCAGTCCACCATGGATGTATGAACTGTGGGGGAAGATAGAGAACAAGAAAAAGAATCCAATCTACTTTAAAAACTATAGGTGTACAGGGATTTTCCTAGGTGTGAACGTGGCGTGTACAACTTTTGTAAAGCAGGGATTTGCAGAAAAGGCAAAAAAAAAATTGTGCAAAATAAAGCCCTTTTCAAACAGGTTAAAATAGTTTGTTTTGATAGTGAGAAAATATGAAAGAAAGGGAGTATGTTGATTTGAATTTGTCAGCCACTGTACACTATACTTTTTCTTTTTAATGCCAACTAGTTCCTTCCTCTCTTACTGGTCTTGGTATTTAAGTTAACTTCTCTCCCTTTCCACACTTCATACCATTAACCATGAACTAACCCTTTGTCAGAGATGCATTTCCCAGTATCCTGTGGGAGATGGCGCTGTCAACTACATCCTGTTCCAATTCCTGTCCCTGTCGCCATCCTCCCTACACCCCAGACCCTTGACCATACACTCAGACCTCAGAGGAAAAACGCTCTTAATCGGACAGCTGTCTCATCCAGTCACCTCCGTCAGATTGTTCCCTCTGATTGTCCAGTGAAGCGTCACCAGCCACAGGATGTGACACGTCTCTCACCACTGTTTCCTGTTGAATTGGAAAAGTAGAGCAGCAGTGATGAATTGGCCTGCGGAAAGGGATAGTCAAAGGATTTCCGGATGCTTTGTAAGTTATGATTAAGGCAAACAATGTAAGCACCAGTGCTGAGAGTTGTTCATGCACATAATTACCTTTTTCACTGGCTTTAAACATACTGTAGGTCAGAGTTGATTTTACACAGACTAACTTCAAATGACATGCAGAAGACACATGTGGTTGGAGGCAACATCACAATTTTAGTCCATCTCACTGATCAAGCCTGTTTCTCCTATCTTGTCTGGTTCAGTTGAACATTGTTGCTTTATGAGTGTTAGTGATCTTTGTGAAAGCCCTCCATAATCACATCAGGTGGAGAAAGCTCAGTGTCATTTGTGTGCTTGCAACGTTTTCGTTCCTGTGTTTTAAATGTGAGCCCTATGCAAGGTAAACTGACTCACTTGAAATTAAACCTGACCATTCTTTAGGCTTGATTGCTCAGCAGCTTAGCCCTACAAAGAACCTATTTCAGAAGTGTGTATAAGTGTGTGCTTGCCTGTGTATGTGCCGATGACCCCCAACTTGATAACTGAAAGGGGCCTGAGGAGCCGTTAGAAGTGAGTATGGGCCATGCTGTATCGCCCTGGCAACAACTGCCACTGGCAGATAGCATCCGCATCACCGTAGCAACCTTGGGGTTGGGAGGTTACTGGTTAGGGGGCCCCCTTGAATGCACCACTCCCTCTCCACACACACCCCTCTTTCTTTGTGACAGGTTTTTGATTGGCCAACATGTGTGTGGGCTCTGCACGCGTGCAGCGAAGCAATACAGAGGTTGCAGAGTGTGATTGTGAGTGCGTGTGTGTGTCAGTCAGTGTGTATAGTCTTTAAACTGATGATAGCAGTGCCATGGTAGTTTTGGTGTTGTGTAAGGGCCAAACTTTTCACTATGTTTGCAGCAGTGTAGTGATCAGATAGCATCATGCCTGTTAAAGGGATACGGATTTGGAGCCGGAAGCGAAGGAGGAACCCCTTTGCAGGTAGACGTGTTTGTGTGTATGTGTTTCCTTGTGTGAGTGTGTCTTTTGTGGAAATGTATATCTAGGCAAATTATTTGTACACACTTGCACGTGTTCACAACTAAACTCACTGGTAGAATGAAACAGCTGAGGGTGTGATGTGGAGCTAAAATAGAAAGAGAAATGTGTGAACATTGTGATTTGGAAAAGGAGAGGAGGGAGCGATAGGGATACAAAGCTTGTGGTAATTAGAAAACAGTGCAGTATGTAGGCTGTGAGCATGCTTTGTTCAGGCTGTTGGTTTGAAGAGATGACATGGCAAAGAGCAGCAGGACCCTGGATTTTAGGACTCAATTGAATGGTGGGCAGAAGAGTGAATGGAAATTGATCGAGAGATAGACGGACTTGTCACTGCAGGTGATGCTTCTGATTTATGTTATTTGTGTTGATAGTTAATGGAATGTGTGTGGTAACAGGTGCAGTGGCTTCTCTCTTGATCTAAACAATTGTTTTATTGCTGACGTCTGAATTATGAAAAACTGGTCTAGCTGGCTAGTTGTCTGTAAGTTTGTGCATTTTAAGATGACTATGCATTGTTTAGTAAGTGGTTTACATGCATTGTTTAGCTTGGATGTTCAGATAGACTCTAGTGACTACATGGTTATGTTGTTTCTTTTTCCAGTTTCACAGTCTTTAGCAGGTCAGAAGGTGTAGCCTTTAGTCCAGTCTGGACAGGAGTAGGACCACAGGACGATATTATTACAGTAACATAATGTGTCTATTTACCATCCATTTAAATAATTTAACCTGTATTATTGTATTATTAATTAGGGGTTTCATATTTGGAAATACATGACACACTACACCTTCCTCCAACAGAAATAAGTGGAAGCACTCAACTTATGTTGACCTTGATGCATTTTGTGAGTCTAAACAACAAGGATTTAAAGAATTAAAGAATGTATGTTGCATTAAACCACATGCAATGAGAACATACAGTATTTTCTATTATAGTCTGAATTACTTGTTTATTAAATACATCTAGCTAAAGCTAATGCAATTCAAGACAACAGACCAGCAATAAATTCAACATAAAGCTTATCATAATGAGTTTTTGTGTGCACTGTGTGTCAGGGACATGTTGATTCTTGTTATTGTGGAGGCTGTAATTTGTGATGCTGTTGAAATATATTGCTTTATATTGAAAGGTTTCTAATAATTTCTCTACCTTTTCTAACAAAAACAACATGATAAGCCTAAAAAGGTCTGATTTATTGCAGGGCTGTTGTATTGGATTTGATTGGATTTAACAAAGTGTACCTTATAAATTGACAACTCTGTGTATTTTGTGGGTTGAAATTCTGCTTTAACTGTGTAGAATATACTAGAAATACACTACCTAACGGACTTCAAAACCTAAAAACTTTCCTACAGTAATATTATAAGCATACTTGACATGGTGAAAAACATAATGATTTAAAAAAAAATGTTTAAGCTCTTAGGTTATACGGGTCGGTTCCTAAAATTTGATTTAAAAAATCCCAATATATCGCCTTGCTTACAGTATTGCAATATATCACAATATATTGAATCGTAACCCCTGTATCGTGATAAGCATCGTATTGGCAGATTCTTGCCAATGTGCAGCCCTAGTCAAAACAATAAGGTGTAAGGAATGAGCAATAGTGACTACCCAGTCATCTTTTGTGTAGCAGGAGGAGAAGAGGTTTAACTCATTTGTATCATGCAGCAGGTTCTCTCTCCCTTTCTTGTTTCTGCCAACACACACGTACGCATCAAACACTAATGCCACGCCACCCTCCACCACCCCTCTAACCACATATCCAAGGTGTGACTTTGCTTATTAGCAGTGCTGCAGTAGTATGCATCAACACATTTCTCTCTCACCCTCTCACACACATCACGCTCTTCTCACTTTTCCTGTTTTAACCCACATTATCAGTTGCTATGCATTTATTACCTTCTCCCTTTCTTCCAGTGTGATTGAATTTTATCACGCATGATGTTTACTTTTTTTGCCAAGCTCATCTTGACCAACCACATTCAAAACAAGATGTGTTTTATGAATGTAAATCTAAAATGGAATTTGTAAGGTATAATTTGAAATGAACTGCAATGGCTTGAAATTTAAGATGTGATAATAAATTTAACTTTAAGCTTTAATTTCAATTCTGTTTTCTCAAATCAAATTGCGTTCCCTGAGATGCAGATAAGCAAAGATTCAAACAAACCAATAAAATGTGTTGTTACGACTTGTACTAGATTTCCTTCTTTGCTTTGCTTTGATTTATCAAAAAATTGTATAATATGTACCAAAAAACTTGAGACCATGTCAAAGAGTCTATGTCTGCAGATGGAAGTTTGATTGATCGACCTTCATCATGAGGGTTTCCGTGTACTGAATAAAGTGAGTGCAAGTTATTGACAGTGTGCAGGATTCTTGTGAAAACTAGTAAAAATACTCCTGTTTCACTCTCCAGTGTTACTGGATTGAATCTTTGTAATTAATTGAGAAAAGAAAATTCATATTTGTTTTTGGTCGAACAGTCAAATTAATTTTTATTTAGTCACATAGAGTGTCTATTATGCATCTCTGTATCAGTCATCTCATGTCTGAAGCTCTTTTATCTCCCTCCCTGTGTCCCTTCATGCCCTTCCTCAGCCTCTCTCTCTGGTCCTCCTCCTCACTTCAGTCTTAATGGCCTTGCTGAGTACTGACTCATATACTGCAGTCTTTCTTCATTCTCAAAGCTTCAGCACTTGGATATTGCTTCTTGAAAGTGTCAGAAATCAATGCAAAATTTTAAAGACTGTATTGTGTAAACATGAGCAGGAATGCACTCACACAAGCACATGCAGAGCATTTACCGTGACACAGAAACATCTTGGCCCTCACTGCCAGTAAACGAGCATTTCCTCTTTCTCCAGAGACATTATTCACAGGATATTTAAGTGCATGTCAGCTGTGTCACTTCTTTATTTCACAATGTCTTGACAGCTCTTGATAAGCTGCCATCATACATTATCTACTCAAGCTTCTCATCAAACTGTAGGATAATCAGACATGTTGGAACATGACCCTCATAAGCATTGAGCAAAACTCTCTTGGGGGTATTTTTGCTTATTATTATTATTATTATTATTATATTATGATCTTGATGTTCTCTCAGAGGATTTTATTGCTATGCAAAGCTTCTTGGCTCCTGATCAGAGCAGAGAACTATTACTGTCATGCCACTGTGGTCAGTCAATTCATGAGTTTACTAACTATTTAGAGTACAAACTGGTTCTGTAACTAATCATTAAGTGATGGTAACACTTGGAGGGATTTGATTCATGCTTTCCATGCTAACAACTAAATATTTAAAATAGCTTTGAGGTACTTTAACAGAGATGTGTCCACCAAATTGTCCTGTAAATGAGGCTTCCAATTTTTGATGACATTTTGTTGCTATCAAGTTTGAATGCATTTATTATAAGTCTCTTTGGACAACAGTATCTGCCAAATGAAACTAATGTACTGTAATGTTGCTCTCCTCTTCTCTCCACATGGTTTTGATCTGGGACCTGACCTCTACCTCACTTCTATCCGACCACTATACGGCCCTGTCTGCACAACTCAACAGGTAAGTGCTTGTATTTGACACACTGACGTTTAACAAACAATTTTTCCACTGATTTACAACACAGCACAGTTTTCTCTCAAGGTCCAAATGTTATTGTAATACTAGTCACTTCACCTGCTCTCTTCTTTGTATCATCACCACCTCTATCTTTGTCTTCCCACTGTATACTGCAATTTACAATTTAAACTCTCCACAGACTGTCACAGTGACTGTTGGAGCAGGAAGCTAATTTCCTGAACATTTCAGAAGGATGCCAAGCACTGATGATTTACAGATTTGTTTTAGGGTGATACCCAGGGAGCTGAGAGATGTACCTTTGGAAATGTGGTTAACCTCTGAGGCCCACAGTTGTAAAATTGCAACATCTTTTTGAAACTGTCTAGTAGTACCTACTGACTGAATGTAGACAAACACTGCATATCCTCTAAATTGTATCATAGCAACATTTTTGTCAGGAAAATATTAATACTGTAAGAGATACCACATTCTAAGTTCAAACAACTTGTTAAAACCCTAACCCTTTTTTTAAAAATATATCAATAAAATCAATTGGGTTGAATGACACAACTGTGTTGTGTGTTTGGGGTAGGTAAATGTTGCGTGTGTGCAAAAGTGTGTTTCTCAGGTACTGGAAATGGCCCAGGGTTGTCCTCTTGACGTGGGAACAGAAAGTGGAATAGTGTATCTGTGAGATCATTACCCTCAGTGTTTTTTCAATCCTATACCATGCAGAGCCCACAGGTGCCGTTCTGTTTTCCTCCCTCTGCCTTTGTATATCTCACACACACACATAAATCAGTCATACACACTTGGAGTGCCTTTGGTAACCACCCACAGAGACTCCAGTTCCTTCAGCTCAGCCATAAAGTGTTTTCTCACTGTAGTGCGCTGACCTGCTCTCACACCCCTATGACCCATATCACTTCCCTTCACACTGGTCCTCTTTCTCTCTTGCCAACAGCCTGTAGCTACAACTGACTTGTCCAACCAGTCCAACTGGCCACTTAGATCCCAAGATTTACAAGCCATTTTCAGTATGTAACAGGAAAATAAATGTTTTTGTGAACCTTTTTCACAAAAGGTTGGAAAGATTCCACACAGTTTGTAGTTGTGAAAAGGCAGTCTTTTTAAATAGTCTATTTTATTTTATATTTTACAGGGACAATGTACATTGATCAGCATCACTGTAAATGTGCCATTTCAATTTTCAAGTATTGTTCCCATTCAAACAACAACTTTAGCCACATAATAATATGGATGGTGGTCAGGGCTCCAGGGTGCGACCAAAAATCTGTCAAGTTTGACAGCACTAGTGCGCCTGAAATTAAGCAGGTCTGATAAAAATTTACAAAACAACGGCATCCGCAATCGATTAACAAGTGGACAATCTTCCCTTGCTCTAGAGAGAGAGTCTTTTGTTTAATGTAGGTTTACTTATGCCATTGTTTTGTTAAAGCTTGTAAGTGCACCTGTTGGCACCATGTTGGTTTAGATCGTTTCCTCCTCCACACACGGCTCACCTGCTGGAATTGCAGGTGAAAAAATCCAAAACGCGAGTTGTGTTTTTTGGGCAACTTTATAAAACATACTGCTGTCAAAGAAAATGAACAGAGCAGAAACAGAAAGAGGTGGGACGGTAAGCGGGTGCGTGTGCAGGAGTCCAGAGGTGTAGGTGTGTGCGTGTGTACAGAAAAGAACAGAAGGGAAAAGCAAAGTGAACAGATTAAAGTAGTTTGTGAGTAAACACTAAAATATGGTGGAGAATTAGGTAGAATTTAAAATGGTAAGAAATAACTTACTAGAAATAGGGTAATGTATTAATGTATTCTTTCAAATATTAGCCTATATAACGTAAATTGTTCACTCCATTTCAGTTCAGTTTGGCTCATTTGAGCATTTGGAAGATGCTTATAAAGTTGATCAACAAACAATCATTTTGAAAAACAGTTAAAAAGCAGTTAAACTGTCCTACACTGGTCGGTATTCCATCATAGATTTATATCTGTTGTATATCTGTGTGTGCAGATGTGGATGTGTGTATTCAGGCATTGGTGTATGTTAAGAACTGTACAGGTTCTCCTGGGCTTTCTTCTTCTGAAATGAGGATAAGTGTGTGTGTGTGTGTGTGTGTGTGTGTTCATGCGTTTGTACTGTAGTGCTGTATGCTACATTCAGACTCATCTGTGTCTCTACAGGTTATTAACTCTCCAATTCTCAAGCTCCAAAGCTCTGAGCCTTTGGGCAAGAATGAGATGAACTCTCACTTCTCTCTCCTTCTTTCTTTCCTTTCTTGTAGGAATATAAAGTGTTTGTCTTTTTGTAGCTTTAGTAATAATCACAAACAAACATTTGGAACAAACGTCCTCAGTTATTTATCAAGAGTTTAACACTTGTGAAATAACCAAAATTGTTCTAACTTAGGACCCCATCGCTCATGATAAGTAGCTGATTGAGCAAAAAGGTTTTCAGGCACTTTAACACTATTTTGTTTGCTTCTAAACCTGTTATGCCTGAACTGCAGGCCTCACTTGCCTCAGTTAAGGTCAGTGTTCATGACTCCATCATAAGAAAGAGACTGGGCAAAAAACAGCCCCAGACCATCACACTACCATCACCATATTTTGATGTTGGAATGATGTTCTTTTTCTGAAATGCGGTGTTACTTTTACACCAGATGTAATGGGACACACACCTTCCAAAAAGTTCAACTTTTGTCTCGTCAGTCCACAGAGTATTTCCCCAAAAGTCTTGGGGATCATCAAGATGTTTTCTGGCAAAAATGAGACGAGCCTTAATGTTCTTTTTGCTCAGCAGTGGTTTTTGTCTTGGAACTCTGCCATGCAGGCCATTTTCTTATGGTGGAGTCATGAACACTGACCTTATCTGAGGCAAGTGAGGTCACATTTAAGTGTGACAAACATGCAAAAAAATAAGAAATCAGGATGGGGGCAAACACTTTTTCACACCACTGTATATGCAAACTGACTGACTCAGTTTTATCAAAAGGTCAATGACAAAGTATGGCACTGAAAAAGTAATTAATCCATGCAATTATTTGACACTGAAGCAAAGCCAGTTGTGAGGCAACAATCTTTCATTTTTGGAAATCTGCAGCTATGGCCCAGTACTTTAATAATGGAGTGACTAGTGTGTTGTCTAGACGAGTGGTAGATGGAGAGATTGCTCCTAGAAACAAAGTAACATAGAGCGTGTCACCCACAAATAACTATATTTACACTTTTGACTGAGCCAAGGCTGTACCCTTCACTTGGCTATGTGAGGCAGTGTTAGAGTATGGTCTACTGACTTTATGACTGGACTTTTATTAAGGGTCTGGAGACTGTGGAGACTACTTGATGCTGTATTATACAGGAGTTGTTAAAACATCTGTTGTCTCACTCCACTAATGCTGGAGTCTTGCTTGAAAAAAAAACTTAGATTATAGCCACAATTTGCCAAAGAATATAGACAACGCTACCTTTCTCTTAGCCATTTCTTGTCTTAACCTTTTTATCAGCAGCTTTGAGGGAATTTGGTTTGTATGCTGTTATTTTCACGTGTTGGCAGTAGACACATTCATTTCTTTGTGCTTCCTACGTTGGACCCGTGGTTCATATTCTCCTCTCCATGTTTTTTTTGGCAGTCACCAGTGTGTCACATGTAGCCAGGACTTAATACTGAAGGGTTTTCCCTGGCTTTCAGAGAGCCTGAACTGTAACCTCAGGGTGGTGGATTTTCCATGAGATTAGACTAGTGAAGTCTCAACACTGCCATCACGCTTAATCCGTAAAGCATTTACAGTACAGTTCATAGCTGTTTGGACGGTTACATATCTTCTGTTGTTTTGGCTTTGTTTTACAACATAATGGTACCAGCTCTTACTAGTAACTGATCACAGTATTATACATACATCTCTGCCATAAATGTGAGTGACTGAAAATGTTTTCATCACAAAATATTACAGAGAGCTTGCAACTAATAACATTCACATCCATGTAGGGTTGGGCAATATCATGATATATGTACTGTCAGAAGATAGGGTAAACATCCCTATTAAGCCCACCAAATCCACTTTTCAGATATTTTTAATATATACTGCCCCAATTTAAGTAAGAACATTTGAGTTAAAATGAAAGTCTGATCTCTCATTAGAAGTGTCATTAATAATTAATGTATACCAGTTTCTAATGTTTTTATTGTTTAATTTGTCAAAATATGTCAAAAGTCTGGGCACGTTAGGTACCCATTAAGCCCAGGGGTGTTCCAAATAAGCCCACTTCATGATTTGTTAATAGATAAATATATATATTTAAAAAAACATCTTAACTGTCCAAACTTTTATATTCAAATCTGTAATCTCTTAGCTCTCAATAGCTATTTTCATTTAGTCTCCACTCCTATCCTGTGGCCTGTAAATGGCATTTGAAATAGGCGTGACCAGCCTTTTTGCTGTGTGGTCAACGTAGAAAAAGCTAAACTTACAACATGTCCTCTAGTTGTTAAAATGCTTGCTTAAATGTTAATGTGCTGCAGACAACAGCCTGAGGAAGAATAGTGCAGTGCAAATGTTACATAATAAACAAATGAAATCACAGAGTCCAGCTATAATGGAGGTATTCTTCCCAAGTACCTAAGACACCTAAGCCGATTTGAACACAGTTGGAGGCCCTGGAGGAGAAAGGTACAAGTGGAACTCAAGATACAATGAAAAATACACAATACCTGTCTTGGACAGAGCTGCATTTCATGTTTTCATTTTTTTGTTGGAAAAACAATATTCTTCTTCAGCTAGTAACTGAATACATGTGTGCTGTTATGATGGGTGTAGGGTGTGCAGTTTGAGCACCAGAGGGTGAGACAGAGCAGCAGAGATTTGTCTGGTAGTCTTTGCCTGCTACAGGAGGTGGTCACTTGACTGGATTTAAAGTGTGCACAGATGGACACACATGCTAGTACAAGTACACATACAAAAACAAGTATATGCAAACACATCGAGAAATCACAGTGTGAAATACACACCCAGACACATGGACACCTCAACACAGACATAGACACACACCTGTGAGCAGCCTCTCAGACGCATGCAGACAGACAGGCATGAAGACCGGCTATAGGCGGACACACACACACACACGCACAGCAGGAAAGTCCCTACTCTGTTGGTGCACCGTGGGTGGGTGGCCACGACCATTGGCCTTTGGCTTTGAGTCCGAGGTGGGCTGAGAGTTTGTGTTCTACCCCCTCAACGCAGAGACACAAAGACAGGCTGTGTTTGAGAAAAGAGAGATGGCATGATAAGACGAAGACGAGAGAAGTCCAGAAAAAGGGGGAAAAGACCGAGAGAAATGTTGAAACAGTGATTTCTGGGATGTGCCAGTGAGATTTGAGATCAACAAACAAAGAAAAGCAAGTTGAGGAGGGAAGATTAGCCTGAGACAGAGAGAGATGAGAGATGAGAGATGAGTAAGGGATGTGGAGAGATGGAGAAAGACAGATGGGGAGAAGGAAAGAGGGAGAGAAATGAAGGGTGGCCAGATGGAACTCCACTCTCAAACTTTTGACAGCTCGTGGGAGGAATATCTTTGGGGAACTATATTTCTGATTGTTGTGTGTGTTTGGATACTTGCGTGTTTTGACAGTCTTTTTGTGTTATATGCTTAATCATAGCATAGCAAATATGAACTCCCTCTTTGTTTACATTACTCAGTGTGGGTGTGTTCCACTCAGACGCTCTATTTTGAGTTGATCTATTGTGTGTGTGTGTTCGTGCTCCCCATTACTCCCATGGTTTGTCTGTAATGTGCCTTGAAACCCCAGTGTGTAACGGCTGGAAGTCAGCGCTGCCAGCTGGTCTGGCCAGCAACTGCTGATCTGGATTCTGCTCTTAAATCCCTCACTAATGGGATGACTTGATTTGGGAGCTGTTCTTGGATCAGGAGTAAGGAAAGTAAGCCAGCAGGGTTGTAGACAAGAATCTGTGTGTGTGTGTGTGCGTGTTAAATTACGGCTGGTCTCAGTCCAGCGTTTAAAGGAGGCTTGTGCTGGGTTGATGTAGTGCTATGAACCAGGATAAGAGGGATGAGCTCAGAATAACGAATGATTTTGCATGGTGTGTGTGTGTGTGTGTGTCAGACAGCTCACAGCTGTAGAGGGCAAAACGCCAGACCCAAAGTTGGCCCCCTTTGTCACGGTAACGGTCGGCCTGCCGTCTGCTCATTCAGCATAATTTACTTTGTCTCTCACTCTCACTGTCATTTTGTCTTTTATTTTGTGTCTCAATCACTTTCTCTCTCTCTCTTTCTGTATTTCAATGTGCCTCTCCCTTTTCTTTTCTAACTCCCATCTCATTTTTGCAATTAATCACTTTCTACTTTTATGTCTTCTTTTATCCCTCCACATTGTCCTCCTCCTCTCTAAGTCAGAGTGTTTATGGAAGAGTTGCAGATACTAAGTGTGTTTCTGCTGAGTATAAACCCACATTCACACATATTTATACACACACACACACACACACACACACACATACACACAGTGTTGATGGGTGAGGGCCACACACACACTCCAATGGCAGTACTGCAGGGCTGCTGCTACTGTTATTTCACACATCCTGGTTTTTATTAGAGTTTTCCTCTCACTGTGTTCCACTTGTGTGCTTGTTAAAAGGATTTAATTATGTAAACACATGCCGTATAATACTCACACCTCTTAGCAGGCTGTAAACTTGCACATGCTGATTAAAAAACACCTTTGCGTTCATCATTCTTTTTATATTACAGTGTCTATGCATTTTTTCTCAATTGTTTTTTTTTGTGTATCTTTTTTTCACTTTGTTTCTGCCTCACACTCCCTGTCAGGTGCACACGCTCTAACACAAAGAAAGAGGCTTCAGCAGTAGACTGTGACACCTGTAGTATGCAGACCCCAGTGGGGTTTGGTGGGTGTGTTGCCACATTGGACTCCTGGTGGGCTGCCGGACTGGCTGTTAGCACATGAGCTGAACTTTGTCTCACTTCTGTCTGACAGTCCAACCCTCCCCCTTCAGATTCCACAGGTCTCTCCCCCAGGAGTCCAGCTTAATTTTTGTAAGAAATTAATCTGAAACCATGGCCTAGAGTGGTTGATTTGTTTTTAAAAAATGCACATCATTATAGTAAAATTATTCAGGGACACTGGAGCTTATCATGGCATTAGGCCTAAGGAAGGAAAACAGTCGGTCCCAGGACTTTAAAATTACAAAAGTAATCCTGTTATTTTTTTAATGTTTGTATTTCCTTAACAGTCCCATAACAAAGTGACGGCAAAGTCCCAACTATTGTAAGCAGTGATGTGAGTGTCTTTTTTTTCAGTGGGGTCTCTTCTTATTTTTTTAATTAATGACGTATGGTTGGTATCTGCTTAATTTATGACCTTGATGTCCTTGACAATTACATACATGTGAAATACATGAATTATATGGTAAAATACATACCAAATCAGTTCTTATGCATGCATGCACACACCATAAGGTATGTACTCACACTCTGTTGAGAGACTAGTAGTAACCTTTATAGTTGCAACATTAAACACTGAATGGTAAGGCAACAGGTCTGATAAATGACAGTGACGACTGCTGACTGCACTGACTGCTGGAATATCACTGCGGGAGGTCGCAGTTGAATAGACACACGTGTGTTTTGTCAGCATGGAGCTCGCTGTTTTCACAACACTGCACACGGATGTGACACAGCATACAGTTTACAGACATGAACATTAATACACACAAGCGCACTTGCTGTCATATGTGCAGGGAAGACATATACTACATAAAGTATCTGCAGGAAGTGAACTCTTGTGTTCAGTATCACAGCAGAGTTATCTGGAAGCTCAAGTGAAGTTCAAAGAGTTTATGGTGTATGTCTGTGTGTATGTATTTGTGAGTGTGGAAATGTATGTGTGCATACCCGTGTGAGTCCACATTGGCAGTATTTGAGTTTGTAGTCCTGTATGAGCATGTGCATGTAAAACTAAACATTCTTCTGTCCTGACCGGTGCTTCCTCTCAAACAGCTGCTTGTCAAACTGCTGTCACCACTCAGGTTTGGAGAGAAAAAAACCTCTCACGTGCACACTCGCGCTTTCTTGACTGAGCACCTGTGAGATTTAAAAACCGGTTCAGCCACATGTCAGAATTACACAAGCCTAGTTTAAACACTGTTGCAATGACAAACATGCTGTCTGTTCAGTTCGTAAATACACTCAATAGGGAACTCCTTTTGGACAGTCAAACTAGGTTCTTAAATCCCATCAAGACACTGAATACTTAAAATGTTTTACCCACCCATGATTACCCACCCTGACTGAATTTTTGATTTTGAGTTGCTGAGTGGATGCTCTTTATCTGTTTGTACACAGTCTATTATTTGCATGGTGATATGCAAGTGTGTTGGTTTACTCAGGTGCCAGGTTTCAGATTTCATAATGTGCTTGAGAAAATAATTTTCTACAAGTCATATCTGTTCAGTATAAAGCTGAATAGAAGAAAGTAAAGGTTGTGGATAACTGGATATGTAACTATAAATATAAACCTTGTCACTTCACTTGCAAATGTTCACATACCCACAGTCCTTTTCTTATATGTTGAAATTCACCATCTGCATATGATTTTATAAATACCACAGTCTGTGTGAAAACTTCAATGCATATGCAAACGACATCTGGCCTCAGGTCTGCTGGAAAAGCTCCTCCACTCAGGCATGACTGATCAGGAATGCATAGAGTCGACCGCACCCTTTCTCCCCTTCAACCACTGGACGCAGGCCTGTTGTGTGTGTGTGTGTGTGTGTGTGTGTGTGTGTGTGTGTGTGTTTGAGTGTATGAATGCTCTGCTCAGATTACCGGAGTTCATTTGTCTCTCAAACTATAGTGCCACTCCTTTCTCAAACTTGTGTTCTTTTAATGCTACTGTATCACCTCCTTGCTCTCTTCCCGTTTTCCTTCTGTCTCTTTCTCTCTCGGTCACGCAGACTAACACAGACGAGGCCTCTCACCTCATAAATCTACAGCATGAAGACGGGGAGGCTTATGAATGTTACACATATGATCATACACATACTGGAAGAAGTGCACTCTCCAGCCTTCATGCTGCACTTGGCTGTTTTAACAGATGTGGCTCAAACGCACACCCAGTCTGTGCTTCCTTGTCCTTTGTCTTGATGATGGTGCATTTGCTCGTAAAGTATGCGTGTGTGCAGGAATTAAACCCAGCATTCTCTGGTTTGGTACACAAAAGTACACATTTGCGCACCAAACAAATGTGACTGACTTATAGCCATACTTAAGCTTGGAAAGTTTTGGATCAGGAGAGAGAGGTCAAAGGAATACCTGTGTCACTTTTCTCTTTGTCTCTGCACGCACTCATGACTCTTAGATACACTCATGCACACATGTATATATACACACACACATTCTTAATTGCATACACACAGGACTGAGAATGGTGCTTCCAGCTAAGCTGGCAGCTTTTACCAGAGAATAATAGAATTAAGTAACACACACACAAACAACGCTTTCTGCTGGAATTATAGACGTCGGAATAATGGAGCACGTGGGCAGAGGAATGAGGGGATTTGTCTTCAAACCACAGTGAATTGACAAGAGTTGCCCCCAGGGGTTTGGACCAGCTTAGTCGCTGTCTAACAACTCCACACAGGACCCTCTGTGTGTGTGTGTCCTCGAAGGGGCTGTTCCACAGAGGCCAAATATAGGCCTTGAATGTTTGAAATAGCAGTGTTATCCCTGACTAAAGATTGATAAAGAGAGATATCTTTGCACACACACACCCATAAACACACAAATATACTTTATTCTCTTCTGGCCATGAGATTGTGTTGTTTATTGATTGCAGTCTGATAGTTAAGTGTTAGGCATGGACATACAAACACACAGACACACGGACACTCAATTTTACGGCCCATTTAACCTTTCAGTGAAGACCAAAGGCTAGACTCACCAGCAGAGAAGACTTTACTCCTCAGAGGAATTTCAGTCTGATGGTGTCCCCATGTGTTTGGAAATAGTAATTACACTTCAACAAGGCAAGGTTTAACAAATGCATGGAAAATAAAGTTATTAATAGTATTGAACATCAATTGTTAAAAATGTGAAACAATGTTTTTTATTGGTGATTCATCTGTTGATTGTTTTCTCAATTAAGTTGAAAATTGTCCATTAAAATTTCCAAGGTCCAAGGAGTCCAAGGTGGCATCTTCCAGTTCCTTTTTTTAAAATCCAACCATCAGACAAAAGCCCCAAAATATTCATTTAACTATCATACATGACAAAGAAAAGCAGCAAATCCTCATATTTGAGAAGCTGGAATCAGAGGCATTTTTGCTTGGAAAAAGACTATTATGTAATTTAAAAATAATTGCAAAATAATTTTTTTGTCAATTGATTATTCAACTAATCACTTAAGCCCTTAAACAGAACACACATTATATAAGAACAGATAAATACTGGGATGTAAGTTATTTGAAAAAAAGAAAAATCATTTCTTGTGGGAATAGTTTTCCTCATGTTTAAGAATATCCACAATAACTCAGCTTCAACAGACTTCAAAGCTCCAGAGGGAATCAAGGGCCTTCAGTAGCACCATCCAACGCCACCAGAGGGCTGTTGCTGGGCTACCTGCCATGTCCCGTTTTCCATCCTGCCCCGCCCCCTAGAGGTCTGAAGTTGCTAGGAAGCTAACCAGATAGAGGGACATTTTATACTGTGTGGCTCACTTTATCCTCATCCTCCTTATCCATTATGATGTGCATTAGTCACATTTATTCACTGTCTTCTCCTCCCTTCCGAGACTGCTGTGTGATCAAGGTTGAGTTGCATAAGAATGTGCTTTCTTCATTTGTACTAATGGCCTGTGTGTGTGGAGGGGTTTATCTTGCTTGTGAGTGTGCGTTTTCATTCATTGAACTGAGACACCCAACAATAATGATGGAGGTCAACCTCACCCCACCCTTCCAACCTCCCATCATTCTTAGTGGCAGTTTAAGTGCATCATGCCACCATATGAGGTTAGTCTATGGACTCCAGTGACCCTATTGGGGCTCAGATGGCTAACTGAGTGTGTTGTCTTGTACACGTATACACACACATACACCACAGTATGTACATATGAATACTTGTAGTACGTTTTGTCCTTTGGTACATCAGACCACACAACATATGTAAGCATTAATTGTTAATTAACATTGTTATCCCACACACAAATCATGCTATTTCTTTGACATACCACATAAACACACATTGAAATCAGTCTTTTGTGTATTAGTGTGAATGATACATCACCTCTTTGCAAAGCCTCATGGGAGTCTGAAGAGGTTGCAAGCATTATTTTGCCACACTGGTGCTCTTTATTAATCCTATTAATGTATATAATTGCTGGAGGACTGACAGTGAAGGACAAATAATATGAGGTTTCAGAGTTTCCTTGAAAGCAGTTTTGAATGTAAAGATGTAAAAAAAAAAAATACAGTTAAAGACAACATGGCTCTAGTTTTTCATGTTTATATGTGTCACATTTATCTCTCATAAACATAACGTGCATTTTAAGGACACAAAAGGCGGTGATGAAATAGATGATTAGCAGGGAGGGATGAGAATACATTAAATATATGTCTGTATAAGGGATAACAAAGAGAAATAAGATAAATGAGGCAGTCAGACATGCTGCCAGTGGAGGTGAGGCTAAGCTCTTAGGTTCAAAGAGAGGTCAGGGTTCAGAGTTTGTGGCATTACAGGTCAAACAGTAATCAGGAGGTGACAGCAGATAATACTGTCTTTAGTGTTGTGTGAAGATAAGAATAGGATACATTACACACATGCAGGAAGGCAGTTTAAGGATCTGAAACTACATCTAATCAATGTCTACGTAAGTCTTTTCATTAGGGCAAAACAATGAAAGTCAAAATAATTTTTGTCTTTGTTAACCTCACTGCCCTCAGTCCTTGATCTTCTTTCCATTTCCTGCAGCAGGCCTTGCCTCCACATACAGTATACACCACTACCCTTTATTTACATATTGTTTGATAAAGTTGCACCAGACTCTCAGGGTTTCCACTCACATCTGAGACATCTGTATGGAAAATAAATGTCATTTAGTCCTAGGTACACACATTATGGTGTCTTGTTGACATTATGCATGTTGTGATAACAGTAAACAATAAGTTAAACTCTCTGTTCACACATATTTCATGCTACTATGAAAATCTTTAAATCTTCCCAAGAAAATGCTTTTAAAATATCCATTGATAAGTTTGGTAAACAAGCACTAATATGTAGCCCAACTTCCCAGCAAGTGTATTTGGCAACTGTTGTTTGGCAGCTCATGTTAATGAGCAGGTCTGCATAGTCAAAATTATCGTACTGATGAAAATGCCCTTTATTCCCTTGTTTTAATGTATTAATAGAGAATATAGGCCATCAGAAAAACACAAAGATTAAATTCTGAAGTTGCACAGTGTCTGTGAATCTGGTGAATCTGACCAACCTAAACCATGAACAGAACACAACTGACAAACACTCTGAGTACCGTACATGTACACACAAACACCAACTCCCATATAACTGTCACAGTAAATGTGGGGTGCCGTCTGGTAATAAAAGCCTTCCTCTGTGGTGTAGCTGAACCCCTGTGTTTAACTGGCTCTGTGAATGTGTTACCGCTGAGAGACACACACTGTGAAACTGTACTTACTGGTATTTGGAATTTGGCAGACACACTCATCCAAGGCTTTGGTCTTTTTTTAGGGGGGAAAAAGACAATTGTGGAGTTGTGGATGCACTAAAAGCTACTTGTGTGTGTGTGTGTGTGTGTGTGTGTGTGGCTGTGTGTGTTCCCATGTGTTACAACCAGGTAGGCTTTATCTGCTATATTTACCCTTTGTGTGACAGTGTCTGGTTAGTGCGTATCGTTGTCAGGCATTGCTGGCTTCTGATGTCTGATTGGGTTACTTGGCAACCAGGTCGCTCTTATGTCACCATGTCCTGTCTGCATCACGCAAACCGGTGACAGCATGTCAAGTGTGTATATGTATGTGTGTATGCACCAAGGTGAAATGTATACTTTTCACCTTTGTGATGTTTATTTAGCAGGATATATCATTTGGTTGGCTTAGCAAGTTCTCTTTCATTTTGAGTAAAATTACAGGATTTCGTAGTCAGATGTTTTATCTTCATAATCAGTGGTTTCAAAGGACTGTCTCATTCGCTGCATCCACGTGGTCATTTGTAGTTGTAGTTTTTGTTTTACTCACTTTCTGAGAAGTGTCACACCATCATAAGTATCTGCTATTTAACTTTGTATTGTGTGTCTTTTTAATGCAGGGGTGTGTGAATCCAGTTTATCTTCGAAAACCCTTTAAAATTATTATGATTTCATGTAATTTAGCTTTAATTATGCCAGTATCTTAAGTGTAGTCCATCGCTGTCTGGTCTTATGTTTACTCTGCCTCCTGTCTCCTTTCTTATCATGTGTCAGAGGAATGTCCCAAACTGACTTTGTGACCTGTACAGCCCATTTAAACAGCAGCTTTAGGGTCTGTATCATTTCACTGCTAATTACTGCCACATGCCTCTAATGATATAATCACATGTTGATGTTTTGCTGTCACATACTCACTTCCTTGATACTAAGTGTTGCCTGGTGCTGAAATGATGCTGTTGCAGATTAAGTTATTGCTTAAATTACTGTAAACTCAAGTTGTCTCCACCAGTATAGGAATTTTGTATTTAATACCAACACCAGGGAAGAAAATGACCACTATATGATACAGTACATATTCTGATATACTGTAGTTTAACATTAAAAGTTTGTATACACCTGCACAATCATCCAGAGACACAGACATATTCTGGGAATTTTGCAGTGGCGTTTTATTTCTATTTTTTGGTAAACATTGGTGTAATACAGGCCCATAATTTGACTCATTATCAATTGAGAAACACACAAAATGCAGATTTTCCATCTACAACTTAATTTATAATTTAATTAAATCTCTAATTTATAAGATAAAAAATTACTTTAAAGACCAAATAATTGATCAGGGTCTTTTTAGGTACATAATTAGGCAACAGATGAAAGCTAAGCTCTCAAAGACTAATCTTGATATTCTCTTCTGACCAGAAGCAGCCAAACCAAAGCTGTTAAATGTCCACTACACCACTACAGATATCCGGATGAACATATTGATTATTGTCACTGCTGTTGCTTCTTTGTGCAGCTGTAAGGGAATGAAAACAAGGAGATTTATGAAATGGAAGTGAGGGTGGGGGTCGAACCAGGATGCTGAACTCTTATGATGACCTTTGACTTTTCAGTTCCCTTTGGGAGCCATGGTGCTAAAACAGCTTTTCTTACTGAAAAGAGGAAATCAATAGACTGAACTGGTCCTGGCTCCATGTCTATTTTTTCTCCTCTATGTATTGTAGATTGTCTTCCATATTGGCTTGTTGGTGTGAATTTGAACCGAGTTAATCATTTTCCTCATCAAAGCCAGTAAACATCTTGCCCTGTGCTGTTTTAATCACTTATTTTCATTGCATACTTTATGCGGTCCCTTTATTTCTAACTGATCCCTTTATCGCTGCACAGTAGAGAGTAATGGAGGTTAATTATTAAAGGACTGTGGCCTTATGTGTCATCAATGCGGACAAAGGTCTTAAAATATATATGTATGTGTGTGTGTGTGTGTGTGTGCACGTCGGTGTGTGTGTTAGTGAGTGTGTGTTCCAGATTTACTCAGATTTATGTTTGTAAGTTAAGCTGGGACATCAGGAGCAGTGCCTTTGTGTAAACAGCAAGTGCTGAGATAGTAGATTTCCTCTCTGAAGGGAAAAAGAAAATGAGGTCGGGGACCTGTCAGAGCGATGGGGGTTTAAGTCTAGGTTTACACCACATCCCATCCACAAATCTGGGATCAGCTTTCAGCAGTGTAATGGATCCACAAAAGGAGATCCACAATAAGAAGTTATACAGAAGCTACTTCCTCTTATTTTCTATCTTCAGGTCAAGGTTGTGCGAATGGAAACAAGGAAGTGAAAGGGATTGATTTGTGGTATGGGTTACTGTGACGTGTGTGCTTCATACACATTAATACACACACACACACACACACACACACACACCGCTGGTTTATTGTCACACCTTGGTGGTCACACACTCCTTCTGTGGTTAAACTTGGGTGGGAAAACGCCACCTCCCAAACAGACTTGTAGCGCCCAAAAAGACTTTGTTTTATCCCAGAGGGCCTCTGTGTGCTATTTTAACCTACCTCAATTATATGTTGGGCAGCTAAATGTGTGTTAGGTATTATATTTTTACAAAAGAATATACACCAATCGCATCAAATTTTTGAAAATAAGAACCACTTAAGTGCATTCTCTTAAATGTTTGACTGATACATCCGTGTTGGGTGGGTGTTTTCATCACCTCATTGTTAAGCCGTGTTTAGTGTCGTCTTCAGGTACTTTAAATTAGTTGTTTAACCAGTTGCTTCCAGCAAGAGAGAGAGAGAGAGAGAGCGAGAGAGAGATGTTCTCTCATAGTCTGTCACTGTTCTGGTCATTTTGATTCAAACTGACATTAAAAATGTAATTTAGATGAAACACGACTCGCAGAGTGTACCAGTCAGTACTGCCAGTAGTTGAGGGGGATTGGATTAAATGCTGTCTCTTTGTAGCAGAAAAGGAAGCACCTGAGGGACTAGATGCAACGAGGATAACGAGGAAAGTAAACAGAAGGACAAGTGGAAAAAAAGGTGTGAGGGAGGGAAGAAAGGAGGGAGGGAGGAGTGGTTGCCATGCCGGCAAACGGATGGTGGGGAGGGGCAGAGATCAGGAATCCCAGAAAACAGAGAGAAAGAGGGAGGGAGGGAAGGAAGAAGGGACGGGCTGACTCGTATTTCAGCACCGTGGCTACTAGGGTTGGGTGTAATCTTAACCCTATACTCACAACACAGAGTCTCACACTTACACTCTTAAGGACTGACCAAGACCGGAGTTGAGGAAATCCTCACCAGCACATACTTCTTATCAGCGTGTCTGTGCGACACGCTGCGTGTGTTCAGCAGGTGCGGGCTTCCCTTCCTGATTCTTGCATTTATTACTTGTGCAGATCAGCTGATTGGAGATATAGACCCAGACAGCTAGCAACACTGGGACTGTTTTCACAACATCAACGTACTTGGCATGCTTCTTACTCATCCACCAGTAACGTCGATACACCAGGGAATGCGGTCAAAACTGCAGGGAGAAGAAAAAGAAGGTGTTGGCAAAAAGTTGGATGAAATTCTCTGGAAACCCTGAGAGGCGGCGACATCTTTGCCACCTGGCATCCACACACATAATATAGGATCCCTATTTGGAACTTGTGGCGGGAGGATTTCATATGTGAGTTTGTTTGTGCCAGTGTGTGAATATACATGTAACTTCATCAGGCTGGGAATAGACCCAAGGGCGCTGAAACCTCTTAACCTCCTGGTTTGGCCTGGTGCTGAGATGGTGCGTGTCAGCTGGTGTGTGTGCTAACAACTGGAGATAACAGCACTCAAGGGCACACATGGTTGTAAACAACCGCTGACTCGCTGTGATTGAAAAGTATCTTAATGTAATTTGGAAACCTCTCTCCACCCTGTCATGCACCAGGAATATTACAGCCAACAGTGAGTGTGTGCATACAAGTGTGTGTATGGTGGTGATTTTCCAGATTGCTGGATTGCCTAATTACCCCTTTGGGTTTGGGAATCACGCCCGGAATCTTTAAGCATAAAGGAAGAGAAGAAAGTAAAAGAGATAATTTAAGTCTGACTTTTGGCTTGTGACAGAGATTAATTGAAGGAGAAAGAGGTTGGAAGTTGAGACTGTCCGGGTCAGAGTCATGATGTGGAACTGTGCGACCAAAGTAAAGGAAAACTGGGCTATGGCTGAACTTCCACCTGGAACTAATTTAATTCTTCACATAGAATCTGAATAGTTTGAAGCATTTTAGCATGTGTGCAGACCTGGATGTTGTATTCAGAAATGTTTGGAATCTCATGATCTGGAGGATCTGCATCTGAGGATTATCTTTCCAGATTAAAACTTAGTTTTAAAGACATTTTGCTCCTGTATCCTCCCGTCTTGGACTTGCTTTCCCTGAATGAGGATGAGAGGGGACAGGAGGTCCGCTTCTTTTCGTAAGGAGAAACCCGCAGGCCTGTCCCGGGCTCTCAGCTGGCTCAGCGTGTCCACCCTCTCCCGCCAGAGCAGACGCATCTTCCACAGCCAGAATGAGCTCCACGCCGTCCACAACCGTCAAACATACTCTCACTCGCACACTCACCTTCATGCTGCAGACAGAGATGAGCAGGATGATGATGACAACTGGGTTTACCAGCCTCAACACAAAATAGGTGAGAGGGGAGAGAGGGAAGGAAAGAAAGCATTGAGAGAGAGACCATCTATGCCACTACTTATTGATTACATTTGTTGTATATCTTACAGTGGATGCACACCCACCAAACCTGGTATGTTTGGCGTGGCTGCATCACTACTTGTCACAATGCTCTGAGCTCATTTGAATGGATTTTTGTTCTCGCTCTCAACCAGGGAGCCAGTGAATGACTTGTTTACATGCACAAGCAAAGCAAGAAGTGGGTCACTGTCTTTTTATGGTCCCTTGCTCTCCGTCTCCACGTCCCTGGCACTTCCTGGTTGCTATAGGCAGTGAGTGGGAGGTGTCGGCGATCAGTGGGACAGTTAGGGGGTCAAAGGGCACTTTGTGTGTGTGATAGGTAAACAATGATGCGTCAGGCCGGAAGCAGGTGATGTCACGGGCACAGTGATGTCACAGGCTGGTGGCGATGTGAGCACAGGGTTTGGTGCCAGGGAGAGGAAGTGTATGTGTGGAGGCTTGCATAGCCCATCACTCAGACCAAGTGATAATGCTGTAGAATAATCCGTTTTCTTTAATGACATTTCTAGTTTATATGTGGACATCATCTTGACTGAGGTAAGAATGCCATTTATACCTCTCTCAGTACCTCAGGGTATTGTGTTTCCTGATTGAGCTCATTATTTATTGATCAGTTCATTAGTTGTACATGTATATATTTGGTCAGTGGTGTCAATAAGACGTTGGGGACAATGGTTGTAACTGTAGCCTAACCTTTACCTGCAAATGGAAAAAGACTGCACTATAGTCTCATGACTTTCTTCATTAACTCTGACCCAAACTGCCATCGTCTCCAGCTGCAGTGACAGGTCTGTTTCAGCTGGATTCACATCAGCGAGGACAGCGAGGGCTAGTTTGACATATATAATCATCACTCACTCTAATAATACCAAAATTACTTTTAATATTCAGAAATCGTCAGTGAGGTGGCTTTTGAATGCAAACAAATCTGATATTGAAGATTGGACACAGTGTGGCAAAACAGCGCAAACAGAGCATTGCTCATGGTACATACTTGCTTACCTACATGTTTACATGTGTCCATGTTCATATGCACAGTTCTGTGGCAATATAGTCTGCATATGACACTAAATATGACACTATTGTGGGACTGTACTGACACCTGTCGCCATGATTGTTCCCGTTAGTTACCTCTCCGACGGAAAACCAGGACAGGTATATCAGGGTGTTTTGAAACCGGTCTTGTTTATTCTGGTTGAATCCGACTCGTATGGTTTGTTTTGCCCCTTGGTATGATTCGTTTTGGGCAGAATTGAACACAGTAATCATATTTGTGTGTGGACCAAAACAACCACACAGAGACTCTTTAGAGAAAGTGGTCTCGGCCCAGTCACTAACGAATTCTGGAGCGGTTTGTTTGTGGTGGGAACGTGATCAACCTCGATTTGAGTCAACTACAAGATGTACTCTACAAGTTGGAGCTAAACGGCTCCTGTAGTCAGGTACACTTTGCATGCTGGGATGCGGATGAGCAAAGTCAACAGTTGCAAGCAACTAGCTGGAAAATGAATTGAGGTCTGAACTGGACAAGCAACGAAGTACGTTGATCTTGATATTTGGGCAGACAGGACCTACTGTGGGACCTTTCCTCCTGTGTTTACTTTCTAGCACCCGCCCCAGACACATTTAACCAATGAGCGGAGTGATCGTCTTCATGGCCGGGGACCTGCACTACGGGAAATTAAGTAGTTCAATCTTAACATACGCAACATTTTCAAACTTAGCCTATTGTGGGTATTTTTTATTTAAAACTTATTTAATGAATAAATATTTTTAATCCATCTATTGTTGCTTCTGGCCGAACTGAAGTGGTTCTTAAAGACACGTGGAGCCACGTACTCATAAGTTGCCATTTTGTTGCCTCACAGGAATGTGGAGCTTGTTGCTGTTGTTGTCATTTATTGCATGTCTCAATCCTTCCTAGTCACTCTATCACCTCTGAACCTGCCCCTTCCTAAAACAGCTCAGGGCTGCACATGGCTGGCATGGTTTGAGGTCTTCACATTTTTCTCAAAGTCAAAGGGTAGAAGCTGTGGTCACCATTTTGGAATGTCATCATTAAAACCAAGGCTTTAGATGTTCACCACATTATATCAGTTGTTGTAAAATATGTGTTGATGTAGATGATCTTAAATTTTCTTTACAAATATTTTCTTTATCTCGAACCTACTGATGGGTTTATTATATATTTTCGAACATGCTTATGAAACATTAAAAATATGAAGAAGATTTAACAAATACAAGCCTCAGATGGCTCAAAACACAAAAGATGGTTGAATACATAGTGTATGCATTTGCATACATTAGTTTGAAAATTTGCTTTATTAGTTGAATCAGAATTGATTAATTAAGTCCATCAAAATTACAGGGAAACTAGGTGTCATACATTTTGTTAAGGTGTAAACCAAAACATTAATGTTTATTAATGCGGGTCGTCTACTAATCAGAAGGTGGCGGTACGATCCCGGCTTCCCCCAGCCCACATGTCGAAGTGTCCTTGGGCAAGACACTGAACCCCAAATTGCTCCCGAGGGCTGTGCCTTCGGTGTGTGAGTGTGAATGAGTTTTCTTTGGACTGATGAGCAGTTGGCACCTGCCATCAGTGTTTGAATGCGGTGAATGTGATATGTAGTGTGAAGCACTTTGAGTGGTCGGAAGACTAGAAAGGCCATTTACCATTATTACATTTATCTGCATGTTGCTGGTATTGTCAACTGTTTGTGCATGTGCAGATAATGTCCTTGTTTCTGAGCCAAATCTTTATCTGAATGTACTGTACTGTTATTCCTCTGTTTGATCTATCTATCAGCTTACCTTATTTTACGTTTTCTCCCTCATGTAGGTCTTAGGAAAGCTCTTCTATCCAACATGACTTTTTGACACATCTCATTTTAAGTCCTTCACTGTTAATTTTTTTGTCTAATAGGTTTGATTTTCCCTATTGATTATTTGGACGGTTGAGTCAGGAAGCAGATCCAAATTGGTCACTTCCAATCTATGGTAATTGAGCATTTACTTGTTAAATCTTAAAGGAAGGAAGGGGGAGTATGTATTGATTTTGTTATATGTGCTAACAGCATGGCTTGGAGATGGAGAGAATACACTAGATGATGAAGAAATTAGTTTAGACTAGAGTTATGTTTTTCAGAGAATACTGTGCTTTCTAGCTCACACACCCTCTTTTTTCTCTCTCTTTCTATGTCATACACACAGTCTACGTCTTTTTATAGCTAATTCTAGGCCAGAGACAGTGTCAGAG
Organism: Siniperca chuatsi; assembly: GCF_020085105.1. NCBI lineage: Eukaryota > Metazoa > Chordata > Actinopteri > Centrarchiformes > Sinipercidae > Siniperca > Siniperca chuatsi. The sequence goes on from NC_058057.1 coordinate 15,569,772, forward strand.
ACAGGTCAATATAAAACTATCCCATCCATAGCACAGACACAAGCATACAAACATACTGTACTAATGCACACTGCACACCGCACAGAGGAAACATCTCATAAGAATACCTCTCTAGTTTGAACCTGAAGTATTTATAACATCTGGATCTTGCTTCCACACGCCTGCCAGGACCCATTACAAGACACATGGGCAGCCGTGCACCGTGCCTGTGTGTAAATATAGCTCTAAAATGAGTGCCTGTGGCTCCAAAACCTGCAATTTTGACGCAGCCTGCAGCTTGACTGGTTGGATGTTTGCCTCGGTTGCCAAGGAAATGGGTGTGCAGAGTGAGTGTTTCCTGGTGTGGTTCACTTTGACCTTCCTATTGGGGCAACTCTGAACCAATCATGTGTAAGAGAGCCGTCTGTTACACAAGCTGCTATTGGCTGTCCTGATGAAGACCTGGCAAACTTTAATTGACTTGAGGTGGATCAACAATACTGAGTTGTGACTGAGATCAGAAATTATGAACAGAACAACACAAAACTAATTAAATATACTTTGTCTTGTTGATTGTTGTGGCCTGCATTTCATAGAGCCAAGTATCTGGTGCATTAATATGCTTTATTACGGCAGATTCCTGGAGTGAGAAAATTCTCATTTAGCCTTAGAAGAATCAAGAAGAACTTAATATCATTTTTCACCAGCAAGAAATACACTGGGAATTGAGGATTTACTTAATGTCTTAGGAATTGTACTGCAGGTGATCAGCGCTTAGTCTCCCTATTCCATATACAAAATATGTACAGTATGTACTATAAACTAATTTTCATAGTAAATTGTTTGTGTAGTTAGTATACAAAAATACAATCCATACTAACAGAAAATAATAAAATACTTGATGCTGATTAACGGCATTGAAAAAGCAACTTTGGAATGCCACTGTCAATTAACATGTACAAAGAAAAAGCAAACTGTTTTCCAAGCATTTAAAACGTTTTAAGCCTTTATGATATAGCAACATGGGTAGAGAGGGAGAAAGGGGTGTGACATTCAACAAAGGTCCTTACTCCGGAATTGACCCAGGCACATTAAGATTATATGGTCGATGCGTCTTAACCACCAGACCACCAGGATGCCCCAAAGATTTAATTCTGTTTTGTTTAATGAGACGTTCCTTGAGCTGCTCCAACCACCATCCAAATTTTGTTTTACTTTTTCCTGCTGTGAGCAGCTCCTCAGTTTTCTTTGTGCAATGTGTTGTGGGACAACAGCGCACACAAAAATCAAGTTTAGTATGCATTTTGACATCTCAATACTCAAAACCTGCTTAGATTTAGTATGTATTATAGAATTGAGACACATTTCTCTTCTGATGATCATAAGGCCCGAAGCCTGTAGGTGGCAACAGTTAAGTAATGGTGAAAAAGAGGTGATTGTATTGTCACTGATGTCTTCTCTCATCCTCCTCCATCAATATTTTGAACTCACTCCTCCTCTCGCTGTCTCCTTTCCTCTCTCTCTTTCAGAATCAGAATCAGAATCAGAAATACTTTATTGATCCCCGTAGGGAAACTCTTTGTTACAGTAGCTCGCCTTTACGTCAGTGCACACAGGAGAAAGTACTAGAAAACGATATGATACACTATAAACACTATAAAACAGGTCAGAAATAAATTAAGTATCATGTCAGTATAAGTATAAGATAAACTAAGTGTCGAGTACCAAGTGGGTTTACTGGTTGATGGTGAAGTACAGTATAAAATACAATGTCACTAATTATGTAATAAATAATAGTAATAAGCAGAGGTGCTTGCTCTGTCACACATACACAGACACAAATTAACCTGATCAGTCTCCTCAGTCAAACCTATTGATCTCTCCTATGTGGCTGTATGTCTGAATCAATCAACAGGCAGGCAGGATGGCTGTTCTGAAAGTCCATGTCAAGAAATAGATCGGACAGTTGGGCCCCGGGCAGGCTGCTGAGGCCCCTCAGTCTTTCTAAGCCTGAATCCCTGTCTGGCCTGTATGGCAGCTGGGGATCTGGGCTTTACATGATTACTTTACTGCTTCTTACAGTATATGCTGTCCATGTGTTGTGTACAGCAAGTCACCACATGAAATGAACTTCATGACTCTGATTCTAATTTATTGAGATTTCTGTTTTTGGCAAGTAGGATTGCATCGTGTTAACATGCAAAAAGGGAGATTGAGGGATTTAGTATTTAGTAAAATTTTGTGTGTGATGTGTTTTTATGTATCTACAGTATGTCACTGTGGTTTTCTATTTTTTTATTAAAAAAATAATAATTTAACCTGCATTTACACATTTGGGGCAATAACATATTGACCTAAATATTTACCATACCTTGGCACACCAGTGTTGTGGTGGCCAGAACCAGAATTGGGTCTCACATTATAAACTGCCTTAATGAGCTGTTTATGAATTTAGGCTGTTTGAAAAGGGCTTTATATATAGACATATTTGTTTGCGTGAGATGCACAATGAAATTTGAGAGGATTCAGAAGAGACCAAACTCTTGCGTAACAGTCTTTTTTGGGTGGGGGGTTGGACTAGCTAAGGGATGGACACATTTCCACACACACAGCATTACACACTCGTCATCATTATGTAGTCCGTGTGTAAATCCAGATCAGCAGATGATAATTCGCTGTGGGGGGAGATGCGATGTATAAACCAGCAAGGCCTCATTAAAGGACAGACGTGGAAATCTGGTGTTGTGGCCCACAGCCCAGGGTGTATACACACTCCTACTGTACACAGAAATATACGGTTACACACAACACACACACACTTTTAATCTTAAAGGAAAGATATATTAAACTCAAACTGTTTCTAATCACCTTTTTCTTTCTGTCTTTCTCTCCTATGTGCTGACAATGATATGGTGATTTTCAGGTAAGTCAAATCTTTCCCTGTCTGACCCACATAACCTACATTTGATGTCTCTTAGTTGATCCCAGATCAGCAGTCAAGTTTTAGCCTGTGTTAAATCGCATTAACTCACATTTCCCACTAAAAACCAAATCTGACTTGCATCGCTCACCTTTTTTTGTATGATAGAGTATGTATTCTATTACCTTTGTATTATGGGATCTAATCCATGAATGCCATGACTCGATGATGAAAAGGGGAGGTAGAGGAAAAATAAGGGATTATATTTGTGAACATGATTTCAGTTTGGAAGGGGATAGAGGGCTTATGTTGATAGGATGCACTGATGTTGTCCCAACACAATCCAGAGGTGAGAGTTTATAATCCAAATATGCAGGAGCTGTGTTGATGCCATGTGAAAGGGGATGATCTTTTTCAGTCACAAATCCAATCGTGTTTTTCTGTCATATAACTACTGCTTACTGATAAATCTGTTTTAACTGAGAGGTCTGGTAGGGTCAGATTTTTCCAATTCCAGGTTTCTACGCATCACATGTCTAACTGTTCGTGTTATCAAAGTGTTATGTTTGCTACAACAAGCTTAGTTCTTATCTGCGTGTGTTATTTAGCTTTATCTTGCACTGACGCAGAGCTCACAGCAGACAGTAACAACATGTCGTGCTTGTGCTGCTCTGGATACAATAGAAGATGTGCAGTACACTGAGTTACTGACTGACTGAAGATAAGATCTAATATGGGGCCTCTGACATGATTGAGCCCTTATGATAGTTTTTATTTGTAGACAAAAGACTATATTTTGGAGAACGCCAACAGTGGTCAGTTGGAATGCCTCTTAATGCAGTCTTAATATCCTGTAGTTACAGTACGAGACTGCCATTTAACCAGAAGACCTGTGTTGCCGCAGTCCAGTGCTGAAATGTCCTGAAGAAGACAATTTTTTTTTATCAATCAGACATCAGACTTTATAGCCTGAACAAAAGGAAGGGGATTTTCTCAAAATAGACAATAATAAATACAACCAAAATACCGCATAAACATGACAAAAATTATAATATAAGATAGAAAAATAACAGATAGATGAATAAATAAATTTTAAAAATGATAATTAAATGCTGCAGAGACTCGATTTCCATGTATTTTAGACTCGCTTTTCTGTTTACTGCTTTCAAAAAATGCTTGTAATTAGATAATTTAAACAAAAATGCACGGAAATTTTGGAGAGCTTTTGAAAATGTTGAATCTTTTCTAACAATGTAATTAAAGGAGGTGTAATCGACATTCACTGTCACTAAATGTCGCACTAGAGCACCAGCATCTCAGACCAAAACAAATGGGCGCTACGGCATACCAGACTCCATTGAAAAAAAACTGTAATTTTACCTATACCTTACAGCTCATCGTAAAACACACTTCATTCAAACTCTACAGAAACAAAATAAAACTCACCAAAACTGTCTTTGTTAGTCTTTCCACTGTTCAAACAATCACCAACTTAGATTTGGTTGAAATAAATCCTTAATTCACCGCATTAGATGAAGGAAAAAAACAGCTCTCCTCACAGATGAAGAGTTTCACACTAGAAACTCAGATGCACTAGCAAATAGTTTGCTACTATATTCATGTTCAGAATCTCATTTACAGAACCTTTCAATTAATCGTGTTTTGGAGTGGCATGAATACAATCAATGTTAGCAAAAGTGTCTTTAGCCAATTTCCATCCAAATTTAGCACAAATTTTAAACATATTTTCAGAAAATCAGCAAAAGAAAATGCTAATTATTGCACGTTTCCATCCACTACCTTAGTGGGAATATTAGAAGTTGGGCGCATCGAAAAAAATAGTTGGTGCCGCTAATTCTCCAGTCTGGTGCCATTAAACCATTGCATAAGAAGAGGGCAGATTGAAATGACGTAATTAAGAGTGTCAGTCAAACCTCAAATGAACAAGGTTTTTTTTGTGTGTTAAGTCACCTGCATGCTTCACGTATGTCATGATTCATTTCATAAGTCTGTTTTTATTGCACTTGCTTTTACACCAAGTTTTCCTCCTCAGCCAAGCGTAAAAACATTTTTTTGGGATATTTAAAATTTCTTTTCCGAAATTTTCCACATTTCCCCCTCAGGTTTTTTAAGGCACGAAATTGAAAAAATGAATGAAAACGGTTGGATGGAAACACGCTTTTTATCATTTAGCTACATGCAATAACCTAAATCACCTAAATATTCCTTCATGAAGAAGACATTACCCCTAAACAATTCAGTTGCTGGCCCTGGCTTTCATATAAAAGGGGGACAAACAACAAAGGCTCTTAAGATGATTGGTTGAAAATAGGGAAGAAATTCCACCTCTCTGCTCTTTCCACTTCAGCTTTGTGAGAGCAGTGATTTATGCAGACCTCAAGTGTTTCTTCAGAGTTGAGGGTTTTATGGTGAAGGTTAAATTTAAATCCGTTTTGGGCAATGCGGCATCCAATTAAGGTGGAGGTTTGATGAAGTCAGGTTTTATTGTCTGGTTAGGTGGGTCTATTCAGGGATTTGTGTGTGATTTAATTGTTGATTATTTCCAGGGTTGTGTTTTTGTGGCATTCTCATTTTATGCACTCACCCTTGCAGAGGGGCTCCATGTCACTCACACCATCACACACACACACACAGGGTGGAACACGCACACACACTCCAATCAGCCCGTAATTGGTGACATCTGGTCGAGGCAGACATGTCATAGCCTGTGAGCTGTGTTGGGGTGGGATTAACACGTTCATAACACACACACACACACACACACATGCACACAAACACACACACACACACACACGCACACACACACTTGGACAGTACATCTCATACAAATGTTTTTTGGAAATGTGGAGTTTACATGCCATACCCTACCATAAATAGCTGCTTGCCATACAAACCAGTACAGTATGTTTCAGTGTCTGACTAACAGAACTGATGAAGAGACTTAGGAAAGACTTTCTATTAAGCCCTTGACTATCATATATTATAAATACCTATATATAGGATTATAACCCAATTTCTAGCCAAACCACTGCTAAACCACAATGGATGGAGCCATTACACCCACTGTATAAGACAGATCATTGTCTGCTTTAAGTTAAGTAATCCACACAATATATTCTGTATGTTGCCTTTGTTACGTGGGTATCTATAATACATGATAAATATTGGCTTCACAATAGAAGTCAATGCAAATTATATGCGTTGAGTTTTCACAGATCTCTTACCATAAATTAGTCGTGATTAAGGGATGTCACCAGGCGCCCCGACAGGCCGAGTTTGTGACTCCTCTGATTAGTGTTTAAAAGACGTGCTAATCAGCGTAAACAGTGGATGTTGTGTTTGATTAATGAATGAAACCTGCATACTTATAATGAGTCAAACTATTACCCAGCTCAGTTTGTTCGTCCTCTGTTATAGCTTAATGAGGCTTGAGTTTACCCTTAAGCTTCACCAACCGTTTAAGCACTAACCAACAGTGTTTTTGCAGTGTAAGAGAAAGCCATTAAGGAGCCTCATTGAAAATCAATAGCATTTTGTATCAGCATCTAGTCTGGAGTAAGCCAAACTTTGTGTTGACACATTTACGCTCTGTTGTCACTGTGTTCAGATTTTGGCACAGCACAACCCCCATTAAAGGACACTTATGCTACAGTGCTAATTGTGTATTGATTTGCCATTGGATATTTTTTGATGAGGGTACTTATTTCCTGTCCTTTCTAGGTTTGAAAAAGAAGGCTTTGTAGACCTTATATCACAAACTCCTGGATTACAACTTGCTTTTCTACTTAAAATCTCTTCTTAGCGTCTGTGAGATTTTTGTTCTCTGCTTCTTTTAGAAATTATCTTTTTTTTTTTTTTAAATCATAGTATTGTTGTAAGGGCACTACAGCCCAGACCTATGCACTCCTTTCTCAGTTTAGGTGATCTACAGTAAGAACTGCTACTGTTGTACCCCTTGAAGTTCAACAAGCTAGAAGCATTAACTTAGGACCCAAATGGTGCTCGTGAGTGAGTCAGTATTTCTGTCTCCCATCCGTGTGATGCTGCTGGGAATTCAGAGCGGCCAGCGTGGAGGGTTTGGGACGCACCACGCTTGTAGCTGCTTCTGATAACAAACAGTTGAACTGTGGGGATTAAAGCGATTATATTTGATCAGCGCACAATGGATCAGCCTCAAGCCGGGGCCCCCTGCCTCACTCTGAACTGCTGACTGCTCAGATTCCCTACAATCACAATCCTCAATGAGGCTCATGCTCTGTGTGTGTAATTTTGTTTTTATTTTTGCCTGCCCTAATAAGAGCATAGATCTTATTTAAATAAATTCATATGCTCTCTCTCTCTCTATATATATATATGCTTATGTGTAAACAAACATGGAGTGAAAAGGACAAACATGGGGTGACAGAGAGTTTCAGATCGAGGCTGGGCTTCTGTCTCTTTACCTCTTGGGGGGACGGAGAGATGGGGGTGGGTTGTCAGCATGGTGGAGGGATATTCAGAGATGCAGGGAGAGAGAGAAAGAGAGGGGAAGCAGAGTGGGGGGCTGCAAAGCAGTTTCCTGCGGTGTAGAAGTTGGCTAGCTGCCACTCAGAGCGTGTGCATGTGTGTGTGAGGGGAGAAAGAGAGGGAGGGAGATGGCGAGAGAGGCAACGGGAGAGAGGAGTGTATGTGTCAGGATTTGTGTGTCTGTGTGTCATCGCTTTGACCGAGCGGTGTAGGGAAAGAGGGAGAGGAAAGGAGGGCAAGAAAGAGGAAAATCAGGAAAGAGTGAAGAGGAAGAACACAGAAAGAAACCGATATTTGTTTCTTGTGGATAAATGGGGAAATAAGGGAAGAGCCATGTTCTGTCTGAAAGGTAAGTGTGTGTGTGTACATTACATGACTGTGTTTGCATCACTCCAGTGCGAGTGTGGGACTTTTCCCCCAGACTTTCTGAGACAAAGAAAAGTTGGACTCCATCTCTCTCCTCTGTCTGGAAAGTAATCTCTGTCACAGCGGCTTCCTCCACACAATATCCTTCCTCATGTGTTTTTCTTTAGTGAAGGAAACCCTCCATCTTTCTCTCTTTAATCATTTCTTCCTTTGTTCTTTTTTTCTGTCTCTGATGCGTTCAGGTTCACTGACTTTAATCCTACCTCTCCTTTTTTTCTATATCTATTTGCTTTTTGATCGCTCTTCTTCCCAGTTGCTCTCCGATTCATTCTTGATTTTGTGGAAACATAAAGAGGTACCAATATTGAAACCTCTTTATGTAGCTCACTATATGGGCTTTGAATTTGCTTTATCAAACTTAGGAGTGTATTTTAGCGGAGACGAGTGGTGTTTGTGTGTCTGAGTGTGTGTTGTCCACAGTAACAGCTGGCAAAGCAGCAGTTGCTGGGCTGCTGTCCTGCAGAGTGGGGCCATATGTTGGCTATTACTTGACTGACCAGTTAAAAGTGAGATAAGAGGTAAACTGATTCCTCTTTTAGTGGCAGCCTCATTTTGCATTTTTGTCTATTCTCACACACTCTGTTTCATTGCTTGGCTATATTACAATATACTTTATGCTCAATGTATGATTGTGACTCTGTATGACTCAAGCTCTTCTTCCTTGTTTTACACACGCACACAAACACTGACTTCACCATCAGCCATGTGTTAATGACAGCATGACGTTGCCCAGTAGATGATATGATACTGCTGACATAAACGACAACCGCAGCACTGGTGTTGGCATCAGGAGTTTTGCTTCCGTTGCTTTTGGCCTCCTTTGTTAAGAAATACATGTTGATGCACAGATGTAAGTACGTCATGTTGGCATCTTTACCTATCATGGATCTTAATTTAAAGCCACAGGGTTCTGTTCAAACGTACTCACTTCTGTCATTTTGAATATCATGAAAATCAAATCCAATCTACGGCTCTTTTACTGCATGTCCCCTCCACATTTCTTGTATTTCTTCAGCTCTCCCTATCAAATAAAGGCAAAAAGCCCCCCAAAAAATCTTTAAAAAACAACGTTTATTATTCGTGTAAGTATACACCTTTTAAAGTTGTTGACCAGCTCTCATTCTACATGTTCAGGTGGTGGTTATTGTGAAGAATAACCTTCAATTTGGCCTAGTTTGCACTTGTATTGCCCAGCAACTGCCAGCCTAAATTGTATTGTACAAAACAAACTCTTCAAATGCAGGAAATAACATATTTATTGGAAAACGTGCATTTCTAAGTTGAAAAACTGTGGGAACTCCAGGCCTACAGATGCAATAAAAAGAGGAACAAAATGATCCTCAGCTGTGTCTTAGTAAAACTGCTCTTATCTCAGAAATGAGGAAATCATCCCTCTGGTGAACCCACAGATTTTTCTTTCTGAAGCCTGTAGTATGGTTTCCAGAAATGAGTTAATATAAACTGAACCCTACAACTATTTGTGGCAATATCCCAATTCGTCAGCTGTACGCAGTAATTTATGTTGTCAGTTACACAGTTTCCACACTATGCGACTCTGGTCAGATTTGGTATGTAGAGAGAAACAGATGTTGGAGAAAAAAATTCTGTTTGTTAGATGAAGTAATTTACCATTTTTAAACAAGATGGCCTGGTTTAACTTTGTACGTTTGACTTGTATGGTAGCAGGAAGGTCTTTTCCCTCATCCATGTTCACATCACCCTGAAGAACTAATACTTTACTATGTAAAATGTTTAAAAATTGTCATACTCCAATCAAGTTATAGACATTTAGACCCACTTCCCTCTATCAGCTGTGGTTAAAGACAATAGCACCACTACCAGTTTCGGTTTCCAGCTTCAAAAGACATGGCAAACTGACCCAAATACTCTGCATTACATTAAACACTGTGATCCAGTAGATTACTCTACACTGGTTGGCAGTTACAGAATGTCTGCTTATGTTATGATTTAAACACGTCCCCGCATTTGCCAACTCTAGGGCAGATGTGACACATATTCAGCCCACGTTCCTCCACATCCAGCTGTGGCCAGAGTGGATCCTCATCTGTTTTGACTACACACTCACTCTCCCCCCTCTCCCGCAGAAAAGCCTTGCATTTTAGTGTAAGCCCTTTGCTAGCTGGCCAGACCACTTGGTGTGGCTTTTGGTATGTTACATAAGTTATTTCTGCACTTGAGCTCCACTCTAGTGGAATATGTTAGCCCAGAAAGGAGACATTAGATGGGACTGAGTAGGGATTAGTTGGAGTGATTTAAGAAACCTCATTCTCACTCAAATTGGAGGTTTCCTGCAGTGTGAGGGGTATAGAAGTGTCCATGTTAGTGAATGTAACCCTGTCAAGCAAACATATTGCAGAGAATTCATCTGACCTCCTTGTTGTGAGGTCAGATAAGGGCAGCTCAGGCCATGTCCAATCTAGAAGAACATGTCTTTGGTTGAGTGGAACTTGGTCCAGTGTTCCCTGGTTTGTTTTCAACCACTCGGATGTGTGAGCATTAAAGCGGCTTCAGATGTTTTGGTTGCAGACAGAAGTTGAGGGGGAAGTGCAGATGTGCCGATCCAGCCATACACAGATGCATCGTTAATGAAGTGTGCACTTGGACTGTATGGAGTAGCCTGAACCATCATCCAGTTTGAATAGGTTTAGTGTAATTAAGTCATCATGTGAAGTATTCTAAGGCTTATTTAATGACTGAATATTCTTCATTTGTTCATTAATAGATGAACTATGTATATTCTGTCATTAAGTCCATGATGTACAGTAGATATTCAAGCCAGTGTGAATACCTTTTGTTGAATAGGATTATTCCTACTGAAATTTTGAAAGCAGTAGAGTTTAGACGATTAGCCGATCGTCAGAAATTTAATCTGAAACTATTTTAATAATTGATTAATCAATTAATTTTTCAAGCAAAAATGCTAAACTTTCACTGGTTCCAGTTTCTCAAATGTGAGGATTTGCTGCTTTTTTCTGTTTCCTGTTAGATCATTTTAAATTGAATATCTTTAGGTTTGGACCTATGGTCAGACAAAACAAAACATTTGAAGACATCACCTTTAGACTTTAAGAACTTGTGATGGGCATTTTTCGCTAATTTATGAATAGCTAAATCAAGGAAATAATCAGCAGATTAATCGATAATGAAAATATTGGTTTGTTGCAACCGTAGAACACAGTAAGATAGCATTTTATCAAATTCAAATCCAGTATTAAATCAGTTTATCAAATCTGAATCTAGCTTTCAACATTTGTGAGTAACTAAAGTTATAAATAACTAAAACTAAAAGATTCAATTTCGATCTGCGTTGTTGGCTGAGAAAGCTGAAACACTGCAGTTTTTAGTGGCAGCCTAACTAAATATTCACAACCAGTAGCTATAACTTGAAAATAGATGAGCAGCATAAGATATTAAATGTGGATCTTTGCTACAAACTCTGGCTTGCAGAGAGCACGATAACCAGACAACAGCCAACAGTTTTATTATAGCTGTTACGGATGTAACGTTAACTAGTGACAATTGAAATAATCTGCTGCTGGTGATGTTTGTCATTTTATGGTCAACTCCAGCTAAAAATGAGAAGCTGTTACCTGAATGTCCAGAACACTGTATCCCTTATTCCAGCGTGGATCATGTTTTGAAAATTGGTCTATTTTACAGGATCTAAAGTTGAACTTTGATTGAGAGAGATACTGATCATATAGAGATGTTTGCGAGCATCCGTGAATGCTTCACTCGTGTATGCATCCTGCATGTGTGTGTGAATTGAATTCCAGGAATGTTTGTGTGTGTGTGTGTGTGTGTGTGTGTGTGTGTGTGTGTGTGTATGAGTTCCACACACTTTTGGGAAGACAGCGGGAGCTCGTGTGGTTTTTCTCCGGGGCAGCCATGTTAGATTTTGCCTACAGGGCAGTGACCCACATAGCTATATGTCTAAACCTAAATTTAACCTCAACTCCTTCATGGCATTTCACTTCGGATTCTCACCACCTATATGGTACCTACACATCAGATCAGACAGGACTTTGGATAGTGCAGCAAACTTAAGGACAAATATGGATTAGTGGTTATGATCTGAAACATTTATCTCTATTATTAAAGCAGAAATATTAGAATATTGTTTTGTTTCATTTCAACATCTTTCGCAACATTTTTCAACTTGTTCTAGTTAAAGTTAATTTCAGTGTTTCCATATTGGCATTTGTAGCCAACCACCACATCAGTGTTGCCATTATTAATTCTTGAAAGTATATTGTGCAGCCCTATAGTTGACATTTACTGTTTCAAGAACATTTGCATGTGTTTGGGTTATTGGTAGTGAATAACTGATCCTATGCAACTCGATAAGGAAATAACATTTCATCATGTTGGAGGAAGTAGCACAAATCAAAATCAGAGATAGTTTTGATTTTTAGGAATCATGAGTTGTTGACAACCATTTTTTTTAGGAACGCCATTAAACTTCCTCCTTCTTGTTAACCAAGACAGTCCTTCTATAACCAGTGCACCTGTGCCGTGTGTCTGGAGAGACTGTGACCCCTTGACCCGAGGCTGACCCACTACCTTCCCTCCGGCCTTGTGGGTTGTGGTGTTGATGGATGTTCTCACACTTGATGTGGCAGGCTGCTTATCTCCAGTGGGGCGGAAGAGAGGAGCAGGGAGGACAGGAGAGAGGTGTTGAAATGTAGACAGCAAAAACTGTTTTCAGTGTGGGGAAGCTGGCTTCTAAAGCCACTTAAAATGATGGTGAAAGGCTGGCAGAAACTGACCTGCTTTTTTATAAACTAGTCCACCAGTATCAGACTGTGAAATACCACAACATGGCTACATATTGGACTTGTAGCTTTGCATAATAGGTCATTTGAACTTACTTTAATAAATACTCATATTCATATTGAGATATTAGTATATTTGTGCATTTTTCTATCTACATGTTGATCTAAGTAGACACGTCCTATGTGTTCTGAGTCACAAGACACAAGTCAGATATGGCCATTTTGAACTCTATCTAAAAACAAAAGTCAAGTCCAGCTGTATGTTACTGTTGTGGACCAATTGTGAGCTTTGAACAATTCATATTTACCACTAAAAATAAAACTTGGATTTCAGGAACCTGGACTGATATAGGTCCTCAGTTTAAGGAAATGCATTTAAACCACTTATGCTTGCTGCTGGAATCAAACCAATTTGTGGACTTTTAAGTAGTAGCCAGTGAGCTTCTAGCTAACTTCCCTGCTAAGCTTCAGCAGTTGTTCCTGGGTTGGTTAGCTAATTTTACTTAAAGGTCGATCTGAAGTGCTTAATCCTCATGTGTAAACTAAACTTTAAACTAATGTTTAAAATAGCCTCCATGTATATTAAGTCACTTTGTCCATGTATCGTACAGTTTTGCTTTAGTAAATTATGCAAACTCGCATGGGGAGGAAACTCAGAACGAGATGTTGTCTGCTGTAAACAAGTCAAACTCTTCAAAATAGGAGATTTCTGGTCTTGATAGGTAAACAATAGATGTTGAAGGTCCAAGCGCCTGTGAATGGGCTCTGTCAGGACTCCAATGAATCTTTTGTCTACTTAAAAGAGTTTACAAAACAATGGCTTTTTAGAAAGTTTGGAAGTTTAGAATGATGTTGGAGTCAATAAGGGGGACTTACTGTATTTTTAGTATAAGACAAAGTTTCTTAGGAGGCGAGTGTTAAGCCGTGATGTTTCCAGGGACAATGCTGGAAACCTTTTGTTGTGGGTGAAGTTTGAAAAGACAATGGTCGACTCCCTGTGGATGAGTGGATGACTTCCCCAGACAGAGGACTAACTCAGCGTGCAGGTGCTCCTCTCACTCCATTCAGACCTATGCGTATCCATGGTTACCATTGTCCCTTCCCCAAAGCCTTCCGTTTTGGCTTCCCCCACTCACAAACACACACACAGTCTATGTGCACATGTGAGTATTCACAGGGACATAAGAGAGTTTATATGCACACAAGCGTGTAAACATACATACACAAAATGAACCGTCTCAACTTGAACTCACCATGGATGTTGCATTGTTCAAGAATTGTGGTGCGCATACACACAGACACACACACAGACACACACACACACACACACACACACACACACACACACACACACACACACATACTGTATCTCCTTACAAGTAATAATCCCCATTCATGGGCAGTGGGCTGTGAGAGTCTGACCGCCATACATGCTGGGTCTGGGCAAGACTTGAACATTCACAGCCAACTAAGACACACAGGACATTGGTTCTGTATGTGTGTGTGTGTGTGTCACCACCACAAACATACATGTACCTGCTTGTAAAATACCAATAATGTATGTTTGTCTGTGTGTTGCTGTAAAAACACCCCCTGTTGTGATGTTATGATGCTATGATGCTATTATGCGTGCAGGTCTGCATGACTACACACCCCCTGATGTTGTTCTCTGTGTGAACTGTATGACCCACTGTGTCTATGTGTTCATGGATTTAGGGCAACAACAGTGTTAAGTGCAATTTAGGCCACAGTCAGAATCTTTTGGCTTGCCCAGTGGGCTAGTGTGTCCACACACTGTTTTATATGTGTGTGTGTGTGTGTGTGTGTGTGTGTGTGCGTGTGCGTGTATACAGTGGTTTGTCCATTATGTTCTGTGTGGGTGTGCAATGGTTTTGGTTTTGTAATCAGCTTGTGTGTTGGCTGACTCACCATGCTGTGGAAATGATAACCATCAGTAATGGCTGTTTTAGCCTCTGGCTCTCCGCTGAGGCTTTGGCAGGATAACAACCGCAAACAGACACGCACACGCACACACACACACACACACACACAGTCTCTCCCTATTCCCCCAAAGTTGCAATAGTTTATGAGTGTACCGAAGCTGCAGCTAGCGATTATTTTAATTATCGATTCATCTGTCAATTATTTTTTCGATTAATAGTTTAGTCTACGAAATATTAAAAAATAGTGAGAAAACGTCCATCCCAGTTTCCTAGAGTTAAGTTGACGTCTTCAGATGTCTTGTTTTGTGCGGCCAACAGTCCAAAACCCAAATACATTCTGTTTACAATGACATAAAACAGAGAAAAGCAGCAAATATTCACATTGGAGAAGCTGGAACCCGAGCATGTTTGGCATCTTTTCACAATTTTTACTTGAAAAATGATTGAAATTATTCGATTATTAAAATAGTTATAGTAGTAATAGTTCTAATAGCAGAATATATTTCTGTCAATTGACTCACTGATTAATCAACTAATTCTTTCAGCTCTTAGAGTGTACTTTTCAAAGTATTTGTAAGTACATTATAGAGTACTCACATTGGTGTGTATCGGTGTTGTCTGGCAGGTGTTAGCCACCACCAGAGGGAGACATTTGCTTTAGTATTCTCAAGTAGTTCTTGCCCCCCTTAAAATTTTTCTCTTTTCTTTTTCACCTTGTTTTCATTCATTTTTATGACTGTCATACATTTCATTGGTTTCCTTTAATGGGCCATCACTGTAGTATCCAGTCTTTAGTTTTGTACATTCCTATCCTCTACTGGTCTTCATCCTATTTATTTGGGCATATCAATAAGCTTAGCCTGCCTCACAGCCAAGCTGATTAAGGATCACACACACACATACACACCCTCACCTAGCAGGTGAGTCTGACGTTTTTACCACTCGTGACTACACTCACCCTGTTTTTTAATCTGTGTGTATCTCTTTGTTTGCTGCTTATCTTTTTATCTGGTGTCAGGTAATACTTCTTGGCCAATCTGTGCCTCAGTATGTTAGCTCAACTGCAATTAATTTCATCAAAGCTTTGAAACTTTTCTTCCTTGTGTGTGTGTGTTGTCTACTTCAAAGAATTAGGTTGTGTATATTTTCAACTGGATCTCTGTACTTGGCAACACCAGTCAGGTGAAGGTAAACCTGGGGCAGTAGGTTGATATTTGCCCCCATGTGCAGCTTTCTTCACACTTGAGTTTGCGTCATCTGAGTTAACCAGCTGACACACAACACGCCAAGTCTTTGTGAACTTCCACATATTTGAGCACTGGAGGTGATGTAGTTAATTATCTACAGCCTGGTGTCCATCTGTGATGTGTGTGTGTGTGTGTGTGTGTGTGTGTGTGTGTGTGTCACAATTGGAGGCTAGGGCTGGAGGCTGGATAATCTGGGTTTACAGATTAGAACAGCAGCGTTGAGGAGCAGAGGAAAGAGGGAGGAGGAGGAGCTGAGAGGAGAGGAGAGGAGATGCCGTGTGGATGCCACTAAACAATGCTGGTGCTCTGTCTCAGATAGGTAGAGAAAGAGGATGCTCTCAGACACTGCAAATTTGTCTGAACACTCTTTTGGAAGCACCATTTTTTTCTAACCTCATAATTCACCAAATGAGGCGCTCACGATCTTTGGCCATGAACTCATTTCTTGACTTTTTGTGGATCTTCTTTCGCACAATTTGTGGTGATGCTTCTGGGTCATAGCAAAGGATAGCACAGCATTTAGAAGAAATTTAACCACAGGTATTTGCAATAAGGCAATGCCCTTTGTTTTTTGTGGTCATTTTTGGGGGGTCAGAATTCCTGTTTTTGCAAGCTACCGGGGTGTCTGCCAGACATCCGACTGATAATCATGCAGGATTTCTAATAACCTTATGCTGCAATAGTTCTGTGGAATATTTGTTCTGGAGTTAAATCTTGTAATCTAACACTGTGCACAGCCTTCCTTTGTCAGGCAAATCAATGCAAGTCAATAGAACCCCCTGAGAGAGGGAGAGGAAGGACAAAAACAGTAGGAGGAGAGAGAGAGGAGGAGACAGAGGGGGGATTGGGTCCCCTGTGGGTTGCAAAAACCTCCATCCTATCTGCCCAGAGAGAGAGGGGGAGGCCTATTGAGGGTTTGGGAGCAAAAGGGGAGGTCTCCCACACACACCCTTCACAGTCACCCCTCCATCCCACCACCTCAAGTGCTTGTCCAGAGAGAGAGGGTCGTGCAAGAAGGAGGAGGAGTTGGGGGCTTTGGTCCTGGATAGAGCACTGGAGGGTGGGTGTTGGGGGGGGGGTTTAGGTCTTTAGCCGGGGATGATCACATACGTGCACTGCCTCTCCTTGGAGCCGGTGGTCAGCTGCTGGCACAGGGCCTGCTATGAGGACCCACCTGGTGAGAAGCGAACTCTGTGCTCCTTCCAGCCCGCCAACAAGATGGGGAACAGCCTCCAGCCCGAGGCCTTTCCCAGCCCCAGGCCCGCCAGGCCAGGGGGCTGCCTGCGCAAACGTCTGCTTTCGGTGTCAAAGGTCCATCAGAGGCCGGACTCTCTCTGGACACCCAAACCACTGCTGGGACTAGTCGCCAAAGGCTCACCAGGGAAAACACTAACCTTCCAGGATGGCAAAGGTACAGACTCGAGAGCAGAACAAATTCACTGACATGGAGTTTGTTAGCTTGAAGTTGTGGAGTTGGAACAAACAAACTTTTAGTTTGCCAGAGATTTTTAGTGTTGTTTAATGTTAGAGCTTCATTGCGTCTATCTACTCCAGACTGTTGTCAAGATTGGCTGTAGCTCTGTCCTCTCTTATTTGAACTGAAAGACAATGTGATTATAGGGGTTCTTTCCTTCAACTTTAGAGTTGGACTACCCAAGTAGCAGTCTCTGTGAGCCCTCTTATTAAGACTTAACATGACCACATTGCTGTTTTGCTACAGTAACAATGGTGGTATTTATCTTGGCTGAGAAACAGACTCCTACTTCAAAGTGAACATAAGTTACCTGAACTGTTTGTGGGCATTAATTACATGCCGTACTGTATGTCACGGTGCCAGAGAGTCACGACATATGTGGTGGAAGCTTTTCCCAAGCTGGGCTTTGTCTCTTCTTATTAGGTGATTTCCATCCCCTTGTAACTAAGTGATCTGTGCCGTCTGTCTTACTGTGTGCAAGTGTGCATCCTTACATATGTGTGTGTGTATGTGTGTTATGCTGGGTGTCCTGTGCCGAATCAATGCAGATTGTGGCTTTGTGACCTTGGAGACCTTTGGCATTTGATGTAGTGGCGGGGGTCCAGCAGGCAAGGGCTGGATGACCCTCAGAGAAAGGCTTTCATGAATACTGTCACTAATGCTTAAATACATGACCTGCCATGTAGCACATCTGTGTTACCTTATGTTTGTGTAGGGATATTTTGTTTCTGCTTTATTATATGCATATTTAATGACTTCCCTACTGTGCTTGGACACGTGTTTGAGAATGCATTTATTCACTCATGCACGCATTTCCCGCATGTATCGTCAGTATAACTTCTTCGTGTGTTTGTCTTAATGAACGTATGCCCATGGTGCATGCTTGTCTCCAGACCGTGCTTCACTCTCTGTTTTGGAACAGTAGGCCATCATAACTCCCCAGGGTGACCACCCCTGGGAACAAGACACAATAGTTGTCAGCTGGAGGTGATGGGCCAGGCCTGCAGGGAAGTGGAACAGAGCTGACAGTATATGGGTGATGGAGGTGACTGGGTTACGGAGGTGACCCACTTTCACCTCTGCCACTACATAAAGGAGCCATCAGGGAGATAAGAGAGTGCTGAAGGATGTGACAGGGTCTGTCACATGATCATTATTTAGTTGTAAGAGTACTCAAGGATATGATATTACACGACTTAATAGTGCTTATAATGCTAGTGATCAACCAAAATTCTTATGGCACAAAAGGTAAAATATAAAATACATTAATTGGAAAAGCATGAGATACTTTTCTTCTTTTGTAACTTATTTTCTGTTTTTGTTGTTGTCCCATATTAAGTCTTTGTCCATCCATCCACTTTAATAACTACTTAATATCTTTCTGCATGTACGGTTATCTCAAATCAAATCCCTCATTCCTGTGCTTTTAGCGTAACAATATGCTGCCAGACGAGTGCGACCCGCGCTCACGCCTGCTTTGGCTAACACGCCGTGACAGCTCAAGATGTCGCCACCATGGGTACAGTATTGTCTGGGCTCTGTAGGTTGAATCAACCTCCCAGTCACTCTGTATTCATGCACAGCTGAACAGACGAACCTCAAACATGCTCAAATTGGAGTTTGGCTAATACGTCCTTTGTGTGTATTTGTTTCTGTTTTCCTGTATGCTTTTATCTGTTACTATCATGCCTTGTGTTTTTTCTTCCTGACTTCAATTCTTTATATAAATCTTCATTTTCTTACAGAAGATTGGAAATGGCAACTCTTTTTTTCTTTCCATCGGCTTCTCCCCCTATCCTCCTTTTATCTTGCATCAGTTTAGTGGTGGAGCAGGTGTTCCACCGGTTCCTCCATAATCCTTCAGTGGGAAGGCAGGTTCAGCTATCGACCAATCAGTACCAACAGCTCCCAAGGGAAGAGCACCTGAGGGATACAAGGCTTGTAGAGTAACTAGATGAGGCCAAATGAAATGGATTGGCTGCATTTATGGGGGAAGTGCTGCTGAAAATCAGTTAGGGTAATATAATTGTGGCGGTGGGAATGCGGGGGGGGGGTTCGGCCTCAGCTCTTTGTCATTGTCTCCCCTTCGGTGTTTCGTTCACACAAGCATAACTACATTTCCCATCTTTTCAATGCGATTAAAAACCTCAGCAGTAGAT
Organism: Siniperca chuatsi; assembly: GCF_020085105.1. Lineage (NCBI taxonomy): Eukaryota > Metazoa > Chordata > Actinopteri > Centrarchiformes > Sinipercidae > Siniperca > Siniperca chuatsi. The sequence goes on from NC_058057.1 coordinate 15,589,243, forward strand.
TGAGGGTGGCTCCACAATTGCCAAAGTTGGAGGTTAAACTTTCATTAGAACCACCCTGCATTAGAAATGCATGCAGTCATGGTGCTGTAGGTAGGATGTTGGATGAAAGTGTCCAGAAAATTGCATGTAGTAAAAGAGAAGAAAAAGAGCATCCATATTTATCTATTCCTTACTCTCATCCTCAAAAGGTTTTGAGAGAGGAGACAAAAGAAGAAACAAGCTTAAGGTTGCCCCTGTTTTCCCTATCTTTATTCCTTCTTTCCCTTCTCTTAAACCAGTCTAGTTATTCAAAACCAGTGCACTAAACTCTGGTTGGAGGTTAACGTGACAGACTGGCCAGTTAACTAGTCTTACAGATTGACAAAACCTTATAAGACATTTTCTCACCCTGTGCAGAAAAAACATCCAGTCAAATCAGCTTGTCTTTCCTCTTACTCAGGGATTTTAGAGTTTGAGGTGACGCACCATTCATAACAGCACAATGAGATTTGTTAGTTTCAAGGCATACACCTACACTCAAAACACACTCAAACATAGATGAGTAAAGACAAGTACACTCTTAGTCCTGAATGTGCATGAAAACCCCCCAATAGCAGGTTCGAGGTCCCAGAACAATGGAGTAGAGAGCATGACACACAGCTTAATGAGATGGAGAAAAGAAGGGGATTTCTCTGTCACATGCATGCATGCACACACACACACACACACACACACGCGCACGCACACACACACACACACACACACACACACTCACTCACTCACTCACTCACTCACTCACTCACTCACTCACTCACTCACACACTTTCGGGAATTGGGAGTCAGGGGTTGCTTAGAGTTATTCAACTGTAAAATGGGTTAAGGCTCTGTTTTCCTTCAAAGCAACTCTGTCTGCCTCAGTCTCCCGCTCTCCCTCTCCCTTTCTTTCATTGATTAAATCTTTAACCTTGTTTGTGTCTGTGTGAATGAGTAAATGTCTACTTTTCCCCCAGTTGTCTGCTCAGACTATAAAAGCTACAGCAGTCCAATCCACATCTTCCCCGTCCACATCTTTTTAGACATTCATTTAATTAGAAGATAGAGGAAGTGAAGGGTAGTCAGTGAGTAATAGCTAGCTGTGTGTCTAACAGATGGAGACATCTCAGCTTGTTAAAGCCCTAATAGGTAATGGCTGGCTAGTGATTGGCTAAACAGGTGCTCATCCATCATGTGTGACCAACGGCTAATGAAGTTATCACTGACAAATATTGGGAGGTAATTGGGTTTCTTGTGTTAGGTCTGTGCATGTGCATCTTGATGTCTTTGTGTTCATTTATCCATAGATCCTAGATGTTTTTTCATAACTTTTTTAATCTTTGCTGCTTAGTTGTCATCACTGTAGAGTGTGTGCTTCACAGATATTACATTCCCCATTGACTCTGTTTGAGTTTGTATTAGTGGCACTCTTTTCTTTGTCTAGGGCTGCTGAATCAATTAATCGTTTCGTACAAAAAATGTCAAATATAATTTCCCAGATCCCATGGTGAAATTGCTTGTTTTGTAAGACCAACACTCCAAAACCCAAATGTATCAAATTTACTATCCTCACAGCTTATCCTCACATTTTAGAAGCTAAAACCACAGAATGGTTTTGCTTGAAAAATGACTGATACAGTTTCAGACAGAAAATGTATTTTCTGTCCATCACCTAATTGTTTCAAGTCTACTAGCAACCCAGTTCTTCATCTGCTTGTAAAATAACATGCACATCACTTTCATATAAAGCCTACCTGACAGCAGAGGTTTAGAAAAGTAAATTCACGCTTGTATCTCTAAGATGTCTTAACCAACAGTTCTGTTTTGGAGCTTGATGACATTGAGCTAGAAGCATTTTGTGTATATTAAGTTTCCTTTAAAAGATTTTCTTAAACCCAAGATGAAATATCATGTAATTTGTCAAATGAAATTAAAATATGATATAATATATATAATATATATATAATCATAATTGAAGGCTTTCAATAGACAAGTGAAATCCCAGTTTTGTCATTTATATCAGATCTGATGTCACAGAGTGTTACGCTAGCGTGTATTTGGATTTGGTTTTGTCTTTCGATGTGCATGTGTCATTTGCTTGACAATTTGTGGTAATGGATAATCTGGTGGGATTAATAGTGTGGTTTCTGGGCTCAGCTGGCATTTCATTTGGGAGACTGGAAGCGATGGAGGAGGCGAGAGGAGAGGAGTGAGTCAGGGAGAACAGTGTTTATTTCAAGAGGGATCAGGTGTAAGGAACCCTCAAAGCCCCATGTGTGTACATTTGGGTTTTACTTAATGGCTTGATTATCACATCAGGACATAACAGCCAAATAATCGCTGAAATTTACAGAGACATTTATCTGTCCATTGACCAAATGGGTCAAAGGACGGAAACACAGGGAGCTTTACACAGCAGAGGATTGGTTGGTTTTAATAATAACATAAATCAAGAATAAAACTGTTTTGTGAATTGTGTGTCTGTTCTCTTTTAGGGCAGATTTAACTTTCATTTCTAATTCTTCTTTCTTTCTTTCTTTCTTTCTTTCTTTCTTTCTTTCTTTCTTTCTTTCTTTCTTCACTCACTCAGTGAACTTCCATGTACTATGTTATGCTCAGTGTGTCGTTCTACCCCTGCTGCCTGCTCCCTGTTGACAAAGGGAGCCTCCTGGAGATTGGATCAGTGTATTGCACTATTTGGCATGCAGACTCTGTAAGAACAGGATGAAGACTGCTCTTGATAAGACATACAGATCTTTAGCTAGCGTGTCTCCAGGATCTCTCTCTCCCTCTTCTCTCATCTCCTGTTTCTGATTCCTGGCGCTCTCTTACCTGACACAGGTTTAACTGTACATTGGCATGATGAAAAGATCATAGCTTACACTGCTGAGTCAAAATAAGAACAGCACTTCATGGTTTGGTGTATGTATGTGTGAATGATAGGGGGGTATTTGTGTGTATATTTACAGAGGCTAAGTGTCACCTTTAGGGTTTAATGCAATCAGACAAGTGGTCCAGACAGGTTAATCGAGTGACTATATTTATGATTGATGGTGAGGAATACTTAGGTTTGTGTGTACTTTCTTGTATGTTCTCTATGTCTGACATATGCATGCAGTCAAGTCACGAACATCTGTCTCTTCCATTAGCAATATAAAGTTGTTTTTATGCACACTGACAAAAAACAGTTTCTTTATCCACTGTATAAAAGATGAGCTTAAACTCATATGATTATACGCTAATGAAAACATACTTATACAAACATATTATATTCCATTTCTGCCATATTCTGCCAATAGATCCCCCCAAATCTTTCACACTGGTCCTTTAATCTGGCCTATGTTTGTTCCAGCAACAGCTTTTGCCCTCTTCTTTAGCCTCAGTCAGTTGTGGTCTTGTTGTTAGTAATTGAAAAATCTAATTGTGCCGTAGTGCAGGATAAGTGCGTTTAAGTACTCCATGGCTGTGCCAACCTCAGTCACAGCTCATTTGTTTAATGAGCGCTGCAATTTGAGGGAGCTTTTTTCCACCTCATGCTGCTTTGAGTCTGGTCCTCTGAGGTTTCTGGCCCTGTTTGCCCTACTGACCAGTCTGCTAGCTGTCTGCACACATGGTTACATTCCTGACTTCTACTGTATGGTTCACAAAAAGTGCACATAAGTACAAAATGGACAATTACACAATCCTCTGAAAGAAAAGGTATCGTTAATTTATTTGGGTACCAGTAATGTACAGTTAACTGGTGGGATCTGAAACACTAACTTAACTTAAAGAATAAGAATAATAAGAAGTTCTGAAATAATTAGTTGATTAATCTATTCGTCGATCTAGAGAAAATTATTTTAATAATTTAGTAATCATTTAGGTTATACATCAAGCAAAAATTCTCAAATGTAAAGATTTGCTGCTTCTCTCTGTTTTACAGTATATCATTGTAAATTCGATAACTTTGGGTTTTGACTGTCGGTCTGACAAAACAAGCCATTTGAAGACATCACTTTGGTTTGATTTGGCATTTTTCCCCCATTTTCTGACTACACATTAAACAATTAAACAATTAATCTGAAAAATAATCATCAACAACAACGCATTGATAAATGTATAACACTTTTGATCTGCAATTAACAATATTGTTCCTTTTTTATCATTTCAAAGAAATATGAATAGTTCAAGTTCTTTATTGGTGTGTCCAGTCACAGCTTTACAGGCTTTCACTGCAGTGGACTATGTACTTTACTTTTACTGATATCATATAGCTCAGTAAAAGACTGTTTTATTTGTATAAAGGTAAAAATCCACAATCCAAAAAGAAAACAAAAGTAAACAATCTCAATTATTTAAAGTAAACCAAAACCTAATTAAAGCAAATGTATTCAACTGAAAACATACATAACATTTAAAAATGTTAAAAAAACTAATAACTACAAAAGAATAATCTGATTGCTCTGGTCGGTACACTTTGTTCCACCATCTAACCAATCTCATCTTTTATCACTCTAACTCTTATCAACAACAGACCCCCTCACTACTCCATCATCTGCCCCAGCCCCAGTCTCTTTCTTCCTGCCTTCTCCTCAGCTCCAGGCCCCTTTATGTCTCAATCAGCTGGAGGTTCCATTAAGCCTCAGAAAGCAAAGCCAAGCCTCTGAAAAGCTCATGTCCCCCCATAGAGACTGATTGTAAAAGGAGAGAGAGAAGGGAGGGAGGAGAGAGAAAGTGATTTTAAGAGCCTCTTCAAATCTGTCTCATTAATGAGTTGTCCTCACCATGGCAACATCTATTTTTCTAGAGTTTTCCACTCCACCTGCGTAGATGGATTAGGGTTTAAGACAAAAGAAGGAAAACTGTAGAGAAAGAGAAGCTACAGCCATTTTCTTTGCTTGTAAAACCACAGTGGAGCGTGCACTGGTGATAGCTTTACTCTAATTTTATTTGTTTATAGCAGAAGCTACATTCCTAGACTATTATTAACCTTTTTCAAAGAACTATGCAGGATGACATTGGAAAACCAATTACATTTGTGTCAGTTGTTGCTAATTTTCACCACAAGGAGGCGTTATTATACAGACAAGCAGAGGGACTCATTCAGTGGATGACACTGCTGTGCTTTTAGTCCTCAGTTTCAAAGTTGATCACCTGTGAATCATCATTAGTGTGTGAGATTAAATTGATGGGGTTACGGTAATTATTAATTTAATTACTTGCCCATTGCCCATCAGACAGAACGCACCCATTTATCCACACCAAAAAGAGACACATGAGGTGTCATAAGGAATTTAATTTGCAATAATAGCGGTCTTAAATTTTGGTAGTATTTGATTAGGGAGCTAGTCTTGTTTCCCTCAGGGCCCATTAGGAGGGCACACTCATAGCATCCAAGTGAGGTCTGCTCTGTCTATTAATGCCTCCATCCCTCCTTTATTGCTCAGATGGGACACAAGGGGGAGGGATGGGGGGGCGAAGGGGTGGCTTATTAAAGAAGGGGGAGAGGGAGGGAGGGGTTGAGTGGATTTGGGGTCCTGCTTTTTTCCCAGACGAAGTCTCAACATAGGATTATCAATGGAGGAACCCAGACTTAGCACATGCATGTGCGCACACATAGACACTTCTGCAAAATGCATCCCTGAGTCTGTTTGATAAGTCAGATGAAACCGCCAATCACAGTGTCTCAGTATGTGTGCATAGATATGTGTGTTTTACACATGATACTGATCCACGTCATCCTATGAGCACTAAGCTTGTCCTGAGACATATTTAACCCTCTCTGTCTTTACCCTGGAATAACACACTCATTCTAATACTATGGCAGCACTGCATTACCACAGTATAACATTTATGTATAGTACTTCTGATGATAATGATTAAACCATATTTGGAAAAAATAGTACACATAAACATAATAGTTTTGGTCTGAGCACTGTTTGAGCTCCAATGTTAGTAAAGTACTGCAGCTACAGCAAGGGTGTGCTGCATCCAAAATGTATGGTGCAGTGGCAATAGTTACCCTGAAGGCTAGTTCTGCTGTCTGGCCACGATAATATAATTAATGACTTTGGGTTTTATGTGTTGTGAGGTTTTTAAAAAAATTCTTATTGTAATCCCTCTTACGTTTCTCTGTGAGGCTTGCATGTACAAGTGTTAAAAACCGGACTCAGCAAACCCTGTTGACTGCATAAACTTGTTGATCACCAAAGGGTTATGAGTAAGTGTAACTGTGAACAGGCTATTTATTTTGAATCTAAAATCATCTTGTGCGTTGTTGAGGATGTACTTCACTTCAATTGAGGGGAGTTTATTTTAGTTAATACTCAGTGTCCATGCCTTGTGAAAGCAATGTGGAATCTGCAGAACATTCCCTAACAAACCAACTAATAGAGAGGCGATATATACTGGATCAATGTTACAGGCCTGGTGAACAGAGCCAAATCCAGTCATGCAGTGTAAATGTATTGGTTAATAACAATAATCAATGCCAGCCACCAGAACTCGCATCCGACTTCAAATCTAACCTCCAGATTGTGCTACTGCCTCAAGGCTCACTGTCTTGCTCACTTCCTAAATTTGTGGTCATTGGTCAACTGGTTGTATTTCTGCTTGTTGATTGGATGGTTTGGTGTTGCACCCCCCCCCAAAATGACCTACTGTTGTGGCTGATGAGAAGTGAGGTGCAATGTGGGTCAAACGGCATAGTGTCAGTTTTGCTCCAGTGGTGGAGGAACTGTAGATAAACATGCATGCACACATTGTTGTTGATATGACTTTAACCCACTTCTCATTGGTATCCCCATGTCTGCCCGATACACAACACACATTCGGCTTTCCTCGTGATGCAGGCTAGCCCCAGGTGGCTTGTTGCTTTGTGCCCTTGAGCTACTGGAGGCACTTAACCTAAATTAGCTCAGTCTCTGTCTGTGTGTCTAAATCAGACAAGACCCTCTCTCGTTAGCAGCATGAGCTGAGCACAAGGGTCACAGTAACAGCAGAAGCGACCCACTGCTGTATACTCATTGTGTACAGCAGTATAAAATAAGGAGTATTTAGAGCCTCTGCTGTTTTTTTCACCCTTGCTGATGTTTCAAGGTGTCATGTTTTGCAGGTGATTGAAAATTAAACTTACACTGCTGCCTTCAGTTTAAAATGTGCAGTGAAATATTGATGCTAATTAATCATATTGTTAAAGCAAATGAAGTAATATTCCAGCTGCTACCTATTGACTGCTGTCATTATCCAGTTTGGGCATTATTCACATCACACTTTTAATTAAGACAGTTGTGAGGTTTATGTGTGGGGCTTGAAAGTCTGGTACTGCAGAAACACACACACACACAAGTGAACACAGTGGACAACCACAAGCGCGGCACTCCGCAGTGGTATTTGTCAGATTTATGGCATTTTGTGTGTGACGTTAATTAGAAAACTGGATTAATGATAGTGTGCTGCTATGTAGTATGAGTAAAGGAAAGACACACACACACACACACAGCCCCTAAGGAGAGAAGAGCAGACAGCCCTGGTGTTGAAATGTAGGTCAGGAAACCAGCGTGGCAGCCAACATAATGTTGTGTGTGCCGGCATCCCTACGTGGATGTGTGTATGTGCGTGTACATAATTAGTTGTTTGTGGTTACATGCTTGTATGCATATTGACTATAGGCACATGCACATGTTTTGCCTTATAATCTAAACGTGCAAGAGTGTGTGTGTGTGTCAATAGCAGAAACAAAGACACAAAAAGGATAAAGGGTTGCAATAGAGTAAGCTGGACCTCCTTTAAGGTATAGATTGTAATGTGTGATTAGGTCTGTTGTCTAAATGCAGTAGATTGTAGAAACAGCTGCAGGCACACATTCACACATGTACAATAACATGTACACCCATACATACAAAAGCATGCAGAATGATGTCAGCCTGTTGTAAGCCATCTGAATGCACAGGACCAGTGAGACACACAAACACACTTAGGCCTTGTGGTTATTGATGTGGCGGGTCCTCGGAGGGTCCACTGGAGAGTGAGAAGGGCCAGGAGTCAATATGAGTGGAGACAGTTTGGCTGGATGATAATGGCTCTTAATGTAGTCTGGGGGCTGCCAGGGGTCCGTCTTTATGTTACACTACCATTGGCTGGATGGAGCTTTCCACTGGGAAATTATTTTATGATAGCATGTCAGACATGTGTTACATCTGCATAGTCAGAATTTAGAATAGGAATAGCTTCGTTGAATAATTGAATGCTAATAAAACTGCTGAACTGATATTAAGCCAAGGTCAACACTGAATGACGTACCTGTTTGCTGTCCAGTCCCAATGCTGTTCAGCTACTGTACAATACAAACATGTAGTGTCACACATGAAGACAAGGGATTTTTGACCCGAATTAATCAAACAAAGTCAGATAAGTTGGAAAAAAACAAGACAAAGAGTCTACAGCCTTGCTAGCGGCTCTGTGAGGCAGTACGTCGGCACAGTGGTGCTTTGAGCTAAATGCTAAAGTCAGCATGTTAACATGCTCACAATGACGATTTTAACTGTCATTGTGAGCATGTGATGCTGATGGTTGGCAGGTTTAGTTTACCATCTTAGTTTAGCGTGTTAGCATGCTAATATTTTCTAGAACCAGAAAAACATTCACTGACTGTTGTTCTGCAGACTTACAAACTTTCCTGTTTCGAACAGGGACCTGTTTCAGTTTCATCTTATTGTCCTGCCAACTTCAGGGGGGGTGAAAGGCCAGTGGGGTTAGATGTCTGTTGCTGGGGGAGAAATGGACAGTTAGCTACAAATCCATCCTGACGGGGACATAAAACGCCTCAAGTTAGCAACAAAACTGCCACCCTCTCTGAAGGCACCAAAAGCTCAGGCATACAAATCAGCCTGCTCGGTGTAACAGTGTAACTCGCTGCTCAACGGGCGTTAACATTTTAAGAGTGACCTGCCTTTTGTTGTGCTGAAGCTAACATTGGACTATAAAAGTTTGCTTTTTAAAAGAATATATAGGAAGGACTTATTTAACAGTTGCATGCCTCCCTGTCAGTTTGTGCTCTTCCAGCTGGTATTGCTATTAGTTGACCTGGCTTCTTAGACCTTCTTATGCTTTTCTTAGCCGAGTCTTGTTTCGCTACCATGCTGAGGCACAAAGATGTCACACACAACAATGTTTTTCAGTACAGATTAGACTCCAATGCAGTTTTGTCTGTCCACATGCTCAAACAGAGGTACCTATATACTCTATTTGTTCTATTTGTCTTTCTTTCTCTTTTATCCTGGCTTGAATTTCAAAGGGGATCAGTAGGGAGCACCCGGGTAAGACGCCAGGGGAGGGAAAATTAGGCATGACCGCCAAGCTTGCTGGGCCTTTGTGTATGTTTATGTGTATAATATCTGTTTTTATTGAGTCCCTACCTATGGATGTCTTGTATTGCCACTCCATCTATCTCTCTCTCCCTCTTCTCGCTTCATCTGTTTCCCTGCCCTCCACCCCTGACTTTTCTCTCCAAGCTGCCTTTATCTCCTTTCTCTCGTTTCTTTTGTCCCCTTAAACGCTGCCTTTTCTATCCTGCCTCGCATCGCTACTCAGCAAAATGGCTCTGCTTCTACCACATCAAAGAATCTTTCAACATTTTGTGGATGCAAACTTTGCTTCCCATCTCTTTCTTCCTGTCCTTTTTTGTCAGTCTTTGTGCAAAGTTTTGCTTTTGATACCATCTCCGTTTTTTCTCCACATTAGTATTGCGCTTCCCTTTACAAAGACATTCTCTGATTCATACACGTTAACACACATCGAGCTGTGTGAGAACAGCTACATGGTGTTTGAACAGAAAACACAAATATACATGTGTCACCACATCAAGGCTAGGATATGCACATGCTGTTCATGCTCAGAGCGTAGTTTGCGGGGTGTCACCCGTACTTTGAGGGTTGTCTCATGGATCACAAAGGAGGAGCAGCCTACAGAGGGAGGCCCCAATGCCTTTCATTGAGAAGAATAACCCAGCGTACACACATACACACTCACAAAATGCAGTGGTTTTCATTGCTAACTTGAATTCACATAAAAGTGAACTTTGACTGGATTGAAATTACACTCTCCTCCTAATTGAGGTTTCCACGAGTAGAAACTGCTTTTTGAGGGTTTTTACAATTGGATTAAGGTAAAGGTAAGGCTTAAGGTTAGGCATTTAGTTGTAATGGTTAAGGTTAGGGTAAGGGGCTAGGGAAAGCATTATGTCAATGACTGTCCCCCACGGGGATAGTGAAACAAACGTGTGTGTGTGTGTGTGTGTGTGTGTGTGTGTGTGTGAGTGAGTGATGGAATCCCAGCTGCTTCAATGGAGTAGGTCAGACGGAAAGACCAGAGGAGGGGTAGGGGGAGGAAGGAGGATTGGCGTTACCCAGTAACCTCTGTCTGCTGAACAGACAGAAGTGCAACAGAAGAAAGAGAGAGAGAGTAAGAGAGAGAGAGAGAGAGAGAGAGAGAGAGAGAGTAGGACTGAGAGTTTGGTGTCAGAGAAAGGTCATTCTACAAGTGCTGGAGCTTATAGAACTTAATGTGTTTGTGTTTGTGTGATGCCCGGGAACCTTACCCCATGCTAAAATCATTAGTGACAGAAAAACAGTTATCACAGCTTGTTTACTCAGCCTAGCTTCTCCGTCGCCTTGGCTTCAATGTGTGTGTGTGTGTGTGTGTGTGTGTGTGTGTGTGTGTGTATGTTTGAGAGAGTTGTGTTTATTCAGGAGTGAGTTTGAAGTTTAACTTTGCTTAACTGTGTTTTATGACCGCTGTAGAGAGTTGTTTCCTTTTTATCCATGTTTACCTTTTCCTGACCCGTCTTCAGGGTTTATGAACATCATCAAAACACTACTGTATTATACTGCTATTACTTTTTTCATGTAATAGCTCTGTAGTTCTATCGACTGGTGACTATTGTTGCCAGATAGTAAAGCTGTATTAGAGTGAACAGCTATGTAAATGGCAATAATGGTAGAGTTTGTAAATAAAATCCTGCATTTAAATATGGTGTATGATCATCAACCCTCAGCCTTCATCATGCCATACTACCTCCTTCATATCCCCCTCACTCTTTCCTGACAGATTATTCATGCCTTGCTCTACATCTCAGAGAAGACCAAAGTGATCGGATTTCCATTGACCCCTGGTGGTACGCTTTCATTCACAGAGATGTAGAGATGAAAGAAAGGGAGGAAGGGATGAGAGAGCGAGTATGTTGCTCTACATGTTATAAATTATAGATTTTCATTCACAGAAAAAGAGAGAAGGGGGAGATGAAAGATAAATATGATGTAGATGCCATGATATGATGCCAATCTGTTTAGTTTTTAATCATTTATACAGTAGTCACATGAAGTACAAATGTGAAACATTTGTTGCTGACAGGTTTGCAAATTTGAAGAGCTGCTTCCTGTCCTCTTTTCACATTGTTATAAACTAAATGTTTTTGGGTGTTTATTAGACTAAACAAGCAATCTCACAACATATTTTTGGTTACTTGAGATGGTTCTTTGTCATAATTTTGGAGTAAATGTGTATTTTATTAATTGGAAATTAGTTAGAATTAAAATACTGATGCTGCACAGATGCCTGCGCTCATGTTTGAAACAAATACTTGGCCCCGTTTGCCACGCCTCACGTGTTCCTGCTTATCTCCACCTCGCAGGTTTTCTACCTACTGAGGGGAAGGTGTGCAAGGTCAGAGCCTGAAGATGAGAACACAAGAAAAGAAAGAGAGGGGGGAAGAGGGGAGAGTAAAATCAATACAGGCTAGATTACATTAGTCATGAAAGCTTTCATGTCTAAAAGAAAGAGAGAAGAAGAGTTAAGAATATTGGAGATGGAGAGAAAAGGAGGAAAGAGAGGGAGAGAGATTTGATATCAGTGGCTCAGGTAGAGTTGAGGGGTTTTAGGAGGTCAGCTTAGCTCTCTCTTTTTAAGTCTAGTTAGAAAAATAAAAGCTGAGACCTGTCAGACGAAGCGTGAGGTGTGTGTGTGTCGGTGTGTGTAGATGCCAGATTCATGAACGGATGTTTCATAGACTATAATACTGAACAAGAGAGGGAGGTATGCATGTTTTGGGGATTGATCGAATGATAGAACTAGGGTTAGAGGGTATTAGTTAGATTCACCAGTCTGGGATAAATAAATAAGAAACTAGAGCGTGTATGTGAGAGAGTTATTGTAGCTGTAGTTGTCTCTCCCAGGTTGATGGGGAGATCCAAATGAGGTGTGAAAACGGGACAGAGAAGACGAAGAAAGGAGGAAGAGCAATGACAGAAGGAAGAGCAGAAGCACCTCATCAATCGCTTTCCTTTATTATCGCTCTGCCACATTCACCCTTGAGTTTTAATAATAATGTCTAGTGCAACAAGACTTATTAATTATTCACATCGCCCCCAATTTCTCCTTTTTTTTCTCTGAGGGTCACCACCTTTTCACGTGAACATGCCTGCTGGTTGTTTAACATGCAGAGATAATCACTGTCTTGCCACAGGCCCTAATACTAACGTGTTGAGATTTTGTGTTTGAATGCTAACAATTGCTTGATTGAGTCATCTGCTTTATCACCAATTTAAATAATTAAATGGCTAGAAAACCTCGCACTTTAAGCCAGTTGTAATTATCTCAAGGAATTGTTTCATCTTGGAAGAATAAAATAACATAATTTGCACGCAGCTAATGTCGTGAATTGTTTTAGAGCTGCAATGATTAGTTGATTAATCGATCAGTTGATCGACAGAAACTATTATTACTAAACTATTTTGATAATTGATTAATTGTTTGTAATTTTTCAAGCAGAAACGTACTCTTCTATGATAGTAAATTGAATATCTTTGGTTTTGGATTGTTTGACAAAACAAGACATTTGAATAGTCACCTTGGAAATATGAGAACTTGTGACGGGAATTTTTCACAATTTTTTTGATTAATTGATAATGAAAATAATTGCTAGTTGCAGTCCTAGAATGTTTGCTAATATGTGATTTTTAAGGATAACAACAAGGCTGTAAAGAAAAAGAAAAAGCAAATATTGCCTCAGTTTAGGTAATCGATATTTATTAACTGCATAACCAAGGGCTAATATAATAATCACGTTCATAATAATCTCTGATTTTTTTCTGTTTGTCGTGCTAAATAGGCTCCTCTCTGAGGTCCAAGCTTCATCCACTGAGTCCTCCACGCTTCCTTCATGTGCTGCTTAGAGTATGAACAGATGAAAGATTGATATTGTTTAGGCTGGAGTATATTAATCATTCCATTCTTCACTGGGAATGAGCGGAAAGATGTATGGACATATGGCTGAATGGATGGATAGCCCTAATCCTAGAGGTGGCCTAGATTAGAAGCCCTCCTTCAGCAGATAGAGTTGTTGACCCGACTGACACATTGCGTGCGCGTGTGTGTGTATGTGTGTGTGTGTTGACACCGTCCTGAGAACAATGGGCTCTTTAATGAGTGATGCTGCTTGGGCTCGTGACTGCAAAAATTATCCTAATACTGTACGCGTGCCAAACAGTACGAGATACTAGCCAAACAGAGGCTACTGACAGAACATGTGGACTCAGAAAGATTTAGAGAAAAGTTTGACACATGGAGAAAGACTTTGCTCAAACTCTTTCAGACTAACATGGCTAACAGACTAACTCTTTCAGACTAATATGAATGGGTTCATATTGCTTCTAACCTGGGTTAAAAGTAGGGCTGCAATTAATGATTATTTTTATTTTTGGTTAATCTGTCGATAATTGTTTTTGATTTATGGAACTATTTAGTCAATAGAAAACTGGTCAAATACAGGTTGAATTCTCAAGAATAATATAAAATTTACAGAGGCATATTACCCATATTTAGAGCTTCGTAACTTAAGGACTAGAGCAACCACTAATAATGCAAATAGACACTTAGACTGTGCAGAAACAACGAATGTTAGTAAATAAATCTACACACAGACAAATCCAAAGTGTTCACTTCAGAGTCTGGCTGAAAGGTTCAGATGACCAAGGTCGGGGGGGGGGGTTTACCCACAAATTCAACTATCATTTGCAGTCCGTCTTGTTGCAGCCCCCTCCCTACATCCCCTCCACACACTGCCTCCCTCCCCTCTTCAACCATTTGGGCTGAAAAGAAATGTGGTTTCAGAAGGAGGGGCGGCCCTGCCTTTATGGGTGTGTATGTGTGTAGGTGCCCGTTTGAATGGGTGGGTGCTGGAGTGAGTGAGTGTGTGTGTGGTATAGATTGTGAGCGCATTGGACAATGGGAGGATTGTATGTGATCTATATTCATGTGGCACAGATACAGTGGCCATGTGCACGCACAGCAGGCTGGGAATGATCAGACAGAGGAAGAGGGGTTGATGGAAAACATCCAAAGAGGAAAAAAAGAGATTTATATAGAGAAAATGACCACAATAATTTTTTTTGTTTTTAGACACCTTAGATAGCTGAAACAGGGACAGAATCTGTGTAGTCTTTTTCAGCAATGGTGTTTATGTTATGGTACAAAATGAGATCTAACGAGATAAATGTTAGTGCTTTAGTGTGTTGTATGTAATGATGTTTCCTGTTTGCATTACACTTTGCATGCAGGTGGAAGCTGCATGCTCCTGAGAACACCTTGTGAAAAGCTCAACATGTTTTTTTTCAAGGATGTACAAGGTTCAAGGGGTGGCAGTTTAATTAGATGCATAAATATTCCCCAGATGAGTCTGTTGTGGCGGTGAAAGCGGCAACGCACTGATTAGTTTTGCCAGAGCAGAGCAGAGTACAAAGTAAGGAAAAGAAAGAGAGAGCGATGAAAAGAAATCAGAATCGTCCTTCACAACAAAAAAGTATTAGTGTGCCTGTTCGCTCTAATAATGCGTGTTTAACTCTGAGCTATATTCAGAGTCCCACCGAGTAAAGAAGAAAGAGCGTATAGAGAGAGAGAGACAGCGCGAGAGAACGACTGATGATGAGAAATAAAGGGAGAGGCAGCCAGAACTCCTTGGCAACCAAAGCACAGAGGAACAGAGGGGCCGGTCCTACACCCCTCCCGCTGTGTGTGTGTGTGTGCGTGTGTGTCTCCCTCAGGACTGGACTGCCTGAGGGAGGAGTGGTGGTGGAGGTGGGGGGAGTGGTGGACCGTGTGTGTGTTTAGAGAGGGAGATAGGGGTAGACGCTCACACACACTCTTAGCCAAGCCGCCGTGTAGTGACAATGTGAGAGGAAAAGAGCAGACACCAGCACTCCTTCGTCTCGTCTTCTCTCTCTCTAACTCCCTGGATTTGTCTGTTTTTTTGTGCCTTAAAAGGGTACTTTTTTTAAAAAGAGAGAGACGCATACAGTCAACCGGAATAATGGTGTTTATCGGGACCTCGTTAAAATCTGTGATTAAATACTTCAAAAGGAAGGGTAAGATATGTTTACTTCTGTTCTATATTGATCATTATCATATGAGTAGTTTGGACATATTCCCCACATGAAAACTAGAACAAATGAACAGCACTTAATTTTGAATCATTGTGACAGGAATTTTATTTACACGTGAAAACTAATTTAAATAGCCATTTTCAATCACTTCATTTAAGCTTTTCTGTATCAAAAGTGGACACACACCAGCTTTAATGATTAGTAAATAATTATATTACAACTAGTGGTTTCCTGTGGGCATATTCCGTCACTGCTGCCTCTGCTGAGCCCAGAGACAACCCTCTGTTGCACCCTGTTACCAGGTAACCACTGGGCCAAGACTTCACAGAGCTGACAACTATTAACGCTAAATGACCCAACAGCATTTGTAAAGGTGGCAGCTGGAAGCACTTAAATTACAGCTACTCTGTTAGAAATAGTTGGCCCATTTTCCTTTTTCTTGGAACTATTTTGAAGTTTTTTTTAATGTTTATTTAGTAGCTGTGTGCCAGGTTAGGAGGATTAGTTAATACTCCAAGGCTATTATTTTATCAGTGGCTGTGTATTAAGCACTTGAGGATGTTTAACAAAGACCTGGTGATGCAGGGCAAGCTGCTTGTGCCGACTCTAATCTCAGGTGTATTTATAGCCTGTGTGTGTGGCAGTCAAGGCTGAGGTGATATTGTTAATCATTAGCTCAGCATTTTTTGTATTTCTCTTAACTTGCCATCTTGCACATGCTTGCACTTTACTCCTTAGCTGAGCACCTGCCGTCCAGAGGATAGTGAGTTCCATACTGAGCAGTGCTCAAATCCTCTGTTTTTTTCATAATATCAAGAGTGCACAAACTTTTTAGACATTAGGATACCCTTGACATTTTACTATTTAAAACATGAGGTAGAAAACAGGGTTTGTATATTTTACATTATCAAGAGGGCCTGTAAAGAGGCATATTTTCTAAAATAACTATCACTAAGATGATTTGACGCTTTTGCAACACTTTTAATGACTTTACTGTATGTTGCATCTTACAAATTGACCTGAACCTATGTCGACCCTTACGAAACACGGGAAGTTGTATTGTGTATGAAAGTCAATGGTCTATTGGCTGGTGGGCGATCAGGGGCCCAGTTCAGGATTAACATAGATATTGTCAATACAATTTGATCATTGTTGATCATAGCAGCTAATACCTCTGATGTGTGTGTCTGTGTGTGTGTGTGTTTGTGCATACAGATGCTTTTTCCAGGGATTGCTGTATGCAGCCGTTGCATTTTTAGCTCAGATGCACCTTGTAGCCTGTTTGTGTCTTTCAGAGTTTTCAGTAGCCTGTTTGCTCTCAGTCTGCGTTTGTTAATGGGTGTACAGAGAACTGGGATGTCAATGGACAGAGGGATTAGTAGACTTCTGAAAGACTTTCGCGCCACAGTCCAGTGTGTGTAAGACTGTGTGTGTGTGTGTGTGTTGAGGGGCTAGCTGGTATTGTGGCACTGAAAAGCCTGATGTGGAGACTGATGCAGGGGGACAATACTGGCTTTGTCCATGTCCTTGGTCTCCTATAGCCTGGATGAGGTCTATTCAAGCCCCATGGTCAGAAAGGAGGGTGGGGGAGGGCTACCTGTGCTGAGTGTGTGTGAGAGAGCAAGAAATTTAGAGATGGGTTTCATGAGAAATGGAGTATATCAAACGCTTGTTATTTAGCCAGGCAAGCTGGGGTGTCAATGCCTTGCTCATAGGTATGATAGCTATTTTGGAGTGGGTGGCACTGTGAGATCCAGCTTTTCTAACCTTCACATTTCAAATTTCACTTCCTGTGCTTGTGTATCATTGTACTGTGTTTGTTCATCTGGATCTCACCTCCTCTTCTGGTTATTGGACTTCTGTGTGTTTTTTGGACTTGGCATTGTTGGCCTGCTCCTTACGGATTTGTTTCCTGTGTTTATGGACTGTTTTTCCGTGGTTTTGTCCTATTAAGTCATTGAACTGTACCTGCTCTGCCTCAGTGTCTGCATTTTAGGTCCAAAACCTTGTGTTTCTCCTGCTACCTGCGTGACAAACTGCAATTGCTTGAATAATAGCTCGCCTCCTGCGCATGTAGGCAGTAGTAGCATTATACAAAGCTGAATTTAACTGCGCAACAGCTGCTAGTATTGACAACAAGGTCTGCAACGGCGGTTTGTTATCCATGTTGAATTAGCCATGCTTTGTGTTTATTTTCTTTCAGAAAAGGGTTGCGTGATAGGGGCATGACAAATCAGGGAAGGACATGTTGTTACTTATGAGACCCAATAAAGAAGCAAACGTGAATGTCTGCGTCATCGTTTCCAAAAGCCTCAGTTTTTGCCCGTCCAGACTAAAATGCAATGAAAACTGGGCCAGCAGCGTTTCTAAACTTATCCGTTTTACGGACTCAAACGCCGGAGTAGTGTGGACGCTAGGTGTAAATGTAGCAAAACTTATGTGTTTTAAAACGAAAACGTAGTAGTGTGGATGTAGCCTATGAATCCATCCATAAAACTATGTTCAACTCTGCTGTGCTCATTAGGCTGCAGACCTCATGTGGTCACATGCAAGCAAAGTCAGACTGGTCACAGAAGGACTTTTAAAATGAAGCCTAACAGAGGTTATCTGTATATCAAAGCAGTCACACACTGTCTCACACTTTCTACAATGACCAATTTGCAGTCATAGGACCCTGCCTTATACCTCTACCTCGGAGGCTTTCTGTCCTCCCCCAACACACACACACACACACACACACACACACACACACACACACACACACACACACACACACAATGCATCCTACTATGGCTCATTAGCACCTGTGAAAAAGCACTCAAACAAAAACAGTCCACACAATCCCCACCCCTTTCATGACCCATCCCCTTCCTCCTGGTTCCTCCAAACATCTCCCTCAGTCCCAGTCAGATGGACATGTTGTGATGGTCAGCACAGGGACAAACAGAGAGCAGTCTCAACTAATGTGGCTAAATGGAGTTAGTTCTACATCCACGATCACCAACTATGGCTTGGATACGCTCACTTGGTAAGACTAACTTTTGGAAAGAGTGTGCGCGTGTTTGATATTGATATTCACACCTCAGTTGTTTTGCTTAGACTTGTATTTAGACTGGCTTACAACTGCAGCATGGGAATAAGCTTCAGTTCCTGGATCACCCGCATTACAAGCCACCACCAGTTGCAAGGGAATCAAGGAAAAGCACCTTAATGTCCTTTAATATTTCTTTAATGATGTCTGCCTGAGAGAAATGCTGTAGAAAATTACAAAAAAGACAAAGGGTTGTTTTCCCTCTCTTATAAAGCAAAAGACAGTTGGATTTGTTAGCCAGCTGTGTATGTTTATCTGCTTTTAAATGGTCTTGAGATCTAGCTAGGGGTTTCTCTGAGGACAAGTTAGCTTGCTTAAAAGTTCGCTTTTTGTAAATGTAAAGAGTTTTTTTAGTAGCATCTTTGAATTTCTGAGCTGCATATCATCAGGCTAGTGTTTCCCTCCAACTGACTCTTCTCCCAACCCCCCCACCCCCTGCTGACTTGTGTGGCCTACTGTGTGACGTCTCAGATACGTGTCATGTTGTTGGTGTTGATACTGACACCTTCCCCTTCCTTTTCTCCACCAAATATAAACAAATCCTTCCAGTAGCCAGTACTGCGTATACGGGACATTTTCTAGTCCAAAATGTACTGTTTTCCAAACAGTTGATCTTAGAATTAGTGAACCCTCTTTTTTCTGCAAAACTCGAGATCCACTAGGGTCAATAAAATTGGAAACATAAGTCAAGTTAAACTAAAATTCCATAACCCGATCTGTGTGTTTTTGCAGCGGTGTCTAACCTGGATGAGGAGAGCAAGTGGACGGTCCATTACACAGCTCCGTGGCACCAGCAGGAAAACGTCTTCCTACCAGGCAGCAGGCCGCCCTGTGTAGAAGACCTCCACCGTCAGGCCAAAGTGAACCTCAAGACCGCCCTGCGAGGTAAGGATCATTCGAATTGTACCACTTCATAGAGTTTGATAGGATCCAACATGGTCACAGACAAAATCAGGGTTAGAGGAGTTATTTTTACTGATATGGAGAAGGTGATTACTGTGTTTGCATTGTTTCAGGTTCACATTTAAAAAAAAAGATAAATACAAACAACATCCACAATTCACTAGCCACTTGTGGATTTTGATATAATAATAATTGATATTGAATATATTTTCATTAACGATGAATCTGCAGAATGTCTCCTCGATAGAATTGTCTATAAAATGTCAGAAAATAGTAAAAAGAAATGTCCATTACAATTTCTCAGAATGCAATGTGACATGTCCAAATCTGACCAACAGTCCAAAACCCAAAGAGATTCAATTTACAATCATATAAAACAGAAAAATCTTGACATTTGAGAAGAGGGAACCAGTCATTTTTGCTTAAAGTGACCATTAATTGATTATCAAACCTGTTGCACATTAATTTTCTGATGTTCAACTAACTGATTAATCAACTAATTGTTTCAGCTCTAATTTAAATGCTTCAGTGGAATTATAATCCAAATAAGTGTCTAAGTAATACCCATAGCTTACTCCAATAAATCATTTAAATCCATATCAGCCAAATCAACCAAAATATACACACTGACAAATCTCACTAGTGGGAATGTTGCTAGACGTCATCACATTTATCATGGCATCAAGGTAAAGATTAGTTGTGTTTGTACAAAACATTGTAAAAATGTCCAAACCTGTAATTTGTGTTCAGTCCAAAGTTGTGAGATCCTCTTCTTCCTGTTTGCCCAGTACAATTAGAGAAAAACAGACACAGCCTTGTTGTCAAACAAACACAGGGAGTAAAGTCACAGCAGAGTGACAACTGTTTAATATGATCACAACATTTCCAGAACAGGAAGTGGGAATACCAATAAATTCTAGCACCTGTTTCAGCAAGAGTTCCTGGGAAAGTTGTGTTTTCCACCCTTTTCTCAGATAACTGCTGGAGAGACAGGTGTGAGAAAAGGCTTAGAAGTGTGTATATGGGTGTGTTATGTGTGTATATATGGGTGGATGTGTTACAGTAAAGGCTTGTTTACATGCTAGGGTGGCCTTGTGTGCCAGCAGATAAAAAGAGACTGATAAAGGGAGAAAAAGAGATAAATGGGGAGAGGCCGGTTGTAACCTGATGCTTACGGTGTGTAAAACATTAGTCACCTGCTTTAACACACACACGTTGTGCAGGCTTTCTTTGTCTTTTCCATTGTTTGACCCCTTTGCTATTGCTGCTGCATATTAATTCCTGCAATATTGATGCTGCCCCCCCTCCCCATCCTGTCACCGTCCTGTCATCCTGTCACCACCACCCAGCCCCAGGGGTCCAAACTGAAAGACAACAGGTGTCCAATGAGAGCACCTGTTCTGTCCATTTGAGTCTTGGTGTATGTTTTAGCTCTTTAATTCCTTGTCCACTCCCAGGAAGTTGAGAGTGGAGGTTACACACCTAGCTACAGGCCAGGAGGTTAAACCAGGCTCAACCACTGCTTTCATGTCACTAAATCCAGTGCCACCAGCATTAGCATAGCAAGGTACACGAGTCCTGCTTTCAGCTCTGCAAAGCAGAATAATCAATAACCAATCAAATGGCAGTGTGCATCCACTCTGTTCCTTTCACACAATCACATGGGTTTCAGCTTGTTTAGCAGTGAGGCTTTTGCAGGCAGCTAGTGAGTTACAGAAAACGAGCCAACAGGTCGAAATACATCAGAGAAGTTACATAACAGTCGTATGATTATTGTAATAATATCCCAAGAAGAGTTTAGTCAATGATGTCATTCAGTGACCAGTGGCACTGTTTTGTTTGCCAGTGTTTACAATGTTTATTTATGTAAGTATAAGGGTAGATTTGAGTAGAAGAAATATTGCTTTCAAGCTCCCGCTGTAAGGTGAGACAGAAAATCAAAGACCGTTTATCTCCATAATCTCATATTCATCATCCATTCTCATCATAATCAGCAGTTAGTCTACTTAATTGACAATTAAGTAGACTAACTTTAAAGCGGCTGTAATTGATATTTTTATATTAACAACATATCAAATGACAATATGAAAACAATGTGACAATGTGAAAGGGGTGCTCATAGTGAATCTATCACCTGAATCCCGATTTATGGCTTTACAGAGCTTTATAGTGCGTTTCAGCCAAGCGGGCAACCTCCTGGACTGAAAAATGAAGCCAACACGAAGTACCAAAAACGGCAGTTCCTTGAATTGCCACTCCAAAAGCGAGTTAATCTCCATAAGCCCCCATGTTAAAATGCCAAACTATACAGCAGAAATAAACATGTTTACAGCCTGGTAAAAAAATAAAACTGTTTTAGTCTCTATAGCTAATTTCCTTGTTCATGACAACTGTACAGGTAGTTTTTATATAACTCACCCGTTTAAATTATATTAAGGCTTAAAGTTATGCATAAGTAAGGACGTGGCTGCTTTGAGTGACAGGTGGGTGCTGTCACAGGTGGCTAGTTTCAGCAACCAGGCTTCATTTGGCCCACATCAACTCCACCCACACGCCACGTCTTTGCCCATTTTTGGATTAGCCGGGAGCCGGCGGAGTCAGGCACTGCCAACATGGCGTCGGCCAGAGCCACCACACTGAGTTTCGCACTGGCTCTTCAGAAACCTATGGGTGACGTCACGGAGACTACATTCATATTTTATATAGTCTATGATTTCAGCTCATTGTTAAGCTGTCCGGCGCGCAAGTTTTCGGGTGGCCAGAAACATGACTCCAAATGTTACGCCCTAACTGCTTGATGTGTAAATAAGCAATCGTTTGCTAACAAGTTCACCATATCAACTTACATTTCTACTGCCCCCAAGTGGGCATCAGCTGTCGCAGGTTTAATGTAAAGTTGCACAAGAAATCTATCTGTCTGGCAGCTTGAACACCAAAGAAGAGACAGCAAAGTTCATTGGGTCACTGCTAAGTGGTAGACACATAACCAGGATAAGAGTATATTTAAAAAATATAATTATTGTTTATTACAGCTCAGGCACCCAAAAGATGTAGTTTTCCACATATTATATTACGCTGCCACTTCAGTGACTATCCTTTGTGCATGTTTTTGTGCCTATCTGTAGCACTAAATAGGCACTACACTGCTTTGATCAATTACTATTTGCTGATTTAATTTAAATGCCACTGTAAAATATATACAGATACACCCACATTATATTATTTTTATACTCACTATCCTTCATTCTTTCTGCTCATCTTCTCTCATGTCACTTACCGGTCCCCTCCCTTCAGTCAGCACTCAGCTCGACAAGTCTTATTTATTTTATCAACCATCCCCAATCACGCAACACCAATCATCGTAACAGCTCTGGTCCCTGTCATCATCCTCATTATAATCATGCTTTCTAAATTCCTTCTTCCACACCACTACCACATCAGCTTGTTGTTACAGTAGCTACCTTTGCCATCCCCATTAGGATCCATTAACTGACAGTATTATACATGCACCAGTGTGTCTCTCCACAGAGATGGGCTGTAATTAGCTATGGAGATAGATGGCACATAAAAGGGATCAAAAGCAGCATCTTTGAGGTGCCAGGCTAGGAGCGATGTGCATGTGCTTTGGTACATGTGTGATTCACCAAAAGGGATTTTGATTGTGCATCACACTCTGAATAAATCCCAAAGATGCAAAATAAAAGACAAGGGGGAGTTTTACATTTGTATGCAGGGGTAATATGCAGAGAAAGACAAAGAAGACTCATGCTTGTCAGTTGATATGTTGCCAATGTAGTTTAGGGGAACATGTTTAGATTTTTTCTTATTAAAGTTATTTAAATTGAAATGTGTAAGGTTTGCTTTCACACAGTCAGCCAACTACTCCACTGTGTGTTTTAGTTTAGTAGTACTACATGAATATAATTAGCTATTATAAAACTAGACAAATTATGCATTAGTAGATATTTGCAGAGGGAGAAAGAGATATGATGTGCTAAATGCCCCCCCTGGGTGGGGTAGAGGAGAGAGAGGGACAGTTCTGCCATCTGTGTGTGACAGACTGAAACTGATACCCCCTCCTCTGGTTACTCACACTCTTCTTATCGCATATCGGTATACACACACACTCACACACATACATCACAACCCCATCACAGCAGGTGGTGACAGAGGAGGTGTGAGCAGCGCTTGGCAGCATCTAACAGGGACAGCCCTCACGTGACTCACACACACAGATACACACACAGTTGATAAGTTGTGCTTGTTACACAGCTACATCTGTGTGTGTGTGTGTGTCCTATAGATTTTTCATACAATCTTCCTACTAGTTAAATCGACAAAGCTCAGTCTGTTTGTGTTACATAAAATCAGCAAAAGAAGGAAAAGTGTGAATTGTAGAAACTACAAAATCTGTGTTCTCAGGCAGTGTGGTGGTTTCTCATGACAAAATCTTCCCAAATATAGACTTGTAATCATAATGAGTGTCCGCTTTGTGACAAAGATCAGTGCAGTCCAAATCTTTTTTGTCAATATCATGTTTCTCTGTTTCTGTCTGTCCTGCAGAATGTGACAAGTTGAGGAAAGATGGTTTCCGGAGCTCTCAGTACTACTCTCAGGGTCCCATCTTTTCTGACCCTGCACAGTCCACCAGCAGCCTGCAGGATGATGAGGATGATGACAATGATAAGAAGGTACACATACGCACAAACACAGCACACAAATACACACACACACACACACACACACACACACACACACACACACACACAACTGTCCAGGTGTAAGTACATACAAGTGCAGTACTTGTGTGCACAGCAGTGCTTTGCAGTCTAGTGCTGATTCAGCAGCATGGCAGCTCACCTCCAGTGATTCAAACAGTGTCAGTCTGCCCTCCAGTGGTCTGAAATGAAACTGCATGTTTTCCTCAGTCTTAAGTTTACTCAAGTTACTTCTTTGTCTCCCTTCTTGACTTTATGTTCTAATTTATTTTTTACAGATAGAATTATCAGCTTTAGGTCTGGAAGACTTTGGAAATCACCCTTGTATAGTCATTGGTTTAGGTCAAAAACAAAAATATTTTTATTGAACCAGTTTTTGCCAGTAAGTTCTTCCTCTCTGGTTGACATTGTGCTAATAGCTAATCAGTAGTAGCTTATTAGGATTAATGGGACATAGAGAACCAGCACTAAGCTAACACTCACATTTTGTTATGACTATCAGCATGCATCATGAAAAAGTAGAGTTGAATTGAATGTTTAACTCACTCTGCAATCATTTTTCAGGCAGAGCTAAATATATAGAAAGAATAAATACTTGGCTTGGCTTTTGTTGTTTTTCCATTATACTTGTTATTCCTTTACACTTGGTGGGGCTGTTGTATGTCTAATGTCTCAGTACTGCAATTTCATAGGAGGGTGATACATTAGAGAGGCAGAAAAAGAAAGAGACAGAGATGAAGAAAAGAGACAGTTATTTATTGCTCTGTCTGACAGACCATTAGTGTGAAGTTAAGTGTAAATGGTTTGACAGCCAGATATACCTCCTCTCCTCTCCTCATTTTTATTTCTCACACACAGTGTGATATGAGGGGTCCTGAAAGGGTCAGAGGGTCTTTCACAGTTATTATTAGGGTCTCCTTTGTCCTCCAGAGGCCCTCGTGGCCAGCCGCTCGTTTCATGCCTGGCCCGACCTTCGACCTTTATAACATGCTGTTGTCTTTCTAAACTGTTGATTCCCATCTCTCGTTATTTGTCTTTCTACTTTCTGCACCCTCAACGTCCTTCTCTTCAACCCGAGCCAATCCCCTCCTCCTCTCTGCCTTCCTTCCCCCTTCCTCTTTTCCGCTGTTTGTCCCCCTTCCCCTCTCTTCCCCGTCACTTCCTGTTGTCTTGAGGCCAGTGAGCCTAACTTTGCCTGACAGCAGCCTCAAAAGGAGAAACAGGGCTCCTGGTTGAGCCACAATGATGCAAAACAACAAGCCATGTTTACAACCAAACTATTGCTGAGATCCTTTCTTTACACCCCCCCCAAGAATCAGAGATTCTGAACAACGTTATTCCAGCAATTTTCAATCCACCAAAATCACATTGAGGATTTCCCACCAGCCGTTTTTTTCAAAGTGGAAAAGCTCAACCTGTTCCACATGCAGCCAGGCAAATATTGGGTGATGCAGTGAAAATGAAAGATTAACAATTCTGCCCCTGGAATTGCTTTATAATCAGAATTAGGATTGTTTGTTCTCTTTTTCATTCCTTGGTTCTATTATCTCTCTCTCCCCTCTTCCCTGTCTCTTCTACTCTTTCACCTTTCCTTTCTTGCTGTCTCTGCTCTCTTTCCATTCCCTTTTCTCTCTCTTTGCTCCAAGTTTTACGTCTTGTTAACCCATTCTTCCTCTTTCTCTAATCTAGTCCACAGCTTCATCAGCAGAGGACAACAAATCTCAGCTCTCCATGAGGCCCCAGACCCCACTGGGAGGGGGTGAAGGAGAGGAGGGGTCCGAGGTTGACGGACAGGTGGTATGGAACAAGGCCGCAGCCCTCCCCACCCCAGAGGAGAAGATGAGGCAGACAGCCAAGGCCGTGCCCACAGACATAGTTGCCATCAATGTCACAGGTATGACCTATTGGCAGCCGCAGTCATCCAACCATTTTGTCCATCTCTCTATCAGTAACGAGTAGCGAGCAATCGCCATCAGTGTTGGTAGTGGAAAACAAATGTCATGGTTCTCTAGTTCCATACTGAATAGCAACATAGAAAGATCAAACTATTTTGAGTTTGATCTGGTCTCATTCATGCCCGATGTCTATTTTGTAATATTAACCCCTCACCACCAATTACACATTTTGTTTTGTTTGTCTTAAAGGAATTTTCTGACATTTTTGTAAATTTGCTTGATTTCTGTTTTACAGAAAGTTAGATGAGAAGATCAATATCAATTTCATGTCTGTGAGTTTAATACAGAGATGGCTCCATCATACTTAGCCTAACTTAAGACAAATTCCGGAAGCAGGAGGAGACAGCTAGCCTCCTCAAAGACGAAGAGTTTACAGCCATGCTAGCAACTCTTAGCAGGTATAATGTTTACAATGTTTACCATCTTAGTTTAGCGTGTAAGCATGCTATTATTTGCTAATTAACACTAAACACAAAGTACATCTGGGGCTGATGGGAATGCCATTAGTTGTGCAGGTAAAAGTATAGGACAAATTAAAATTTTGACCTGATGTTGGCACTAGATGAAAAGCCAGTGGATTACCAAAGTTATTATGATTGTCAAGACATTTCACTAACAGCCAAAAATGTCAAGGGATCACCAAAGTTGATAGGACCACAAATGTATGTACAAAATCTCTTGGCAATCTATCCAATACTTGTTGATATATTTCAGTTGGACCAAAGTGGTGGACCATTGCCTTCCATAGAGCCATATTGCTAGTGTGGCTAATAAATACATTTAAAAAAAAAACCTTACAATAATTTAAAAACTGCCATATTACCATGTCAAATCTTGTGATTTTATTGGTCTTTTTGTCTAATTCTCAGTAAGGCAGCAAAAAAGGGAATGAGCCAAACAAGCAAAATGTCAGTGTCCCTTTAATCAACCCTCTGTGGATAAGTGGATATAGACCAATCGATTACTGTATCCAGTCATCCACAGAGGAAAAAACTGTATGTGTCAGTCATGGATGTCTGCCTCTCCTCCTGCACCTCTGTATATTCTCCACTTCCTTCATGCTTCTTGGAGACTGACCTTCACCTTCCTTTATGCGTGTGTGATTGAGGGTTTGCGTGTGAAAATTGTTTGACAGCTTATCCAAGGGTCAAGGCTTTTCACTGACTTTATGTCAGATCATGGGCACGTCTGACAGAGGACCACTCGTACACAGCAAAACATGTCGATGCATTTCCCTTGTTAGCATGTGACATTTTTCAGTGCTATCTGACACACACAAGCTACACACATACATATAGATGCAACATCTCATTCAGCCAGTTCTGATGATTAATATATTACACTGTAGCTTGTCTTTCATTCATAAGACATAATGATATAGATATCTTGTATGAGGTCTAAAACAGATGAACAACAGCACAAAGACTCCAAAAAATCACAGTTCAGTATCAACATCCAAATTTTGCTGTTGTCAAGGCCAATATAACTGCAATCCTGTCGTCCTTTACACACTAATGAGTGCTTAATGTGTTCCCACTCTGCACAAATCACTGTTGACTTCATCTCCTGTCACTTTAGATTACTGTGAAAGAGAGTAAAACACACACACACTCATACACACACACACACACAGAACCAGAGAGAGATCAGGGACTTTTCTTTCACTTTGATGGGGAATGTGATAGACACTATCTGCCCTCATACCAATTTCTATTTCCCTAACGCCTGCAGGCTGTCACCAGCTAGCCAAATAGAAAGAAGAGCGGTTCCTAGCGAGATATTGCTTTCCTTCAGGGATACTGGACAGAGTGAGAAGGAAATTGAGAAGAATGAAAGACTGTGTGTGTTTGCTTCACTGCATATCTGTCCTGTGCATGTGTGTTTTTGTTATAAGAGCATGCTGTCTACATCTCACATATCTTACATGTATGTTTACAACTCAGTTACTTATATTCAGAGTTGGAAACCATCAGCCAAAAATTAAATGAAAATGAAATTTTTGCCAGAGCCTTTTTGATCAGCCAGTGCTTCGAGCTAATGATTAAGCTTGGCTAGTAAATGAGTGAAAATGGCTGGTAAATTTTGTCAGATTTTAGGCACTTTGGCTGATGGAGGGAAAAAAAGGGTCAGGTCACCCAAATGACAGAAAAACATTTTCTTGCTTTCCTCTAGTGGTATAATGCAATACAGATACTTTTGGTTGTATTTGCCCAAGTTTAGCTATTTGCCTCTGAGTTTTCTTCCTCCACCCCAATAAATGGAAAGTGAATGGAATTTTATTTGTGACACTTGCAGCATTGAACAATTACATGAAAGAATCAACAGCAACTTGTTTTTCTAGAAACATGTCCATGCAGACCGCATTGTACTAGCAGTTTTTAGCAGTGCTGGAACGATAAATTGGCCAGTATATTTAGTAACAGTGCCATTGTTACATAGTTTGACCACCAGGGAGCATACGTTTTTTTCTTTCTGAACTGTAAAATGTCACAATAAAAAAAAAAATAGTCGAAGGGATCCACAACAAGATTGTTTGATTACGTTATGAGTTTATGTTAAGAAAGTTACTATCGGCCAATTTCTCATTTTTGGATGTTTTAAACTCCCAAATATATCGGATTGGCCTCAAAAATCTAGTATCGGTTGGGCTATAATTTTCTGTGGAATTACTTTTTAGTCCCTATGAAAACTGTTCATGGTGTGTTCTGTTGATTATGTAGAGTTACAGAGACACTCTTTCTGTCAAGATGCTGATGTTAAAATTTTAAAATGCAATTTCACAATGCTGTGAGCATCACAAATAGGTTTCCATTCACCTACATTGGCAACAGAAAAGACAAATATCTCAAAATCTGGGCAAATATAACCAAAACTATCTGCATTGCTAGATACCACTAGATGTAGGCGAGAAAAAGTTCTTTTTTTAAAATTTAAAATTGAACTGACCCTTTAGGTTTCTTCCCCTGTTGATGCTGCATGTTCAACTTAAAATTAAAAACACTTTCTGCATGTTGTTGAGTTTGTTCCTTCCAACTAACCGACTGCTGTTTGCCTGTGTGTCCGCCTGCCTTGCTCTCGCCCTCCCGGCTACCAGGGGCAGTGTTTGACCGACAGGCGAGCATCCGGCGCTCCCTCATTAACACTGACACCGTGTCCCGCCGGCCCAAGAAGGTCAAACGCAGAAAGACTATATCAGGGCTGCCTGACAACATCAACCTGGAGCTAGGTATGGATGACTGTGGGGCAATATGTTGCCCTCTACTGTCCACAGACCTGTACCAACACTCTGGACAAGCATCCCTCCTTCTCTCACTACTTCCTATAACCTAACTCTCTATGGCTTTATGCTTTTATCAAGAATAACTGTATACATTGAGTGGAATATTAACTCACCCCACCAGTACTGTAACTCATATTGAGAGGGAGAAAATGACACATGCAAGTCCACAGTGTTGGATCAAGGCCCTGCAGTTGTTCAGTCTTTCCCTGTTTCCATTTTACATACCATGTGTCCTCATTTGCTCTCCTCCACCCTGTTTAACTGTATCCACAGCCAGGAACCAGTTATGAAATCCTTTTCAGTAGTTTTGTGGTTTTAATTTTGCCCTTCCTTTCCTCCTCTAGAAACTTTTGCCCTCATAGAATCTCAATTTAGATTTTGTCTGTTGGAAAATCATGTCACACAGGAGAAGTTAAATGCAGGGTTTGCCATTCAAATACGTATTGTGCCATAATCCTTCGGGGTCAACTTTCTGCAGTCCCTTTTCTGTGAATTGTGTGTGTTAATTGTGTGTCTGTGTCTGTGCCATAATCCTGGGGCCATATTGATAATCTTGCATGTGTGTCTTGTACTCATGTACTGATTATGAGATAATGGGCCCCTGATCATGGACACCTATAAGGCCCCACAACCCTCTTCTTTTGCCCCTGTCATCTATAGACTATATGATCCCCAAACCCTCCAAACAGATGAGGGCTAAATAACAAATATGAAGGTTCAGAGGCTGCTAAGGTACCATTGGTTACTCAGCTGAGCTGGGTGTTAAGCGAACACTAAGCTTACTAAGCTGACACTGTGGTGATGGCACTGCATGGCTGATGTTTATTTACACTGCTGCTGTAGGATGGCAGCAGCGTTTAAGGAGAATGTCATTTCTCTGTCCGATAAGATCACCAAGGCTGATAGGAAAAGAGCTTTAAAGTCTGGTTAGTGCCCAGCTGACGACAGCCTCTGAATGTCATGATTACTGGGCCGAGGTAATTGTCCCAGTGCTTCATCCCTCTCTCTCTTTGCTCTAGAGCTGCCTGCAAAGTAGACCTGCAGCTTAATCTATCGCAGCAGCAGCCAAGCTGTCACTCCAGCTTTTAGCAAAGGAGGAAGAGAGTGTATGTATGGTTTAGAGAGAGCGAGAAGGAGGAGAGAGAGAAGAAAGGACGCACGAGTGTGTATGTTTTGGAATACAAGCATCAACAGGAGAGCCACCACAGATGGGAGACACACTACACATCCTCTCCTGCTTTACAACTCATTCTTCAAATTGTTTGTTTACTAGCTGGTATGTTCGGTGTGTGCGTGTGTGTCGTTGTGATATCTGCATTTCTGTGTGTCCTTGCCTCTATATCTATCTGCATATTCTGTATGTTCTGTCCTGTATGACAATGCATGATCATGTGAACATTGTGTATGTTTACGTCCATGTATGTGTTTGTTTGTTGGCTACCAAATTACCTTACCAGCTGCCTGTCCTGAACCCCAGCAGACTATTTGCTTTTCTATCAGACTGAGTCAGAGCCAGAAAAGGAGAGGAAGCATTGTAGGGAGTCTCTCTGTCTTCCCTCATATCCTTTCCTCCTTAATGAAGAAGACCAGAAGTTATCAACGCATGAGACAGGGTTACAGCAAATCTAATTAATTAGCTTCCCCCTGACCACAGTTTATGTGACAGTCCAGCCAAAGGAGCAAGAGGCACTGTGGCTCAAGACGTTATAGAGAGGAAAGGGTAGTGGAGCAAGAAGAGAAAACAAGAGATATTTTTGATCAATCATATGTTTATCTTATTTTCTTTTTTCCTTTGACAACAGCAAAAGGACACGGTGGAGAGCTCCGGCCGCATTCCATGTTCATCCCGGGACAGTACTCCACCTTGGGCAGAGTTGGGAGTGTCAACTCAACGCTCCGACGTTCACAGACCAGAGACTCCAGCTGCCAGACAGAAGCAGTGAAGATTGTACCCCCGTCCATGAGAAGAATTCGGGCTCAGAGAGGACAGGGAATTGCTGCTCAAATGGCCGGCATTTCTGCTTCCTCCTCAACAGGAAGTATATCCATCTCGAGTAGTGACAGCTCTGGGATCTTGATGCTGCCACATCAGTTTAACAGAGATCCTTCCCGTTTTCACAGTCTGCCCCGACAGGGCGCCAGGGTGTCCCTCAGTGCTGACCCCATCTACAGTAGCACCCCCATCAAGTCAGAGGAGCAAACTACACCTCAGAGGCAGATTGGAAAGCTGCAGGTTGACGATACAGTGGTGCACATGAGAAATGCCCCCAGGACAGGCACTCTGCCCAGGCCCAAGTCTCAGGAGGTGAGGGGGACACAGGCCAGTGATTGGGGTGGTGGTCCAGCATGTGTGGTCTCTCCACATGCTTCCTATTCCACCTCACTCATCCCCAATGCCACCCTATCTAGCTCCTCTGAGGTCATTGCCCTCAACACCTCTGGTCAGCTCTCCCACTCCCCAGCCTCAGCTTACCCCACAACTCGGCCGCTCAGTCTGGCCCGCTCCACCAACACTGACCCCCAGATCTCCAGTCCAACAGCCTTTAGCCACAGCTCCACCTGCCCAACCTTGGCCACTTCTACCCCCACTCATACACCACAGGATGGTGGTCTGGTAGTGGCAGCACCTGCTAGCGAGTCAGGGCACTCAGACAGCAGTGTACACAGCCACAGCACCTTGGCCCCCACGCCGCCTTCATGTCTGCCAGAGGAGCAGTGGATCTACGACACACCAGAAAACGTGGTGATTCCACACCGCACCCTGACCTCCAGCTGCTCCACTCCTATAAACCAGCTGTATAGCAGCCTGGACCTCTCCTCCAGGACCACTACTGACTCCAGCTCCCTCTATTCCCAAGACAATGATGGATACTACACCTCCATGCACATGGATTCAGGCCTGCGTTCTCGTAGCCATGGCAGTGGGCAAGGTGCAGCAGCTGGACGGGCCACCAGGCACAGCATGTACGAGTGCCGTGAGATGGCCAATGAGGAAGACTCTGGAAGCTTGTACAGTGATCGCTCTTTGTCACGCAGCATCTCCCTCCGCAAGGCCAAGAAGCCTCCGCTGCCCCCAGCTCGTACAGACTCTCTTAGACGCAAGCCTGGTGCGAAAAAGCCCCTTGGAGGTGTTAGCGCCATCAGCGGCATTAACGAGCCAAATGGAGCCATGCTCAATGAGACTCTAATTGCCAGCTTGCAGCAGAGCCTACAGATGGGACTGAGAGGAAGGAAAGAAAAAGGGGCTTCACCGTCTTCACCCTCTCACAGCCCAAGCAGCGACTATGAGGATCCTTGGATGCTAAGGCCACGCAGTCAGAGTAGCATCAGTGCAGGTAGCTCTGCAGCATCACTAGTAACTAACGCCAACTGTGGCGGTGTGTCTAATGTATACTCGCTATGCCATGTGACACCTGCTCATAGTGAGACCAGCAGCTTGCGCTCGGACTATGCTGATTCCTGGGGCTACTACGTGGACTATCCTCGTAACCATGGAGACCAGAGGGCACAGACCCCTCCGTCTCACGCCATAGATAACATGTCGGCTGGGGCTCGCCCAGGAGAATTACAGAATGGAGGGGAGATTCATAACAACAGCCAGGCCCCTAGAGCTCCAGGCCAGGAGGGAGGGGTGGCAGTGAAGCCCAAAACGTCCACCTCCTCACCGGACAGGTTGCACAGACTGACCTCCCCATCTAGCGGCTATTCTAGCCAGTCCAACACGCCCACAGCTGGAACCCCAGTGCCCTCGTTCGTCAGGTCTATGTCTCCCTCGGGCAGCCGGCCCAGGCCCAAAGTGCCTGAGAGGAAGTCATCTCTCCTCTCCTCTGTATCCATGTCCTCCTCTTCCACCTCCCTTTCCTCTAACACTTCAGACTCACTTAAAAGCTCTGGACCTCCTCCTCCACCACCTCCACCCCTGCCCCTCTCCTCCTCTTCAGCTCCCAACACCCCTCTCAGCCCACCTCCACCCTTCCCTCCCCCTTTACCGCCAAGTTCCAGTGCAGGCACTTCTCCGCCAGCTCCCCCGTTACCAACCACTCCACAGGATCCAGCTCTGAGTCAACCCCCTGCTTGCTCCACCTCCCCAGAATTCCCTCCTCCTCCATCCCCTGAAATGCTAATCCACCCCAGTTCATCCTTCAATGGGAGCTTCAGTCCTCCCCCTCCACCTCCCCCTCCTGTCCCCTCCATGGGGCCACCTCCACCTCCTCCACTGCCTGCTTTTGTCTCACTTTCCTCCTCCCCATCTTTTGTGAAGGCAGTGAAGGATGCCCCTAAACCAGCTCTTTCCAACAGCCCTTCAAAGTCATCTAAGCCCCTGATCACCCCGTTTGCACTGCAGAGTGTTCAGCTCCGCTCTGTTAAACGGCCAGAGAATGAGATTAACTGCAAATCAGACCACACCAAAGCTCAGGAAACAGGGATGGACCTCCTTCAGGGTCTAAAGCTCCAGACCCTGGAGAAGTCTCACTTCCTGGAGCATCCCACTGTGTTACCCCTGTCAAACTGCTCCGAAGAAGAAAATTCACGTAACTCCTCACCATCACCTGTGTCAAAGCTCTTAGAAGAGTTGTCTTTAGACTGCAGTATCATCGATTACACACCAGATACTGCTGTCATAAATGGAAAAGCTAATGATCAGAGTTACTTTCTCTTAAACGGAAAAGAAAAAGTTGAAGGGGAGGAATCATTGCCCAGTCCCCCACAGAGCTCCCAAAGCTCTCCTGCCAAACAGAAGCCCCCAGCAGTCTCCAAGAAACCTAAATTCTCTTTTCTCCCGCCATTTAGCCCCCAACTACTCAATGAACAGGTTCCATCTCAGCACGAGGATAAAACCAGCCTGTCACAAACAGAAGACCAAGTAGATGCGCTGCTAAGACAAATAAAGGAAGAGGAGAAAGAGAGTAAAAGTGAGCAACAGGAGGAAGAGGAAACTTCAGAGAGCTCTGAGCCTCTCGCAGAGAGCAGAGACACATCCATAGTAACCCAGGACGAGTCCTATATCTCTGCTTCTGCCAGCCAGCAGGCAAGCCTTGACCATGGATTGTGTACCAATGGAGAGGCTCATGAAGAGGGAGAGGAGGAGGAGGGAGATGGAACAAGTAGCACGACTGGATCCATCAGCTCTAAGGAGGACGACACTGGTGAGTCTGACTGAAATTTATTGTAAGGCGGTTTTCATGTTTTTTCCCCCACTGAATCAAATTTAGAAATATACAGAATTTGCTAAGAGAGAACACTAGTTTTAGATGGTTTCAGTCAAAACCTTCATTTACTTATTAGTTAAGGCCATTACCATAATCCTATATGGTTAGTAGTGATGCTGCTGCCTGCTAGCTGTGTGGCCAGCTCCTCAGGCAGCTGTGAAATTCATTTTGCCCTCCGAAGCAAAGGATCCAAACTTGAAACCACAAGCTTTTAAAGGTATGAAAACTGTGAAAAGAGCAGAGGAGAAACGGCTTATCACTGGGACAGCACTGCTGCAGCCTCCTGAATTCATCCTCTCTTACTCTCTCTTCTGCTCATCCTTCTATATTTCATATGCAGAGATCTCTTGTGGTTACTGTCCCTTCGTTTTTCCCGCATTGCTTTTTCTCTGCCCCCCAAACCACACACCTCAGCCTCCACTGTCTACTCGACTCCCATCCACCATCCATCCTTATTTCCAAATATCCATTTTTGCCTCTCTGCTTTTTCCTCTTCTTTAATGTTAATCTCTCATCCTCAGTCAGCCCCTCTCTCATTCTGTCTTGCTCCCTATCTATCCCTTCTTCTCTCTCCGAGGTAAGGGAGGGGGGCAAGTGTCCCAGGGGAGATGCTTTTCGTGTTTGGAGGGAGAGGGGGGAGGGGCTGCATCGTATCAGAGGGGAGGGGAGCAGATCTGCTAAGGGGATGAAGGGGAGGATGGGGAGAGCGTAAAGTGAGACTGCCTGCAGCGGCTCAGGCAGTCGAAGCGCAGACTGGAGTGCGGAGGTTGAGAGGAGGAGGAGGAGAATGAGGCTAAACTAGAGAAGAAAAAAGGAGAGGAAATCTAGAGACAAAAAGAGAATGTAAGAAGACAGTCCGGCACCTCCTCCGTACCACTTCAGATTTTATAGGCAGCCAGGTTAATGCGACGGGATGGTGGATTCCTGAGTGTGTGCATGTGTATGTTGTATGGAGTAGACCTGAAGTATGTGTGTTTACTCTTCTTTAACTGTGTGTATGTAACTTGTATGTTTCTCTGTCTCAGGTGACGTGTTCGACTCCAGTACGGCTGAATCGTCTCCGGCCCCGTCAGCCAACGGGGCCTCCGAGGAGAACATGGTGACCCCGACTCCCTCACGGGCCAGAACCACTGAGGACCTCTTTGCCGCCATTCACAGGTACCATGATGCATTTCTCTCTTTTACGCCTCTTGTCACTCCTTCATCTGCTATTACTCCAACTTCTTTGCTCCTCACCTGCTTCAACTCTTGATATATAATTTATTACACTGAGCTAGGGAGCTTTTTCCTCTAGTGCTCTAGTCATTCCGTTTATTTTTCTCTCTATCTTCCCCCTCTTTCTCTGTCAGCATCTCATTCCCTCTTTCTCACCCCCTCATAAACCACAGCGTATCACCCTGAACTCCAAGCTCCTTCAACCCATAATTTCTCATCTTTCTTTCTTCATCCCCCTGCTCTCATCATCCTCTCCTTCTCCTCCTCTTCCTCTTCCTGCCCTCCACCTCTCAGTCATAACTTTACCCAGCACTGTCCCATCTGCAAGCCTACACATCTGTCAAATAGTTGGTCTCTGGAGTCTCCCAGACAGAGTGGCTTTTTCTGTTCCTGGTCAGTGAAGGGACTGATTCAGGGCGCAAAATGAGTCGAATGTCTATCGAGGCATCTGTGATAGTGTAGTCATATTATCGTTGCTCATTCTTAGCAGGAGAAAAAAGGCGGTTGCTTCATCCATTATTTAACTACTTGACACCTTCTGGTCCTAATCTAGGTTAGAGGCCACCGGAGAGATTTCTCTCTCTCCAGCTCTGCGGTCTCTGACATATATTGCATACGTGCTCCCGTGCTTCAAGGGGAACATACATAAATTTCTCATGCAGCCCACCAGTTTGTGTTTCACGTTCACGTGCAGTGGCAGTCGGAGTTCTTGAGCATCACAGGATTTCATTTCACAGGATTTATTTCTGCTGGCGACAGATTGTCGATGTATTTATGGTGCACAC
Source organism: Siniperca chuatsi (assembly GCF_020085105.1). Taxonomy (NCBI): domain Eukaryota; kingdom Metazoa; phylum Chordata; class Actinopteri; order Centrarchiformes; family Sinipercidae; genus Siniperca; species Siniperca chuatsi. The sequence continues at coordinate 15,625,828 of NC_058057.1, forward strand.
GTCACGTGTGCAAGTGCGATTTATTGTGCAGTTTAATTAGACGTGAAGATTGTGTAAGCATGTTTGCGTAAATCTGTTTGTTTACCACTTGCTTTAATGCTCTCCTCCTCCATTGCACCTCCTTAGTATAGAACATTTAGAATCATTTTATAGATTTTTGATAAGTGGGAATAGTGGGAAGTGATGACGGACTCCTGGCAGTGCTGTCAAAATGAGAGAAATCAACAACTGCGAAGGAAAAGCAAATTAACTCAACTCACATAATCACATGCACAAATTATTTTTGTTTATTTGGCTCTTAATATCATATCTGTCATCAAATTAAAATCCATTTGAGAAATTTTAAGTTGGGTACATTGCTTTGAAATATCCAGAGATGGATATCAAGTAACATTTTTCAATTAAAAAAATGTATATATGTTCTACTTTGTAATGCAATCCTACAAATTCATATACTTTGTTTTTGATAGTGACTTTCTTGCACCAGTGCTGTTTACCCAACTGTTCCTTCTTCACCTCTCTGACACATTTCCTCTCCCCTTTTCACCTGTCCAATACCTTTGCTTTTCACTCTCATTTCACTTCCACATTCTCTGTCTTCTCCCTCTCGCTCTCTCTGGGCAAACAGAGTGTGATGAAAACCTTGAATGAAATGCCTTCACAGCTGCAGCAGGAAATACAACTTGTCTGGAGGGAGATCCTCCAAACCAAATGTAATACAGCCAAGAGAAAGAAATCGATCAAGTACTCAAGTTGTGTCTTATATTGCAGCCTTGTTTACCTCTATAACTGAGATTGGTGTCACTGCCTTTCCAGTGTGGCCATATGTTTGTCAAATTAACAAACTGTCAGTTCAGTATGGAGCTATCGTGGTTGATTGAATTCAGGTGTGTGAGTGTATGCACGTGTGAATGTGTGTGAGAAAAGTCTTATGTAATGCTGATGGGCTAATGTGGCGAGGGAGCTCACAGGGACGACGCTAGATGGAGGTTGAATTTAGGGCACAGACACATATTTTGCAGTCTTTCTGAACCCAAAAGCAGACTGAGATTCTCTCACAAACCATTTATATCCTCTAGTTCTCCCTCTCATTTGACCTTCACAAGTATATTCTCTACAGGTTATTTGTCCGTTATGGAAGAATTTCTTTCTGTAGATCTAATCTGATTGTGTCTCACTGCTCCTTTTACTTTTAGCATTACATCGCTCTCCCTTATCACAGAATCTGTATTTTTCATGCCTTTAATCATCTCTGTCTCCCCTCTCCTCCTCCCTGTGCAGAGGGGGCATGCAGTGGGTGGGTTCATCCATTCTAGAGAGGTGCGAAGTGGCAAGTAGCCCTTTCCCTTTTAATTAGCAAGCCTTGCTACTGCCCTCCCGATGATGCTACCTTTGGATTAGCAACAGTAATCCCAGAGTGCAACCCTGTGGACCACAGATTAATAAAGATGTTTCCCTGCTAGCCCTAATCCCCTGTATTCTGCCTGTTGCAGCTTTATTGCTATGTTTTGGTGCAGGAGTGATAGACAGTGTTGGCTGAGTGGTGCAGTCAACCACTCTGATACCCCCTGCTGAGTGGAGGCTGAATTGTCCTTGTGTGATTACAACTGCTTTGGGCACTTTTCCCAGTTTGTTTTTGATTAATTTCATTGTGCCGAGTCTGAGCTTTGCAGAGTTGCAGCATCTGCAGCTTTTCTTGTAAAATCTCTGCAAAATTGGATTTCTTTAACAAAAATGTAGAACCCTTCTTCTCATTGCCCTCCCTTTCTTGATTTGAGCATCTACGCCACTCAATGTTCCTCATTGTTTTACTTCTTCAAGATTCGTGCTGTGACGCATGATTGCTGGGGGCAGTGCTGACATATGGCAAATTTGGGACAAAGATTTGAGGCGTGTAGGCCAAGTATTTTAAGTGCAATCTTTGTTCTTTTTTAATTTTTTTTTAGCTACGACAACATGGAAACATTCACAAGGCTGGGTTGAGCAGTCTACCAAGGCTGCTTTCTGCTCTGTTATATGAAATCCCATATGCTGCAGCCTAACTTCAATTTGAATAATTGTATTTGATGTCATTGTTTTTCTGACAAAACTGCCCCCAATCAGTTCTCTAATTTAATTATTAAATTATTTTACTTTTGACAATTCATTAACCCTGCTTGTACTCACTCACTCTGAAGAATTTCTACAAGCATGTCACTAATCCGGTTATCCACATCTTACCCTAGGTCAAAGCGCAAGGTCCTGGGTCGCAAGGAATCTGAGGAGGACAAGTCCCGGGCTGGGAGCCACCCACAGTCTCCACCCGTCACCCCCACAGGCATGTCCCCAGGGACGGTGTCCTCCTTGCCTCGCCAGGCAAGCTCCATCCAGCGAAACCTCCGTAAGTCCTCCACCAGCAGTGACACCTTCAAGGCCCTTCTCCTGAAGAAGGGCAGCCGCTCAGAGACCAGCTTCAGGATGTCGGCCACTGAGATGCTTCGCTCCACTGACCCTCGCTTCCAGAGAACACGCTCCGAGTCAGATATGGACACCCCTGCTGCTTCACCCTCCTCACCGACGGCGCCACACAGCCCATTAACCTCCCCCGGCCGTGGTAAGAGGGCAACAGATGAGTGGAACCGCTACGAGGCCTTTTCTCTGTCCTCGCCGACTTCGTCCTTTTCAATGAGCGGGTTAAAGTATGGGCGCTCACGCACGCCGCCTTCTGCTGCCAGCAGCAAGTACAACGCACGCAGTCGAATCCTCAGCAGCCCAATGACAGTAATTTGTGAGCGTGAGGGGGAGCTAGCAGAGAGCGAGTACGGAGACACTGCAGAAGGTCTGTCTGGACCCACGGCCCAGACTCTCCCTGTGCTTAAAGACTCCAATGGCACTTTATCTGAAGAGAGCCGAAGTTAAAGAGCAAGTACGGCCCCTTAGATACAGGGAGATAAAATCACTCTTCATAACCAGGTAGGGGGACAGGAAGAGAAGCCAATAGAAGGCCCTCTAGAGACACCTTCCTGAGCCCCACCCCCTCTGCGCTGCCTCTGAGGGAGTGGACATGTCTTGTCCTGTTGTGAGGTCAGAGGTCGCTCCATCTTGGACAGGCTTAACTTAATCTAAAGTGGAAGACTGGTTCTGCTGGAGCTTTCACTCCCATGATTCTCACTCTCTCCTTCGTTTGGTGACTCACCCTTTGTGTTAAAAGAATAGTGTTTCTTTTACGCCTGGTGTTCTTAGTTTGTTTTCCATTTGTTTTGCTGTTGTTTTTTATACTTTATCTTGTCCATAACACGCAGGAACCCTTTAGTTTCTTTGAATGACAAGGTTAAGATGGCAAACTAAGGTGAATTGAAGGAATTGAAAAGTCACAAGTTGTTTGCTTAACTTGCTGCTGTGGTGCTATGTAGCTAGGCAGTTGGAAAGAGTGAATCTTCTCAGCTTCTGCATCTCTACTGGTGGCTCTGGAAAGTGTTTGAGAGCACCATGGTTTGCAAGTGTTGGCTTCAAACAGCCCATAATATTGTGGAAAGAATTCGAGGACGTGGTACAACAGACAGCTCCACGGTACAACTTCATCTATGGTTATTGCCAGGTTTTGCTTTCTGCTCTTAGGTCAGTGGTTTTGCTTGCAGAGCTGGTGTGTTCAGTGGTCCAGAGGAAGTGCAGAGGGCCCAGTGCTGCCATCTAGTGATGGGCAGGAAGTGAACAACTGTACTCTACGTTGAAAAGGCTCATAAAACTTCTAGTAATATGAATTTTAGTTTGGAGATTTTGCACTGTGCATAGGTCTTTTTCCTTGTTTGTGACTTATAAACTATGTTTTAAAGATTGTTTAAATAAACAAGTGATGTCATGTTTGGGGGTTAAGTATGAATCTATAAATGTAAAGCCAGAAATGACATTAGCAGAAAAACTTATTTTACTGTCCGGGTCTTTTAGTGATCATGTTGGCTACCAAAGAGCTGAAAAATTAACTGCTGGCTGTTAATCTGGATGTGAACACAATCTGAGAGTGTGATCGCTTGTCTTGACACCCATGCGTGTGGTCCAGCTGTTGCTAAGTTTGCTGAGGCCTACTAGAACCTTTTAAGGCTTATTATTTCTATAATGCTATTGACCTTTCTGCTAAGTTTATCCGTTTGCAGTTATATATGATTCTGTATGTAAATACATAGAGAAAGGAGTTCTAAGTAACATTTTGACTTATTTTTAAAGACTGTACATTTTTAGAGCCCTGCATTTGCTGGAAGGGAGTGGTTTCCTTTTTGTAGATTATTTATTTTCACATAGCAAGGCTGCAATACAGTGTCATGATCAGAGTCAACCAGCAAGGTGATGGAGGCACGGGGAAGGGTTAGTCCAAGGGCCGCATTTACTACGCTGATCCCACCAGACCATTTCTTTCTTTTAAAAGGTGCTTCAAAGTAAAAAATAAAATGCAATAATGTCAATATTTATGCTTAAGCCTTCTACTGCCCTTAATCTTGAGTATTGCAAAGCCCACGCTGGTGCTCACAGCTGAGTAAAGGGTCATAAACTGCGGTGACAGGCGTGAGACTTCATAACAGCCATAACACCCTGGTGGTTTAATCACCTGTGACCAAAGTGTATCTCCCAGCTCCCGCCCGGCCATGATTGACCACTTGGGGCCCGGGCTTGTCTCATGACAGGAAACGTCTCAATCGCAGAGAGCTTGTGAAAAGACGGGAGGACAGAAGAAGTGGGAGGGGAGCTGAAGGCAGGCTGCTAACGCTCTTGTGTATGTCTGTGAAATAAAAACAAGGTGATATTTAAAGAGTGGGTCTCTGTGTCATTTCTGTGTGTATGTGTGTGTGTGTGTGTGTGTGTGTGTGTGTGTGATTCACGGCCATCTGCCAAGCCCAACACCCCCAAATCACCACCTCATTAGCGCCGTCGCCATGGCACCCACACTCGTCTGTCATCTGGAAAGCTCCAGAGCCCCCCCACCCCAGGGGTCATCAATTATGTCTCCTTCTGGACATCCTGTTAGGACACACACTGAATCACAGGCTCAGCCCATAACAGACCTTTCCACTGACTTCAGAGCAGTGTTATATCGCTCCGACTGTCAGTCGTGGCCCACGTCTTAAGACTGAATACTGCATTCCCCGCAGGTCCTCGCTGCCTTTTCAACATGAGTTTGTGAGTGTTCGTTACCAAGGGCACAGAAACACTATTTACACTGAAGTCCCTCCACCGCCAATTCAGCAGTCACCTGCCCTCTGGCGCTGCACAGACAACGCTGTGTCCATCTGGCTGTCAGACAGAAATCAATACAAACTCCTCCCAGCCATAATCACACTATTGACACTTCAATTCTTTCCTTTTCCCTTATATCCAAGACAAGACACCAACGTATGAAGTGACAAATGAAACAGATCAACTGTATTGACTTGAGCACAGTGGGGAGTCCAGGAATAGAATAGTTATCACCTGTGTCTTTATGAATGACTCAGCCTGGGCAACAGGTACTGCTCCAATGATTGCGTCATAAAAAGTGAAATGCAATGGATGACATTTTTTCACACTTGTTTAAGGCCACATTATGGTTGTGAAAATAGAAAAAGTACCTGTTCGCTCAGGGAATTTAACGGACTGTTTCAGTGGAACTTAAGAAATAAAGACAATGAAGTGTTCACTGTTAAGATGACCTTTCTCAAGTAAGCGTCACGTCTCTGGAGCTTCAACATTTATTCAATTAATTGATCGAAAGGAAATAATCAGCAACTATTTTGATTATTGATTAATCATTTCACTCCTAGTTAAAGCAGAAATGCCAGAAATTGTCTCATTCCAGCTTCAGATGTGAGGATTTTCTGCTTTTCTTTGTCATATGAAATATATTTTAGCTTTGGACTGTTGGTCGAACAAAACAAGCAATCTGAAGACGTCACTTTAGGCTCTATGGGAAATTGTGATGGCCGTTTATCACTACTTTTAGACATTTCATAAACTAAAGAATTACTCGATTAATTGAAAATAGACTGATCGTTTGCTGCAGCCCTAATTTGAATAGTGTACTAAAATGAAAACTAATGGCAGCCTGGAAGGAATGAAATTAATATAAAAACCAGCTCTGGAAAGCAAGCAATCTAAATTGAACACACATCTAAAGAAAACAACCACTTACACACCTGCTGACACCTACAGTTTTGGCAATTAAGTCCGCATAATTTGCAATATGGGATGTGGGGAAAAACTGGAACCTTAATAAAAATACTTTTCACAAACAAAAAATGTTTCTTTCAGTTTCTCTCTGCCACCAGAAAATCGGTTTTGTCATGGTATTTTTACATGTCCTCCACATCAACTGTATCCTGACTCAACGTCTCCAGCAGGCTGGAGGGGGTAGATAAAATAAAAATATGTGACTGTGGTGTTTGGAATAAAACAGTGAGCCTCATTATACATTACCCATCCGCAGTAATGTTTCACCTCACTGAGCACAGCCAATGAGATCGATCCGACTGGTGAACTACAGATGAAGATGGAGTGTGTGTGTGTGTGCAGGGGATAAAAAAAAGACGTAATTTCTGCTGAGTGTCTGAACATGATATTGGGAACAATTCTGCCACAAATAAAAAGACTGACTCAGCAGACACGAACCTGACTGACGACGAGAGAGCGAGAGGAGAAGGTGACGGAGGATAAAATGCCAAAGTTTCATCCGGCTAATAAAAGGTCAGGATCATCAGCGGGTGGAGGACGGTCTGAACTGTATCCACTACAGATCAGATTAACAACTCACAATGAAGCTTTCTGCGGTTTGTGATTCAAACTACATTTTAAAAATCCCATCACGAAACGGGACGACAACAACAATTACAGTGAAGATGGAGGTAATAAAGGATCAGAATAATCAATCATTTGATGCTGAGTTATATTTATTATTAATAATATATTTTACATTCTTAAACATCATTTAAAGGCAAATTAATATCACCCATGATTTATATATCAGTGCAGTGGTTATGTCATCATTCCCATGTAGTATCCCTTCTTCAGGATTAAAAACACACAATTTTTAGTATATCATGAGCTATAAATATGAGTATTAATATGATTTAATGTATAAGAGGAGGTAAACTCATTAAAAAAGGCACAATGTTTATGTTAGCTCGTAAGTGTCACTCTTTGCCAACATCTTACACGCAACAAGCACCAGAAATGCTGGTAGATCTGAGCTTGAACCACACAGGCAGGAAACTACACGCTCATTAATTCATCAGGTTTTCTTGCAGAGACTTGAGCAATGCAGGTACAACTGGTCTGGATTTGCTATGACTCAGTCGCTCATCATAACGAGCGTGATGGCAGTGACGGTTAGTCAGGTCTGAGATCAGGCAAACTGAGATTTACCAACATTTTGTCAGACAGGCAGAGTCACCTTCACAGCACGACCACTGACAGGAGGAGAGAAACCTGCCATCAGGTGACCTACAAAGTTAAAGGACAGGTTCACATTTTTTCAAGTTTATTTTAAAACAATACTAGCATGCCCATTTGTACATTAAAAGCGTTACTTGTTGCTGTAATCATTCCTCCTGTCCGTACACAGAATAAGAACTGTGGATTTTGTCCCCCATCATTTAAGTTGAAATCAAATTAGGACGTGAGCTCTTTGCAGCCAGTATGGACAGGTGGAACAATTAAAACAATGTAAGCAATTAGCAATTTGCTCAAACAAAAGCTGGAAATTAGTGTACTTTCAACAAGTCATTTAAAAAAAAAAATAGTGGCAATAAGTACCTTTTCCAGAGACCCACCCACTTCACACCCATTCACCTCCAGCAAACAGCTCAAACCTCTGTTATAAATGTAAAAACGCACAAAGGTATGTTTATCCACTTGTTTTGGTCATGTGAGTGCATCCAGACATTCTGGAAAGAAGTTAATTCTGTGATCCAGGAGGTTACCAGCACACGGTTTACACCGTGTTTACACGGTCTACCTGTTAACCACACTTTGGAAAATCTTTTTGATACGGACACCAAATCTCTGTTAATAAAAAGTGTATCTTGCTGTGGTGGTCCACTTCGCAGATATCGTCTCTTCTCCCTCTGGACTTTAACCAACAAACTAGAAACTAAATTCTGAAATCTCTGGAAACCCTTTCATTCTTTCCTACAGACTCTGACTTTTTCCTGTTGTTGTTGAATAGTGTGTATGGGTTTATTCTTATTGATTTTTAAATTGTCATATTGTTGATAACAAGATGCACCAAATGAAAGAAAGGTTTCCTGACTACTTGGCTCCACCTGCTGGAAATATGGTCCCACTGTATCCAGTTTTTCCTCTAGGTTCATTTGTTAATGATGGCTTCTTAGAGCTCTTGTAATAATTTTTTAGGTCTCTTTATCAAGACTTTCAGACTATAATAGAGACTATAATTCAGTAACTTTTAGTCAAAGGAAATAAAGCAGAAAACTTCCATTTTATTCACCATACTTCTATAATAGTAATTATTTGTTTCTCTTTGGACATTGATTAATGCTGTCAAACTGTCTGAAATGTATCAAGTGTTATAAAAAGATCATGTAAAACTTTTCCTTCCTAAATGTGACTATTTTACAGTTATAGAGGGCAGAGTGTTGCGTGACCTTTAAACCTTCTACTCCTGCTCCTGCTCCTTCTTCAGGACCCAGACCTCGTTCCTGCGGTTGGTCAGTTTGAAGGGACTGTCATATCCAGCTGTGTAGAACGGTTTGTCGACGTATTGGACTCCGTCTCTCTGCAGGCTCTCCAGAAGTTTCAGGAGCTCTTCGCGCTTCAAATTCTCATTGGAGAAACCACCATATGTCCTGGAGGAAGGAACAAGAGAAGGATCTAAGATTAAGTTCTGCATATCAGGGATAAAGTCTTCATTTTATCAGTTCTCTATTAACTGTACTTTTTGTTATGTTATCTGCAATCAGTTGAAAATATTAGAGGGGTCATTTTTACACTTTTACACAATATCACCTTGAATGAGCAATTCAGTGTATATGTCAGTTAGTGCCTAGGTTGGACTCTACCTGACATAAGCTGTGAACTCTTTCCTGTGCTCCACAAACACCTCCGGGTCGCTCGGCTCCGGTGGATTGTCCTGATGCTCCTCTGGGATGTAGAAGGATACAGTGAACTGAGATTCACATGCAGGGCCAGCTCCAGGGTCCACGCGGCAGGTCACGGGGGCCGTCATCTCCACTTTCACCTCTGAGGAACAAGGAAATCAATACAATTCAGCTGTTGTCAGATGCACAGATATTACATTTTCTAAACAAACCCTCAGTTGCCAGCTGGTGGATCAAAACATCAGTACATAATGATACCTGAACAGATGGTGTACATATAACCGCAATGTGTGGCAGATGTGGAGGATTAAACACCAGGTTTACAGATCAGTCTCCTTACAGTGCAGACCTCAGTAGTCAACAGCACAAACCATATATATTCCCAGAAATAACGCTGGTGGAAACTGCTGAGTAAGACAAAGGCAGTGGTGCTGTTACAAACTGCTGAGCAAGAACTAAAGTGCACTTTTTCATTGACTCTTGCATTATTCATCGACTCTTTTGTATTCGCACCAGAGTTACCCATAAATTCATTCTGCAACATTTGAACATTATTAACATGACTGATTGTGTTTAATCCAGGTTCATTTTTTTTAGTACGGTTCATGGCTTAACATCAAGTTTCTTTACAACACCACAAAATAAAAGCCTCAAAAACACTTAATAAAGAATATTACAAGGTTCACAAAAAAATTTAAATTAAAAAAAGAAAAAAAAATCACCGTACATCCATGTGGGATTCCAGGAACGAAACTGATGAAACTCACTGTTGTGATTGTTGCCTTGAATGTAGTTGAAGAGCCTGCGGAAGCCAGTATTTATGGCTGCGTCGCACTGCATCCCACTCAGAGTGGTGCTCACCCACTTAGTGTCATGGTAGGTGCGAATCTCATAGTCTTGTCCCTGAAAAAGCACGCACATATGCAGGCACTGTTGATCATTTGTTTAAATAATCAATTAGTCACTGAATCAATAAAATGTCAGAAACTACGCCCATGTTACACCACATTCTATGAACTGATCAGCTGTATTGGCACTGCAATAGTCTTTACTACACCACAAACTGTATTTTGTTGGCTGTTACCAAAAACTATGACTTCACACTATTTAGATAAGTTGCATATTTTAATAGTTCTTACTACAAATGGTGACATTTTTGTGTTTACATGACATAGGTCACATATTTTAGTTAGTCTCAAATTGTTTTACTGTTTGCTTTACAGATGACTGACAAGCCAAGACAGTACAAATGCACTTTGATTTGCATGAACCTGTATGAAAGGTGCTATACAAATAAAGTTTGATCCATTGATATTTAGGTAGCTGTTACTACAAGTGGTGACCTCATAATATTACGATATGGTCACAGGACCAGTGATATAACACCACACTTTGGTCAACGCATGATTTATTATTTCTATTATTAACCCTGTAGCATAACAGAATCTAACAGGTCACACATTTTGGGGTAACACCGGTCACAATATGCCAAGGTGACATCTGCAAATGTCATGTTTTGTTCGACCAAAAGTCCAAAACCCAAAAGATACTGAATTTAAAGTGCATTAAATAAAGAAACGCAGCAAATTCTCACAGCAAATGTTTGGCATTTTAACTTGATAAATGATTAAGTGATTTTCAGAACCAATTAATCATCTGTTGATCGACTTTTCAGCACAACAGAAAACTTTGAAAAACGCCATAAGTTCCCAGTGTCCAAGGTGCCTTCCCCAAAATGTCTTGTCCTATTATCAATTCAAAACCCCAAATTATTCCATTTATGATATAAAAACAGAGAAAAGTAGCAAATTTGAGAAGGCGGAATCACTTCAAGTTTGGCAAAAATGCTTGAAAAATGACTAAATTGTCGACTAAACATTTCAGCACCACTTTAACTCACATGTCTTGTCACATGGCAGTGTGATAAACAGAACAGTCAACATCAGGCCAAAGGTTTAATGTCTTTTTATACAAGGTAATCTGGGAAACATTTACCTTTTTCTCATCTGCTGTGTATTTAGGATTCTGCAGTCCAGTTGAGAACAGAGCTTGTCCCACAGCTTTCAGCATGGTGTAAGTGTTCAAAACAGTCTCTTTAAAAGTAAAATAAAGACAAATGCAGACGTTTTTCAACCACTGAAATTCATCGTATGTGGGGTTAGGCAATATAAAACCTCATAGTGGTTCATAACCTGTTACATCAAGTCACATGGGACTGGTTATGTATTCACATCTTAGCTTGTAAAACAACTCTGGAAATGAGTTAATAATTCATATTCATAACAGTTAAGTAATTCTTCACCGCCTAACTTGACGCTTTTGTTGAAGCAATGTTAACAGTTTGTAAAAATTATTGAATAAAGACATAATACCTGTAAATTCAGTTTGGTACTGTTTCTCAGGGTGTGTGCAGTGCGTTTGTTTTCATAACATCGCTTCCTGTTACATAAAGTTGAAATCTGATTGGCTGAGCGAGTGTAACTTCAAAATAAGAGTCCCGATCTTTGATGTCGACACCACCCAGTAAATTGAGAGGTAGAAAAGTTCAATTTGGGCCTCCATTTAAACTTAGTTTGGGTGTGTTAGAGCTCCCTAACATTCATGCAATAAAAGGGCGCAGGTATATGGGCAAAATGGTAGCATTTACAGGTTTAAAGGACGCCACAAACACAAAAACCCCTAATGTCCGGTTAGGTGAAGGATTCTTTTTAAGGCAAAATAATGAAAACATGAAGTACCTCAAGGAGATTTAAAAGGTTCCACTTACATGGCATTAGACATAAACATTACAAATTATGATAAAGCAACGGTTCAACTATTTGGGAAACAAGGTTGATTGCTTTCTGGCAGAGTTAGCTTACCTGAGAAGATCTGTCCATTAAGTTACCCAGCAGTATATAAAGTAATAAAAAATAAGCCCCATTATTTTTGTACTTTTACATAAGTATGATTTTAAATGCAGGACTTTTACTTATAACAGAGTATTTTTACACTGTAGCATTGCTACTCTTACTCAAGTATAATATCTGAATACTTCTTCCACCACTGACTTGGGGTAGGTAGTACTCCAGTACAGGAGTACTGGTTAGGGTGCTGTGTGCACTGTGCTTGATAGGAACTTGAAGGCAACAGGGGCCTCCAAACAGCTTTATCCAGCCACAGTTATCATCACTCATACTATAGTCTAAATCAAATTTCACCAGGCAGTTGAGCCATTTCTCGGAAGAGCACCTCCCATTTATTTACTACATTATTTACATCAAAGGGATTGATAGCTAACTTTACAAGAAAAAAATAATTGCAGAATTTAAGAAACACACAGTCCAGGCAATGAGGCACAATCACAAAGAGGCGTCGGAGTAGAAACAACCTAAAACAGGACACCTTCCAAACTTTTACCACACACACGGTGTGATAGAACAGGTATGAATAGGAAAAAGCTGTACTGACATGAATGTCGAAATGATGGTAAGGATAAGTTTGTTTGTTGTGTTTAGGCTTCAGCTACAGTTTTGCAGGTGTGAAAACAAGGAGCCTGTTGGTGTGAGAGCCTGGGCAAACAGATACTGGTCTCTATGGAGATGAAGAGAGGAGCAGTTGTGTTTCGAGCAGGTGTAGAGCGAGGCAAGCGAGAGTGTGTTTACAGATATGGATGCATATTTTAACATTTGAAACTCTATCTAGCATTATCCAAATCGCAGATGCATCTCTCTCGTGATGTATGGACACACACAAGCATTGTATGGACGACGAACTGTAAAAATTTGATCTACAGAGACATGCAAGCCAATGTAGAGACGGCAGCAGCTTTTTGTTTCCATATTGTCCTATGAGGCGAGTCTTACTGATTACAATTCATAGAGCCAAAGGCAGTGGAAAAGGCAGAAAGACAGAGTGGTTTGTTAAATGTCCGTTGCTTACACAGAGTCCAAATGTCACCTCTAGGAAAAGCAGCAAACAATTCAACACTTGAGCTCCAGAACTCCAGTTACAACCTGGTAATAATTTGTAGAAGCAACCTAATATAGAGCAACAAGAGGGCCTTGACAATGGTTATAAAGCAGTTTAAAACAGGGATTAATAAAAACTTAACTTTTTATAATTCATTAAATGTAAATGATAGTTTTGATCTATGTATATGGTTGTACAGTATTTTATGAATCCCTTTTTTACTGTCAAAATAAATATCAATTAAGACATTGCATGATAACCTTTTCTAAGGCTCTATATCCTCCATAAGTTAGTGCATTCTGTGTCTAGGTTGTAGCTGGTTCAAGCTCTCGGGCTCTGTGTGTGTTTCATGGCTGGTAATGTTGGTGGACGAAGGACAAAACATAATCTTTGGACAGTTTCTCGGGGTCCATCCGTGTCTGAGAATCATGGACTATCACGCCGTCCTCCCAGGCCCAGAAGAGCCGCTCAGAGTGGCAAACACTGAGGACGAAGACAAAGAAAGGATACTATTCATTCATCAGATGATCATCAAGACTGCTATTACATATGTAATACTTATGTTGTAAACTACCCTCCCATGTTCATGTAACATGAACTTCTATTATCCCAATTACAGAACTGACTGATTCAATCAGAAATAAATTCATTCAATATGGGTAGAGAAGACAGTACATACTGGAAGGGGGCAGCAGAGTTGGGTGGCATTTCATAGGTTGACTGCTTGGTTGTCTTGTTAAAGAAGAACTTCATCTTGGAGTTTTTACTGTATGCCATCGTCCACGGTTCTGAGGGGTGGAGAGGGAGGAGACGTGTCTGAGATATTTTGTACATTTTTATTAAGTGACACTTTTTGACAATGAGCTGCAGCAGAAACACACACACATACCATTGACAGTCTTAATGATGTAAAGGCCCTTGGGAAGGAAGTGTCGGTCATCTCTGCCGGTGTAGGACAGACGCGGGACTCCTCCTGAACTCTTTGTCACCTTCATTTCTAGTCTGGATAAGAAAAGAAGAAAAATAGTTGAAAATCCTCAACATTTAGTAAATGATTACATGAAACTTGGCCTGATATTTTATAGATCATGTTGACTACTGGACAGTTGTCCTGTCATACCTGACAAAGATTTTCTCCATTTCCTCCAGCCTGTAAACCTCCTTCACTCTGTTTGGGGAAAGACACGTTACATTTAAGACGTTTTAGGACATACTCTGCTTTGAATAATAATTTGTGTCTGATATGGTTTTTCCACAAAAAAAGTTCAAACAACTAATTAAAAAATATAAAATTACATCTAATCTTTCTCCCTCATTGAAAAATACATCATCTATGAATATGCAAATATTTTTTATTTTAAAAGTTTAACTCCATCCTCAGTGTATGTGCACTTCACTTTCCCACATCACACTTGTGTAAGCTGCATACTGGACCATGATTGGCTTCCAAACTGGCGTCATTTATGTAATCAGAAAATATGTCATGGAGTTTAAGACTAAATCTACTTGTAAGCTTCATGTTAAAATGTCCATAACATTTCCCAGAGTTTTATGACATGGTATATGTGGTATTATGTTAAGTGTAAGTTTTCCGCTTTTTATACCATCCACCCTTCCAGTGCTTCCAGTGAGAATAATATCCCTGCAAATAAACTACAAAGCAGCATTCAGAAGGGTTAAAGTCATTTAAATTAATTACCTGATAGGGTTCATGTCTGGTCTGCTGGGTTTGGCCACTGCCTTCACAAACTTCTCAGCCATCTGGATCCTGGACATACAATGTGTATTATTTAGTAAACTATAGAAAACTGGTATGAAAAGTGCATTGTATTGCAATACATTTATTTATAACAATTTATTTATTTATGCTTTACAGAGAAAATTTTGACATAATTTTGAAGATCAATAAGTAAATTAATAAAAGTGTGACATTCAATGATACAGGTGACACTGCCCTACCTTTGGTTGAAGTGCTTATCTCTTACATCAGTGCCATTCAGTATTAGTACATCCATTACGTGAACTGCGTTGATCCTACGCTGAGCTTTTCCCTGAGGACCAAATATACTGTATTTATACATGTAAAACCACAACCAGCTTGTTCAGGTGTATTTCTAACAAAATGCAATTGCTCCTTTTTTGGGGAAAGGGATTATAATGACCACAAACTCCTACAAATACAACAGAGCTTTACAACCTTTGGTGCCTGAACCCTGTTTTAGGAGAAAATTCTCAAGAAAGCAGGTACACATTATCTAGTGAGAACAACTGTTATTATTTCAGCATTAACATAAATGGAGCCAAACTTAAAGATATTGGGATACTGGCTCCCATATTTCATCTGTTCCCTCTTCTCACCTCGCCCTTCAGCTCTTGGATGATCTCCACACTTAGAAGTGTATCTCTTGGCAGCTCCAGTTTGAAATTCTCCAGTTTCTTCCAGCGCACAGGCATCTTTCCATCCCATGTGTATATCTGAGACTTCTATACAAGCCAAGGGGAAATGGAGAGGACAGATAAAAAGATGAAAACAAGTTCAATCACAGGCTACCATGCTTAAAAAAAGCAGTAAAGCCTCTCTGGTCACCACTATCCCTCTAAATAAAAAATAAAAACACTAGGGGTGAATAGATCGGCCTGTCAGCTCTGTATTTGAATATTTTTCCAGAAGAAAAGGAAACGATATTACACATAAAATAGCTGAATTTGATGATACAGGCCTGGGTGACCCATTACTATGTGTAATAATGCATAGAGAGAAGCTGCTATCTGATATCAAATATGGAAAATCTCGAAAAAGCCTAATTACACCTACTGGGTACAAAAAGAGGATTGTGCGAGTTTTGTGAAAAACACATACTACAGTGCAGTAAGACAAAACACAAGTTCAAGACCTACATTTTGGTGTTTTGCGTCTCTTAAGACTCACCCCCAGCGCTAGAAGGAAGATCTGCTCTCCACCTCCCACAATGCACCTGTGGTCCAGGATATGACGCAGCTTCTCAAGTGTGGTGGAGTTGAGAGGTGTGAGCTTACACTGGAACGACTCCACATCTGAATTCTGAGGTGCAACAGTTGTAAAGAGAGACAGAAAGACAGATAGTGTGACAAATTTAACATTTTAAACCAGCCCATTTGTAACAGTGTTTCCCATTACTAGAATTTATTAGGGCAGCCCAACTAAATACATAATATTTGTGTTAAAACCAGATTTTGGACCACTACCACAACACAAATCTCAACCGCTGGAAAATACTGTTTAGGATTTACCAAAGTGCACAAAAATGCTTAACATTTTTATTTTACTTTCATTATTAACAAGTGAAAAAAAAAAGAAAACTGACCTTAATCAGTTCATAGAATTTTGACTTTGGGTCTGAGGAAGCAGGAGTGACTCTGGCCTTGTCTGGGACCTGGAAATGTACATAAAATGTATTTCGAGGTGGAATAACATAGAATAAAACCGCATTATTCAACAAACTCTATTTTTTCTATTAGTTCTGTTTTAGTCCAACCTCAATTTAGCACATGTATCACAGTTTGTCCACTCACCGCCCAAAGTTTCAGACACTCCTTCCTAATGTCTGCTTGTCTCGGCTCTGCAAGGGTCCTAGAGAAACAAACACAGTGTCACACAGTCGGTTGCTTACACAACCACCACCACACATAGCTATACTGCAACAGAGATACATGCACATAGACAAGTACAAGACTGGTTACTCACGGGTCTACGACGTAGGCGTGGATCTTAGCCAAGGCCTTGATCTGGACTGCACAGAGGCTGCAGTGAGAGTTAATTAAATTGTCCGTCACTCAGTTTGAAATAAAAAGATTAAGGTCTTTGTGAATATTGTGTGTCTTTACCTCTCATTGGAGTTGACCATAAACTGGTAGAAGTCGGTGTCCTCCTTGATGATGCTCAGGGGAACCACATCCGTAACGTCAGTGTCTGTGTTCCTCAATTGGTTCAGTTTCAGGTTGATTCTGAACATGTATTCCCTGACGGCGTCTGAACCGGGCTTCAGACCACGACACACTATATACCTGCGGATGGCAATGAGTGGGAAGAGATTTACGGATGCAAAAATTTCTTTACAAATTCTCTCTTCTTAGTCTAAATAAAAATTGGATCCATAGCAGAGAGACTGTCCCGATTTCTTTTAACTTAGATGCTCAACCTTTCTGCCCAAACCTAATTGTAATTTTGAGAATTGTTACTTGTGAAGAAATACTGTCCTTCACACAGGAAGTGACAAATCCCAATCTGAGAGCAAATATAAAAGTTGCTTCCAGGCAGACGGATTGCTGTGACTCTCAAATGAACTTCAAAAGTAGAGAAGTTTTTCCAGTATTTAATTTATGTCTTTTTGTCTGCACACCCCACTGAGGCTAAATGAAGCAGTAAAAAAAAGGGGAAAAAGTCTGAGGGAATGTCCAACATGGGAGAGTCAAATATGCTTCCACGTAATATCAAGTGGCATACTGAGTCTTTAACTACTTTATGCAGCTGTCATTTTGTTTTTCCAATCAGCACTAAAATATTAAAATGAAACAAATTGTCAATGTGGCAGTGTTCGTGATCTATTACCTGTTTCAGGCTTTGCTTTAGTTTTTTTAATTTAAATGTTTTAGAACAAAAATTCAGATATTCGTTTAAAAAAATGTGCCAGTTATCCAAAGCCTAAAAAGGTATT
The DNA here is from genome assembly GCF_020085105.1 of Siniperca chuatsi. Lineage (NCBI taxonomy): Eukaryota > Metazoa > Chordata > Actinopteri > Centrarchiformes > Sinipercidae > Siniperca > Siniperca chuatsi. The sequence continues at coordinate 15,643,532 of NC_058057.1, forward strand.
TGGGATAACCCTGCTTAATTAATTTACAGCTTCTGTCGCACTAGCTACTAAAAAGAAATGATTAATGTCAGAGAACATGCAGATTACTTATGTTATATTACAAAACTTGTGCATATCGTAGTCGTGTGGCCACTTGGTGTCGGCCATGTGCAAAAATGCATTATGCAGCTTTACTGTAGTATAAATATTCACCTAATATAACCAACTTGCCCTTCATAAGTAACCAAATCCACACAGGTCTTCTTGCACATAGGGTACATTCTCACACACACACAAACACACACACACAGCCCCACCTCTCCGAGTTGGCAGGCCTGCTGGTGACAGGTTTGAAGAGAGAGATCCTGTCGAAGCAGAGGTAAAGCAGGTAGACCAAACCCACACTGAAGGGGGTGAAGAGGTCAAAAGTCTTGCAGACAAAGTGACCACCTGGAGAAGACAAAAAGTGCCACTATCATTTAGCCTGTACCCTAACGCAAACATCCAGTACATGTGCCCACAAATACAGAGGTGAATCCAATAACGTGAATCTGATGAAGGCATATCAAGACTAAAAAGAAATGTTTTCATTGGAGTTTTTAGGAAACTTAGAAACACCACGAGCTGTCCACTTTGCCAGAGTTTAAAATAAGAGCCATTGATGGACACACTAATAAGGTGACTCACCCATTCATGCACATGTATACACATACCTGTCCTGAGTGTAGACATGGCAGTGAGGAACTGACAGAGCAGCAGCTGTTTGCTCAGGATCTCCTGGATGTTTTCCTGGCCTTCCACAGAGAAACCCTACCGGAGACAGTAATCAAACCAACCCACATAAATTCAACCCACCGAGAGCAGGAATCTGTGACCTCATCTTCTGTTTGATGTGTAGATTTTTGCATGCTTTGAAGTAAGTATACTCTGCTGTAAAATTTATTTTGATATGTGAAATAGCCTCACCCCATCTGCCATGAGGAAGTGCAGCCCTCTTTTTTCTGTACTCTCCAGGACAAAGTTTCGGAAAGCAGTCACATTTTCTGGCCGAGTGATATCGCCGTCCCCATCCACCCCTCCCTCACCTGGGACACACAGAGGGGTCAAGCTTTCACTGAATCATTCAGTACCTGAGACATAACCAGCATCTGTTCTCCCTCTGAATGTGATGTGCAGGTTTTGTGCGCATACCGTAGTAAGGCTCAAACAGCTCACTCGGCGCTGCATAGAAATCTTCCAGTTTGAAGTCGCAGGGTCCTTTCAGCGTCATGCCAAACCCCTTGGCATGCCAATTCCTCTTCCACAGTATGTACTCTGAAAAGCCTCCAGGCCCCGCACAGACGTCACCGAAGTACAGAAGCTCGCCCTCGCGGTCCTTTGTCAGAGGTTTCTGCATAATGAGAGAGGTTAGTCTCACCATCTGTTTATATGGGCCTGTGTGCCCTGATCCAACACAAGTTCAGTGCAACACATATCAGCAGTTCCTGTGACTAACTCACCCCTTGTGAATCCTTTGGGTTGGTGAACATATTGTCAAAGCAGTGGTCGATGTTGGCCATTTTCATTGCTGCTCTAAATACAGGAAGAACGTAAAACAATTTGTCATTTTCTTTAAAGGGTTGGCACACTACAGAGTACTCATTAATCCATATGAAAATTAAACAAACTGCTGTAAACTATTTATCTGGCATTAACTACTAGGAATGGAAATACATTGCCCATATAACAATGATATTAAAATACAAGCAATTATATGCAATATAATAAACAATGATCCACCATAGTTCTGTTACTAAAGAAGACAGGCAGGAATTAATTATATACTGTATTTATTCATTTCCATTGCATGATTTTATTTTCACAGAATGTATATCATATAAATGACATATAAAAATGTGTATCAAAACACACACAGCCACGTTTTACATTTGCCATCATTCAAAAGCTGCCACTAACATTTTTTTCAATATGTGTGATGTGAATAAATAAAATAAAACCACAAAAAAGCAAGTGACTTATTCAATATTATCCACACTGATCATTTGTCTACCCCGTTGTTAACTACCTAAAGACTGACCTGTTGAGGAAGATACCTCCTCTGATCGTCTCGTAAGGGTTAGAGCGTGTCCGTGCTCTCCTCATCTCCTCGCCCTCCAGGCTATCAAATACTGTCTGAACATCAAACAGACATAGTGGTTACACAACTCAGGGATATTACAGTATAATGATTTGGGTCCATCCTGTGTAGAGGGCAATTCACACAGCTTTACACACAGAAAAGTCCATTAATATCCTCATTCACCACAATACAGTACTCCCAAACTGCCAACAGTTTATCACCACGGAAACATAGGAAGACACCTAAATGCAAAGGTGAACACTTTTGATTGCTCGGACAGCACACATACAAAGTATAAAGATGTCAAATGCCAAAGGTGTCATTAACTCATCTTTGTGTGTAATATGCAGGTTCCTGTGTAGACAGCATATTGACTATATTTCTGTGTTTTCTGTTCTTTAAAGAGTTATTATATGTGCTTTATCTAAGCAATTAAAACAGTTACACTGAAGAGACTTCCCACATTCCTCTCCTGGTTTATCACTACCATTCACACCAGACCCAAGGCAGACTTGTCTAGTCAACACGCCTTTTTGCCGGGTTAATGCCGTCTAGCTAATTGCCACCTCTGTTTCCTGAACATTGGGTACATATTGCTGATGTATTTAAATATAGATTCTGTTATTTTATGTTTATGTGTAAAATAAAAAAGGGATTAAAATGAAACAGAAGTTATAACTCACCTTGCACCTTAGAAGAGTGTGCAGGAGGTCTTCAGTGCAAAACTCAGTCTCATCTTCAATCTTAAGTTTTCTCTGTAAGCAGTCAAAAACGAGACTTAAAAAACAAATACAAATGAGGCAAAAAAGTATGTCTGAGTGAACATTGTGTATGATATATTTCTAAGTTAGTGCTCAAGTGTTTGTATTTACCTGTCCCAGGATCATCCAGTCCCTCAGCTCATCTGCATCTGGGATCTCTGTGGTGCATTCTGGGAACCAGTCAACCTTCTCAATGGCACTGGGCTGGACAGACAAACAGAAAAAGAGACAAACAAAGTGAGAAAACAATGGAGATGGGAAACAATAGATCATGCAAACAGGTCATCATAATGTTTACATAAGAAAATAGAAAAAAAATGAGAAAAACACAATAGATCAATAATAGACATGTAATTCACATAATTTACAGAAAACACCACTGAAAACATTACGTGGTTATTATTTACTGCTGTGTACCTCTGGTTCATCGCGCCAGTCGACATTGAGCTCCCCCTGAAAGCCCTGCAGTGTGAGACCGAGACCCCTTCTCCCTCGCTGGGTAGAGGCCTCCACAATCTCTTTGCGTCCCTGGCCAAACTTCCCCAGACCTTCACCCTCACGAAAGCCCATCTTGGCCTAAAGGAACAAAAGGTAAGAAAGAATAATGGAGTTAGGAAAAGACAGTGTAAAACTGTTTCTTTTAAACACTTTGCAAAATAAACTAAAAATGACAATTTAAGAAGCTTATACGTACAATCAAAAATCCTGCAACACAGACTGAGACAGTCAACTGTTAAATATCTAGTGTTAGTGCGGGTTTCAATACATTACCATGAGTTTCTGTGACACACTGTTGTACATAGTGAAATTGGAGGAGGCCTCTGTGGGGTCAGTGTCTTGGTCATCAAACGATGATATGGAGGGCATGGAGAACCCCGGTCTGTGATCCTCCTGGTCACTGAGGGAATCATTTTGGCTGGAGTCTGGACAGGACAAAACCACAGCGATATAGGTACAAACCATTCATGTCGAAACAGGAGCAGGCAGAGACACCAAAGTAAACAAACAAACAAATCTCAGCTAAAACCAGCCTGACATTTGTTAGACCAACAACAGAGTATTTAGGATTTTTTAGGATCCCCATTAGCTGATGGAGAACATCAGCTACTGTTCCTGGGGTCCACACAAAACATAAAAGCATGACAACAAATAAGACACTTAAGCCATGTTTACACCTGGAATTAACACGCGTCTTGGGTGATCTGATCACAAATGGACAGCTCTAAGTACAGGTGTGAATGCACCCAAGACGCATAGAGGACGCACTGAGATCTGATCGCTCAGACCACATTCGGAGGTGGTCTGGGCCGCATATGGTCACGTTCTTTTAGCAGTGTGTATGCGAATTTGTCCTGGGCCACACTGAAGGACCGCCTACTCAACTGACGTCCTCTGCGTAAGCGGAAGTACGTACTCATTCGCGCACCAACGCCGTCATACTAAAGTGCGAAACAACAAGAAGAAGACACAACAACAACAACAACAGGATTCTCGAATGGATTCTCATGGATGGAGTAAACACGAAACACGCTGTCTGATGTCCTCCGGGTGCTCTGCCTCAACTCTCGCGATTTAGGGAGTTTCCTGATGGACAGATAGCTTTACTTGTTGCTAAACCGCTAACTGCTGCTAACTGTTAGCTAGTTAGCTTAGTTAGTTGTGCAGCTAGCGGTCCTATTAACGTTAGCTGACTCAGCCCAGACCTTGGTGTGCATCGAAGGGCAGGACGAGCTGCTTTGTTCTGAGCCAGCTGCAGTTTTTCTAGATCCTTCTTTGTACCCCCTGGCGATATCATTGGGCAATAGTCTAGATGTGATAACAGTAGAGTCTGCAGGACTTGTTTGGTAAAATATGGTGTTATAAAAGCAGAGCACCTCTTTATAACAGATATATTCCTCCCCATCTTTCCAACAAGAGAATCTATATGCCTTGTCCACGACAGTTTACAATCTAAAATAACACCAAGAAGCATTGTTTCCTCTACTTGCTCAACAGCTTCATTGCTCAGCATCAGATTCAGCTGGGGTCTAGAGCTCAAGGAGTAAATCATCTCTTTCAACCATGCATTTTTTCAACTCCTCATCAATCCACGGTGCACTAACAGTTGTAACAGTCTGTTTCCATGCAGGTGCTTCCTATCAATAACTGGAAGCAACAATTTCATAAATACATCATGTACAGCATCTGGGTCCTTCTCTTTACTCACAACAGACCACCAAATATTTTTAACATCATCCACATACGAGTCACAGTGAAAACACTTGTATGATCTCTTAAACACTAGTTTCAGCCCAGCATTTGGAACTTTGGCTTTCCTGGATATAGCTACTAGATTATGATTGCTAAATCCAATATGAACAGAAACAGTTTTGGAGCAAAGTTCTCCGGCGTTAGTGCAAATGTGATCATTGCACGTGGATGATATGATTCCTGTACTGTTAACACCCTGGTAGGTTGATTAAAGACCTGAAGCAGATTACAAGCACTGGTTACAGTAAGAAGTATCTTTTTCAGCGGACAGTTTGATGAAAGAAAATTAATGTTCAGGTCTCCCAGGAAATAAATCTCTCTATTCACATCACATGCTCTATCAAGCATTTCATAGAAATTATCTAGATACTGACTGACTGAACTTGGTGACCTTTAACAGCATCCCAACAGTAAAGGCTTTAAATGAGGCAGGTGAACCTGTAACCACAACATTTCAACAGCACTTGACATTAAGTCCTCTCTGAGCTTAACAGGAATGTGGCTTTGAATGTACATTGCAACTCCTCCCCCATAGGTATCCCTGTCCCGCCTATAGATGTTATCTCTGTATCCCCACTGTAGCATCATCAAATGTGTCATCTAAGTGGGTCTCAGAGATGCCCAGAATATGAATGTTGTCTTATATTAGCAAGTTATCGATATCCCGAACCTTATTTATGCGGCTACATATATTAACATGGGCTATTTTTAGCGCTTTACTGGGAAGTTTATCAGATACAGACATGATATAGAAAAGAACAAACAAAGCAAAATGCAACACTATTCAACATTCAGTCAAGTATATGTGTGTGTGTGCGCGTTTGTGTGTGTGTGTGTTACGAACCCATAGGGTTGGCTCTTTCTCTCTTTTGGGAGGGAGGGTGGACAATGAGTCTGTCGTATTGGATGTACGCAATGTTCCCCTTACCTCTTTCAGCTTTCATGGTCGGGATGAGTTCTTTTGACCTCTGGCGTACAGTATAGTCCTCGTTGAGGAATATGTTAGTTCCTTTCAGTTTATGGCCTCTTTCCAGAACTGCCATCTTGTCCTTGAATAGTAGGAATTTCACCACTTTCGGCCTGGGTCTGTCACCTGAGTTTGTTCCCGTCCTGTAGGCACACTCTAGCTCGATCCTCTTTTCATCCATCTGTTGCTTTACAGCGAGCATCTCACGGACCTTTTCCTCGGATTCCTCCCAGCTCTTATGTGGGGACTCAGGAATGCCTTCTACAATTATATTATTCCCTTTAGATTGACCCTTGAGGTAGTCTGCTTTCCCAGTCATTGATAAGACTGATTCACACACGTTATTGATGTCGGTGCATGCGTCTTTGCACTTTATAGTCAACTCCTTGCAAGTCTCTTTTAGGTCTTCCACTTCTTTTTTGGAGAACTGAAAACTGATCTTTAGGTCCTGGACCTCTTTAATCATACCATCCATTCTTTCATTAGTAGAATCAACAAAGTTTTGGAATAAGCCCTTGAAGTTGCTTTCTTTCTGCGTTAGCAACTGCATGTAGAAATCTTGTTGTTGCTTTATAAGCTCTTGCACCTGTGATAGACTGATACAGTCCTCTCCTTTCAGTTTGGATGCCATGGTTGGAGCGTGGGTTACACTGTGCCCCGTAGTTCCAGACAGGACAGGTAGCAGGGTAGATGTAATCAACAACAAGCAGCAGAGTTTTGTATAGACAGCCAGCAGCCTCAGACAGGTCTGCAGTCCCAGCCTCAGGGGTTAACCGCTTCGCGGTCTGCGTTTAAACTGTTAGCCTGCCTAGCTTGAAGCAGTAATGCTACCTAGCAGCACCAAACAAGATCCCAGGACATAACCATGTCGTGGAATCGAAAATCAACCGGACAATCAAACTTACAAACCTTTTCATAAGCGGCAGAGTATTCTAATAAGAGAAAGTGGCTTTCAATGTTAACTATGGCATGTAAAATATGAGATTTTTATCTAAAATCATGGCAGACATTGTTTGGAGGGAGAAATTAATCTATCTACCTTGTCTGGATAACTGTGACTCTTCATCGGAGCTGCTGTCATCACGAGGCCTCTTTGCCCCCTGCAGTGGTGCCGACGCTACTTCGGCTCGTCTCTTCATTGTGGCTGAAACAGAGCAGAGAGGACAATAAGAATAAGATACTCTGTCTGATGGATGATGTGCAACAGCACACAGAGGATATGAGAGGAAACCATATCCTCTGTGACTGTGACAGGAATACCCAACCATGGGTTAAGGTCATTTTAACCAAATTAAATGGAAGAGCAGCAGAATCTACCTTCATGTTCATGTCAGGAGAACAACAAAGGTGGACTAAACTACAACAGCGAGTATGACAGTGATGCATGTATGAGAGGCAGCCAAAAGCATTGTGACATATAGTGCTAAAGCTTAAACAATTAGTGAATTAACTGATTAACGAATGGACTGAAAATCAAAATGTATCAAATAGAAAGATTAGAACCGCATGCATACAATGCTGGTTAAGTAAAAATGCCAAATATTTGCTGACTACAGCTTTACAAATGAGAATTTTTGCTTATTTTTCCTCATTTTATTATTGTATTAATATGGATTTTAAACTATTTTAAGACATTACTTTAAATTTTAAATGGCATTTGAAATTACGTTTGATCTTTACTAAATAGACAATTAATGAATGATTTGAAAAATGGTTGAGAATGAAAATAACTTTTAGTTGCAGCTCTAATGGCTGCCCGGTGCATGGTTAGCAATGCATAAGTAGTACTCCCTTACATATTTCCTTACATATGAATGCTCAACATAACTTGTCGAAAAAAGGAATTTGAGGAATTTTAGAAATTTCCAGGCAAACACAATCCAAAACATGTATGTTTAGGTGTTAGGTGATTGTATTATTTTCTGTCGTGATATCAGATGTAGAAGCATCAAAAATGAATATTAGCAACAAGTCTCCAAATAAACGCAGATATAAACTGCTCACTTGGTTATCTTTGACATTTAGCCCCAGTTAGCGCCTTTCATGTATCAACATTACATTCAGAAGAGGCGTTAACTGTGGCCAGCCAACATCACATATAACACAAACGATGTCTTGATCCTCCACGTTGCCAGAAGTTGACAATTCTAATGTTACAATCTAAAAATAAATGTCCTGCTAATTCGAACCGTTACCTCTGTGGTTATGTTGTAGTTAGCAGCAGTCAGCTATCAAAGTTTGGTAAAGTCGACCCATGCCACTCTCCAAGATAGATTTTTTTGCAGGAAAACACAGCTAAAATAAACAGGCTTGGCTGGTTAGTGTCAGTGTGGGTGTTTTCTGTGTTTATGTCAAACGAAACTGCGCAGCTGTAGCAGCATTAGCTGTTAGCTAACGTTAGTTAAATTAGCCAGCTAGTTTTTACCAGCTCAGAAGAAAAACTTCACTCTTCTGTGGTGAGATAGCAGCGACAAAACGTTGATTCCGCATATGTTTCGAGATTTCCCAGTAAAATTTTTATTTGTATGGAAACTTTTGTAATAAATACAGTTTTTTGAAGTTTACATTAGCCCGCGTTCTGTATTTAGAGATTTCAGGGGTCCTTCCTTTTCTGACGACACGCAGTAATGATGCGCGTGACGTAACGACTGTCTATATAAGTGCCTGTGTGTTTTTATTTTTATTATTTTATTTGTTTGTTTTATTTATTGTATTCATTTTATTGGTGACCACTACTTGGATCACTTTTTGTTATTTTGAATTATGACTGTATGTTGTTCATCACATGTTGAAATAAAGAAGAAAAAGTGTACGAAAGAGCAAGTGACAAGTAAAAATTATGTACTTACACAGTAACAATACTGGGTCTCCCCTGCAGCTGGCTCCTTTGTCACAGGTTGGGACCCCAGGTGCTTCTCTAGGTGAATAGTTTTTTTTTTTATCAATATTTGTTTTGGTTTAAAAAAACAAGAGATAAATTCTAAAATCTTTGTTTCTTCTGTACATTTTTTCTACTCTGCAGTCCCAAAAAAGTTGTAAAAACAATAACAACTCTACTGAAAACTCAAATTAAACCTGCATGTAATGTCAACTGACCTGAATAAGTACCACTGACACTAAAGTGAAAATGGCAGCTTCACGCTTTCGTGGGTGCAGGCAGTTTTCTTGTTCCTAAGAATAACATTAGTTGGGACTAATTTGCATAAAACTTTAATTGCATTGTTTTTGTGTGTGTGATTAAGTGATTAGATTTTCCTTTAATCAGTTTTGCATGTCTGTTACATTGGGCTAATCCGTTCTTGGCATGTGAGTTAAGGGATCCCGAGCTGTCCGTCAAAACAATTATTAGGCTATTTCCAGCGGTACTTTACAATGGTTTATGAAAATATGCCTCTATGCTTTCCTGTGCGAAAGAAAGACACTCAGGAACATGTCAGGACAACCTTTGTGGCTCCAGACTGTCTGCACATTGTGTGAAAATCATTTTCTCATCATTTTAATCTTTTCAGTGTATTTCCAAAATGTAAGAGCTGAGTAAGGTACAGTAGATAGGTACTGTAGGGTTATTAAGTTTCAAGTAAATGCTCTGCCTTTCATGATGCAGCTTGAAGTGAACCTATCAGTGCACTGCATGCCTTCATTGATGAGTCTGTGAAATCCTTCTTAGAAGAAGCAGTGTCAATACCCTGTTTAGTAATTCATTTACAAATTTCAGAATATTGAACAAAAATATTGTTATATGTGTTAGAAGGCAGGCCTGACTGCTACAGGATGCTGGCGATGGATGCACATTTTTACTGTGCCTTTTTAACTGTAACACAAATTGTGTTGATAGAGCACACAGCTATTCTTTCTGCGTCACCCCTTCAGAAAGTAACATTCAGTTACTTTGCTTTGTTGTTTTTCTGAGATTATTTAAAATTGTGCTGTAAAGATGTTGTACTTTAAAATATACTTTTGTCTAGATTGTTTTTTAATTGAACTGCTTGTTCTTTCTTGATGCGCCTTTAAGATTAGGCTTCTTTGAAAAAGAGATTAATATCTCGATAAAAGTCATCTGGCTATACAAAAGATAAACAAAATAGTGAATAATAAAAAATTAAACAGCTAGGTCAGGTGATTTGAAGGCTCTAAATCGTCCATAGATATGAATGTGAGTGTAAATGCATTAGCCCAGACAAAGTGATAGAGCCTGTCTAGGATGTTTTCCTGCTTTTCATCCAATGCATGCATTTTTCTCCAATGATAGGCTGCAGCCCCCCAGCCATGACCCTGAGGAGGAATAATAAGGTATAGAAAATATATGCATTGATTATGGCTGAGATATTGTAAAAAATCAGGTTCCTTTATGTAGACAGGACATGTGTTTTTGCTTTTGTTATGTCTATAGACACTAGTGTCTGCAATGCGATTTGCCTTTTAATTATACCTAATTGTTAAACTGCCTCTCAGTGACCCACAGCGTTGCTTTGTCATCCGTGGATGGGGTTGTTTGTTTCTTCCCTACATAATTGGTGGCCAAAGGACTTAGAACATCTCTCACAGGTATATTAATCCACCGCAACTCCAGTTGCTCTGCTAATCCTCCACTGACACAAATGTACATTCACACGAAGACACACACAGTCACATGTGACCAGCTTACGCAATGAAGCCAAGGCTTTATATACTACCTATGGGCACTGGTCTCCCTCAAGGGAGATCATTACAGTGCAGGTGTGTGTCGGCCTATCTATCTGAGCGAGGGAGCGAGGAGTGTGTCTTTGGACACAGGGGAGAGCTGCTGCTGTTGCCACGTTCATCCTGGTGGAGGAGACCGAGGCCAGAGAGACACAGAGGGCGAGGGAGCAAAGGGATCCACAGTGATAAAGTTGCCCAGCAGAAAGTCCTGAAGGCTGGTTGCAGAGGGGTTTTTTGTGGTCTCAGCTGCGAAGCACTGGAGAGAACAACAACCATGTTTTTTCGCATCCCTCGACTGACCCCTGGATATATTAGATATCTCCAGGTGCGTAAGATGCTTCAGGGCGATTTTCTTCTTTAGATAGATTAATGAGTCTTGGACATCAAGGGACATCTGCAGTGGCGCAACAGTGTAGCAAATTCCATTAGAGCCTCTAATAACAAACAACTGTTGAGATCTAGAGCCTCGGCCCTGCACATTTCTCTGTCCACACTGCTTCAATAAAAAGTTTGTGTTGCATTGTAGCAGAGACGTAGTGTGTAGATTTTAAACATAACAAACTCAAGATTTCTCTTAATGCTGCCTTTGGTATGCATTGAATAGATTAACTGTTTGAGTTAAATCATTTTATGCATACCAGAAGAAAAGGTCAACATAACTAGAAATTAGATTTGCATTGAATTGTCACTTCACTGCTCTGAAAGCTCATTTTAAACTGATGCCACTGACTCATCACTGTAACCAAAGTGCCCATCTGCGTGTGTGTGTGTCATGGCAGGATTTAGAATAGAGGATTACAGCAACCTGGATTTGAATCAGAGATGCCTTAGCTCCCAGGGTCAGGTAAATGCCCTCTAATTGGTATTTCAGAGACCTGCAGCTGGGTTTAGATACCTACAGTGTGGCTTGTGTTTGTTTTAAAAATAGACAGTGTCAAACCTCATTACCTGTGTCTCAGCTCATCGTCAGAGTTAATGTTAGATAATTCTCACTTGTTGATAATATAGGTCATAGTTACACAAATTACTATTATGTCATTTGGTACAACCTGCACTTTTATGACCATGGAGATACCATTCTGTCACTGTGTGTGAAGATCATGTAGCCTATCTGAAAAATGTCAGCTATTCAATGGGTTTTGAAATTGTTTATTTAGTCTTAGAAAACTGAGAATTTTCTTAATTCATTAAGGAACACTTCAAAAATTCAAAATCATCAGACCTGTGGTTTTCACTGGACATTGACTAACATAACAGTGATGAGAAAATAACTGAATGACTGTATGAGTTGGTTGAATATGTATTGAAACTTGACAAAATGGAGGTTCTAGTGTGGTTCTTCCCTTATGGTAAGACCATCGCTGGGATGAGACAGGTGTGTGACATGGGTTACCTCTTTAAGGACTCTACAGCAGCCAGAGCCAGGAGGAACGCTGCCGACACACTGCCTAGGTCATCCTTGATCGCACCCGGTGGTGGTTGTGGTGGCTACGTGGGTGGTGACCCCTGCTCTCTCTTTCAGACTCAGGCAGCCCAGACTGTGCTGCAGAGCCGGGAGGCCCCTGTGATGTCGCGCATGGCCATCCTGCTGGGTCTCACAGGGATTGGCATGTCTGGCTACAGCTCCCGCCAACTCACACTGCACTACAAGCCGTCAAGTCACCTCTTAAGATGAAACGGATGGAGGGGGCACACACCCACACCCACACACACACACAAATATTTAACTTAAAGCTAAAGTCTGACATTTTGGGAAATAGGCTATGCTTCTTTGGACTGTGTCTTGGCTCTGAGGAGTTGCCAGGCAACCAGCAGAGACTCCAGGAAGTCAGTGGTTGTGGTTAAGAAATCATCGCCACATAACTCCCCTTTCTCATCAAGAAAGCAAATAAGTGTATCTCCCAAAATGTCGAACTATTCCTTTAAAAGCAACATGGAAAGACCAACAAGATTGAAGGAAGCGATGCTACCAGGTTTTGTTTTTGTTTTTCTCTGTGCATCCCTTCTAATAGACTATGTGTGGTTCAAAGCCAATGTCATCCTTGTTCTGCATTTCATTGTGATTTTGTTGTGTTTGAGATTGTTGCCTTAAGGTTCTGTTTGTGCAGTAAAAAGCAAAAAAGAAAAGTCTCCCTGTTAAAAACTACCCCTCCTTCTAAGCACAGTGCTTTTTTTCTTGTGACTAATATGCTGTGGAACAGAAAGGCAGCTTTTGATGTTTCTGATGAACTTGGCTGATGCTGTAATTGAACCACAGTCCTTGCCCATGCCCTGTGCCTTATCATGGGAGTATTCAGTCAGAATTTACCATTCAAATCATTTTTTAAAACACACCAATGGTCTTTAAAGACACTTTTCTAAATGCAGCTTCAGCTGAACCCCAAGAAGTCTCTTCCAAAGTCCTTGGTCTTTTAATCACTTTTCCTCCGGCATTTTAGCAATTTCCATGATGTAACACAGAGCTCCCAGGTCCCTACCTCTTTTGGAGGGCCGCAAGTGTTGTGATGACTTAACCCGTTTACTCTTTTTGGATTTCTTGGGTAAGATTTCACAAGAGAGACAGAGAGATATCACATCAGAAGCAGCTTCAACTCAGAGAGTCAAGGCTATTATATTTCAGTCGGATTTCATTCTTCATTCTGGAGTTGACAGTATGAGTTTTGGCCTTTCTGATATCTCTCTCTCCTTTGTTTGCGTGACAAAATACCAGAGGAGTACATAAGGAATTGCTCTCAATCTGTTTGGCTGCGCTCAGCTCCTGAAAATGCACAGAGAAAATACTATACAAACAGAAGCATAAGAAAAGTGTGACCTTTGATGTGTGAACAATGCTACTTTGCACTTTTTAGTGTACATATCTTGTACATAATCATGTACATATCACTTTGATGCTGTATGAGATTAGTAGAGCAAGACATTGAGTGCTACCAGCCTGTGTTGTGAGCTGGACAGGGCAGCATCTAGCTGGATTGACACACGGCACTGCTGAGTTGTTGTCAGGCAGAGGAACCAGGACAGCCACCCTGGATACCACCTGAACCAACATGTGAATCCACCCGGATCTCTCCCAGTTGCACACCCACTGTCAGACAAGATGAATGTAGCTGAATGATCACTATGGTCTCTTAACATAGGTAGACTTTTTTGGCTGTAAATCTGTTGTGCAAAATGCTTTGTAATGGAAAAAAGCTTGACTTTGACAGCATATGAATGTATCACTGACGAAGAATGAAAATGAGCAGTTATACTGTAATTGTAAAGATGATTGTGTGTCCTATCCTGGTTTAACAAAAGAGAGGTTATGTATATAGTTTGAATATATAAGAAAAGATTAGCATATTAACAGGTTATAAGGTGTGTGCAGTGATACAGTGATCCCTCATAGATCCTCTCACAATACAGTCTTTTTTAGACCAGCTTACACTTACATATGAGGGGTCACTAACCCTGAAATGGAGAAGTGTGGTTATTTGTGTAATTTGAGCTTGTGACTGGGATTCTAATTGAACAAGGGATTTCAAATGGTTGTATGATATTGATGATGGAAGGATGATTTTGAAAAGTATAGTGTTTATCGTTTATTGTTGCTGCATAGCCAGTTTTGCTTGTGTGTTAGATTTTTGTTTGTCGACTGTTAGTCATCATCATGGTACAAAGGCATAAGATGTCTCAAATGCCACACAACCATTTTATGAGTTTGTAATGTGTACATTTATTACAATCATATGTAAATTTATACAGATTTTCAGGAGTTTGTGCTGTGAATTAATTACAGGGAAATTTGATCTTACAAAAGACACACATTATTTACTATACAAATTTGCATAGGTGTATTTATACAGTATAAGGGTGTTGCATATTTAGTAAGTTTGTATATCATATGGGTTGAGTAGTAAGTTAAATTCAGTTGGCATTAGACTTGTGCCGATCGGATCGTCTATCTGTGATCTCTGGTAATGACAACATAATGATATGAAAATATAGAGGATTACCCAACACTTGGTGGCATTATTCTTTAGATTTGCCTTAGTGACGTGAAGCATTATAAATGCATAACAAAGCACATTTGAACATGCATTATTTTATTTGATTTACTCACTCTGTATGCAAGAATAAATCAAAAAGATTGTAAACAACTGGGCAGTTTTGTTATGTGTCTCCTCTGTGACTTTCTGAAAAAATACTATGAAGAAAAAGAAGAAGAAATACTTCCTTCATGCACTAGATGTCAGCATAGATTTTCAGTCATTTGCTCACACTGGGTCAAAAAGTCTGTGAGCTTTACGTCTCCATTATCCATTAGGGTGTGCAAATGCACAGTACTGTACAGTCAGTGAATGATGGAAATGACCCCATTGACCCGTACACAAGCAGTTATATGCGATTAGTGAACCAAATATTTTCAGAAACAAGTGGTATTTTATAAAACTCTGCAAACATGCTTAGTCTGTCAACCATCACTTCAACATTGTTTTGATGCACACAGCAACATTTTGGGAAACTTCTTGCATCAACATTGGTCTAAGAGATGCTCCAGTTTCTGAGTTTTTTAATTTGTGTCTCACTTGTGAG